>NC_139221.1:26733357-27097461 GCF_055691185.1 Crinia signifera
TTCTTTGCCCTTCTGTAGACAAATTTAGGATTACTGGTTACATATTTTTTCAACAGAGGGTCATTTGTAAGTATTTGCCAATGTTTCTTAGTTATACTTTCTAGTTGTTTATATTGGCTCGTGTACTGGGTGATGAAAGCTACATCCATATCTTTTCTTCCCTAGATCTTACTGGGATGGGATGTCCTTCTCTCCCTGAGAGAAGATTCCTTCTCTGTTCTTAGCTTTAGCAACCATGGGCCTATCATAACCCTTACTCAAAAACTGATTTTCCAGGCCCTGGCCTGTATGTCATACACTTCCAGATCCGTACAATTACGGCTGATCCGCTGAAATTGGCTATTGGGCACACTCTTAAGCCAATTTAGATGGTGGTTGCTATCGGCCCCTATGAAAGAATTACAGTCTGTTGCTTTGATGAAATTCTTGGATTTTAGAACATCACCCTCTACATAAAATGTAACATCCAGAAAATCAATAGACTGTTTGCTGATATTGAATGACAATTTTATGTTATATTGATTATCATTAAGATGATCACAAAAAAGTTTTAGCGAATCATTATCACCCTGCCACACCATCACCACGTCGTCAATATAGCGACGCCAGAGCACCAGACTGGCACCATATGGATGTCCTGTCCATACTGATTGTGCCTCCCACCATGCCATAAATAAATTGGCATAGCTTGGTGCCAGTCTGGTGCCCATAGCGGTGCCCGTGAGCTGCAGGTAATAAGTACCTTCAAACCAAAAGTAGTTGTTAGTAAGAATGAGGGTAATCCCCTCCAACACAAATTTCTTTTTGTCATCAGGGACTTCTTCTTTTTCGAGGAAGTAGGACACAGCTTTTAATCCCAATTCATGGCTAATGATTGTGTATAAAGAAGTCACATCTGAAGTAACTAATGTAAAATCAGATTGCCATGCCACCTCCTTCATAATATCAAGTGTGGCTATGGTGTCCTTCAGATATGACTTATTAGCCTGTGCCAGGGGTTGCAGTATGCTATCTAGATAATGGGATAAGTTAGACAGTATGGAGTTGGTGCCCGCCACAATAGGGCGGCCAGGAGGCTTTTCTAGGCATTTATGCACCTTCGGTAAGATGTATATCACCGGGTTAGAAGGGTTATCAATATGGATATACTCTTTTACCTTCTCATCAATAATTCCTTTACTGGTATACAGTTGCAAAATACATCAAGTTTTTTAGCTATTGCTTCAGTGGGGTCTCCCCTCAATTTTTTGTATGTTGATCTGTCTTCCAACTGTCTAATAATTTCACCATTATAATCTGTAGTATTGAGAATAACAATACTGCCCCCTTTGTCAGCGGGTTTCACTACAATATCCGCATTTTCTTTGAGGGATTTTATGGCCATTCTCTCATTTTTGGTGGTATTGGTTCTTTTGTTAAATTTAAATTCACTTTTTTCAAGGTCTTCCTTTACTAAGCGCTCAAAGGTTTCAACGAAGCAACCCTTTTTGTGCTTCGGATAGAATGTGGATTTCTTTCGGAAAACCGAGAAATTCTCACCACTTGGTTCCGAAATAGGGGGATCTATAGTTTCTTTGTCTTCAAAAAATCTTTTTAATGTCAGCTTCCTGACAAATTTTTGAAGATCAATGAAGACTTCAAAATCATTTAATTTATTATCAGGAGCGAACTTTAGTCCCTTCTCAAGGATCTTTCTCTCATCCTCACTGAGGGTATAATCACTAAGGTTATAAATTTTGTTTTTCCCTAGGGATTCCTCAAGTTGGGTGGCTTCGGTTGTCAAGGGTTGTCCTATTTGGTTTTTCTTTTTTTCTTTCCTATTATTTTTAGCGGCCTCTGATTTACCGGATCCTCTTTTACCCCTTTTTTTCTTTTTAATGGGGGGTGCTACCATCTGTTTGATGGATGCTCTCCCCTCCCTAAAAAATGATGCTGGTTCTCATTTCTATTTCGTGGGGTTTCTGATGGTGATAAGGCTCCCTTCTATTTGTTAGGTGTTCCCCCCGATTATTGGGGCGCCAATCATTAGTTTCCCCCCTTTCTTGATAAGGGCGATATCTTCCTCTATTATTAGGTGTATGGGGGCCATCTCTCTCTAGTTTATTATATCTAGGAGGTGCTCCTTGATTTCTCACCTGATATAAAGGGGCTCTATAGTTAGATTTGGGATGGTACGAGGTTCTTATCACATTCCTCCTATTATCAATTTTTGGAGTTGGTTTATTGGCCTCTGTCGGAGTTACCTTCGGAATAATGGATTTTTTAGAGTAATTGTGTTGGATACCAGCTTTATAATCCTCCACATCTCTTAGATATTTTTTCTTTTTCTTATTCCTAAGGTCTCTTTCATTTTTTTCAATCTTATTGGTGATCCTCTCCTCTATTTCTTTATATTCTTTAGTTTTAGAGTGGGGGTCTACCAATGATTTATAGGCTGAAATTTCCTCCTCATTTATTTTAAGTTCCTTATTTTTATGTTTAATTATTAATTCCATAAGTTTTAGAGAACATGAGTCAAGGATATTTAGCCATTCCTTTTTGAAGTCTTCTGACTCCGTCTCAAAGGAGGGAGATTTATCAATACGTAAACCTCTAGGTACCAATCCCTCGGAGCAATATTTCTCTAGAGAGGTGATCTCCCACCACAGACGCCCTTCCTTCAATAGGGCCTTCTCCAGTTTAAACATTGCTCCTTCCATATTTTCATCGGTCAAATCACAACTTTCATTGACATTGAAAATATCTTTAACCAAAATGCATCTTTGTCCCCTGTGGGCAAACATTTTCTAAGCAGCAGATATCTCAACAATGGTAACAATAATCTATACAGAAAAAAGAGGTAGAAGATAATCTGCGCTTCCAGACTGCGACACTGTACACGCCAAGGATTACCAATCCCAAAATTCACAATACAAATACAACAAAGGACGAGTACAATTGCGCTGTCTGAATCTAATAATCCACTATAAGTGAATTTCCACCTGATGGTATAGTCAGAGGGTCTGGGCGAAGGGTCAGAGAGATATATAAAATGGGGGGATCGCCCCCTGCAACTGACCTCTCTGCCGTGCCCTATGGGCATATAAAGGTATCTTTAATCCAAATGGTATTCAGCCTTTATTATGTCTCTGTTTTATGCAAATGAGGACAGGTAAATGAGGACAGGTATATATACCTGGTCCTACTCCCTTTCCTCCACACCTTGAAAAAGGGCCCTAGGTGAGGCCCGAAACGCGTTGGCTGGAGGAACTGAGCCTAGGCACTTGTTTGGGATTCTAGTGTCACTTTTTTCCATCTTATGGACACCTACCTTCTTCTCTACACCCGGGTGAGGTGAGGGTGGTCGGACGCAGTTCCGGTGGATCCCATCCAAAGTGCCTTTTTATCTTCTGATTTTTAATATTTTTTATTGTGAAATACCTGTCGTTATTGGAATAAAAGTATCTTTTTTCACTGATCCGTGACTGGTGATAATTGGACCTTGCTGAATCGAGGAGACAGGAGAAAGAAACCTTTATATGCACATAGGGCATTGACCCAAGGTGAGCTCTGATCTGATTGAAAATATTGAGGCTGAATACCATTTGGATTAAAGATACCTTTATATGCCCATAGGGCACGGCAGAGAGGTCAGTTGCAGGGGGCGATCCCCCCATTTTATATATCTCTCTGACCCTTCGCCCAGACCCTCTGACTATACCATCAGGTGGAAATTCACTTATAGTGGATTATTAGATTCAGACAGCGCAATTGTACTCGTCCTTTGTTGTATTTGTATTGTGAATTTTGGGATTGGTAATCCTTGGCGTGTACAGTGTCGCAGTCTGGAAGCGCAGATTATCTTCTACCTCTTTTTTCTGTATAGATTATTGTTACCATTGTTGAGATATCTGCTGCTTAGAAAATGTTTGCCCACAGGGGACAAAGATGCATTTTGGTTAAAGATATTTTCAATGTCAATGAAAGTTGTGATTTGACCGATGAAAATATGGAAGGAGCAATGTTTAAACTGGAGAAGGCCCTATTGAAGGAAGGGCGTCTGTGGTGGGAGATCACCTCTCTAGAGAAATATTGCTCCGAGGGATTGGTACCTAGAGGTTTACGTATTGATAAATCTCCCTCCTTTGAGACGGAGTCAGAAGACTTCAAAAAGGAATGGCTAAATATCCTTGACTCATGTTCTCTAAAACTTATGGAATTAATAATTAAACATAAAAATAAGGAACTTAAAATAAATGAGGAGGAAATTTCAGCCTATAAATCATTGGTAGACCCCCACTCTAAAACTAAAGAATATAAAGAAATAGAGGAGAGGATCACCAATAAGATTGAAAAAAATGAAAGAGACCTTAGGAATAAGAAAAAGAAAAAATATCTAAGAGATGTGGAGGATTATAAAGCTGGTATCCAACACAATTACTCTAAAAAATCCATTATTCCGAAGGTAACTCCGACAGAGGCCAATAAACCAACTCCAAAAATTGATAATAGGAGGAATGTGATAAGAACCTCGTACCATCCCAAATCTAACTATAGAGCCCCTTTATATCAGGTGAGAAATCAAGGAGCACCTCCTAGATATAATAAACTAGAGAGAGATGGCCCCCATACACCTAATAATAGAGGAAGATATCGCCCTTATCAAGAAAGGGGGGAAACTAATGATTGGCGCCCCAATAATCGGGGGGAACACCTAACAAATAGAAGGGAGCCTTATCACCATCCAGAAACCCCACGAAATAGAAATGAGAACCAGCATCATTTTTTAGGGAGGGGAGAGCATCCATCAAACAGATGGTAGCACCCCCCATTAAAAAGAAAAAAAGGGGTAAAAGAGGATCCGGTAAATCAGAGGCCGCTAAAAATAATAGGAAAGAAAAAAAGAAAAACCAAATAGGACAACCCTTGACAACCGAAGCCACCCAACTTGAGGAATCCCTAGGGAAAAACAAAATTTATAACCTTAGTGATTATACCCTCAGTGAGGATGAGAGAAAGATCCTTGAGAAGGGACTAAAGTTCGCTCCTGATAATAAATTAAATGATTTTGAAGTCTTCATTGATCTTCAAAAATTTGTCAGGAAGCTGACATTAAAAAGATTTTTTGAAGACAAAGAAACTATAGATCCCCCTATTTCGGAACCAAGTGGTGAGAATTTCTCGGTTTTCCGAAAGAAATCCACATTCTATCCGAAGCACAAAAAGGGTTGCTTCGTTGAAACCTTTGAGCGCTTAGTAAAGGAAGACCTTGAAAAAAGTGAATTTAAATTTAACAAAAGAACCAATACCACCAAAAATGAGAGAATGGCCATAAAATCCCTCAAAGAAAATGCGGATATTGTAGTGAAACCCGCTGACAAAGGGGGCAGTATTGTTATTCTCAATACTACAGATTATAATGGTGAAATTATTAGACAGTTGGAAGACAGATCAACATACAAAAAATTGAGGGGAGACCCCACTGAAGCAATAGCTAAAAAACTTGATGTATTTTTGCAACTGTATACCAGTAAAGGAATTATTGATGAGAAGGTAAAAGAGTATATCCATATTGATAACCCTTCTAAACCGGTGATATACATCTTACCGAAGGTGCATAAATGCCTAGAAAAGCCTCCTGGCCGCCCTATTGTGGCGGGCACCAACTCCATACTGTCTAACTTATCCCATTATCTAGATAGCATACTGCAACCCCTGGCACAGGCTAATAAGTCATATCTGAAGGACACCATAGCCACACTTGATATTATGAAGGAGGTGGCATGGCAATCTGATTTTACATTAGTTACTTCAGATGTGACTTCTTTATACACAATCATTAGCCATGAATTGGGATTAAAAGCTGTGTCCTACTTCCTCGAAAAAGAAGAAGTCCCTGATGACAAAAATAAATTTGTGTTGGAGGGGATTACCCTCATTCTTACTAACAACTACTTTTGGTTTGAAGGTACTTATTACCTGCAACTCACGGGCACCGCTATGGGCACCAGACTGGCACCAAGCTATGCCAATTTATTTATGGCATGGTGGGAGGCACAATCAGTATGGACAGGACATCCATATGGTGCCAGTCTGGTGCTCTGGCGTCGCTATATTGACGACGTGGTGATGGTGTGGCAGGGTGATAATGATTCGCTAAAACTTTTTTGTGATCATCTTAATAATAATCAATATAACATAAAATTGTCATTCAATATCAGCAAACAGTCTATTGATTTTCTGGATGTTACATTTTATGTAGAGGGTGATGTTCTAAAATCCAAGAATTTCATCAAAGCAACAGACTGTAATTCTTTCATAGGGGCCGATAGCAACCACCATCTAAATTGGCTTAAGAGTGTGCCCAATAGCCAATTTCAGCGGATCAGCCGTAATTGTACGGATCTGGAAGTGTATGACATACAGGCACAGGGCCTGGAAAATCAGTTTTTGAGTAAGGGTTATGATAGGCCCATGGTTGCTAAAGCTAAGAACAGAGGAAGGAATCTTCTCTCAGGGAGAGAAGGACATCCCATCCTAGTAAGATCTAGGGAAGAAAAGAATATGGATGTAGCTTTCATCACCCAGTACACGAGCCAATATAAACAACTAGAAAGTATAATTAAGAAACATTGGCAAATACTTACAAATGACCCTCTGTTGAAAAAATATGTAACCAGTAATCCTAAATTTGTCTACAGAAGGGCAAAGAACATTAAGGACAAAATAGTAAGCAGTGCCATAAACACCCCAGCACCCTATAATCCTATTAAATCGAAAGGATTTTATCGGTGCGGCACTTGCAGCCTTTGTCGCCTCTGTAAAAGTCCTACTTCTGTGATTCATGAGTATCAATCAAAGGCAACGGGCAGGACTTATAGTATAGACGACTTTATTTCCTGCAACAGTAATTATTGCATTTATCTATTGGAATGTAACTGTTCTAAGCAATACGTGGGCAAGACCAAACGGGTACTAAAAGTGAGGATGGCTGAACACGTCCGTAACATCAAAAAGGGTCTTGAATCCCATAATGTGTCAGCCCATTTCAAACATACTCATGGATGTGATATTACACAATTGAAATCATTTTGCGGGATACGCACAGTAAAGACACATTGGCGTGTCAACAATAGAGACCAAAGACTATCACAGCTCGAAATGAGAACTATCTACGAGTTGAAAACCCTTGAACCCAGGGGGATCAACGTAGATTTTGAGCTTAAGTGCTTTTTGTGAATTCTCTAACACCTGTTTTGTTGTAAAAATACTTGAATGTTGTTCTTAATGCTCTGGTTTAATATTAATCAATGTCTTTTTCTATATGTTTGTTTGTGATTGAAAATAACGCGGAAGCGTTACTATGGTGATCAGGACGCATCAAATAGAATACGAGCAGATTGTGTCGGGCAATAACGGAAGAACATCGATACATCACTTCCGTTTGCGTTCCAAAAAGAAATATGCGCTCCATCACAATGAAGGGATATCAATACATCACTTCCGTCTGCATTGAAAAGAGGAAGGTGCGCTCCACTTCCGGTTGCGTTCCAAAGAACAAGTGCGCTCCATGGGGGAACAGCATTGGACACCTTCCGGCTTCCGCTTTTTGCGTTCCATGCATAGCGGAACGTCATATCCGGCCACCAAGCAGGAAGTCGGGTGATGACGCTATGATATATCCGGTAATTGGACACAATTACCCCTAAGGATAATTAGAAAAACCGGCTTGAGATGCGGATTGTATGACCACTTTATAGCGCAAAAGAACTTATTTGCATTGCTTATTTGTATGTGTGATTGTTTTTCTTTCATTTTACATTATGAATGATAGCGAATAGCACTGTCTTATTGTATTATTCAGGGAATGTTTTAATGAGATCCATGACTGGTTTTTATTATGTCTCTGTTTTATGCAAATGAGGACAGGTATATATACCTGGTCCTACTCCCTTTCCTCCACACCTTGAAAAAGGGCCCTAGGTGAGGCCCGAAACGCGTTGGCTGGAGGAACTGAGCCTAGGCACTTGTTTGGGATTCTAGTGTCACTTTTTTCCATCTTATGGACACCTACCTTCTTCTCTACACCCGGGTGAGGTGAGGGTGGTCGGACGCAGTTCCGGTGGATCCCATCCAAAGTGCCTTTTTATCTTCTGATTTTTAATATTTTTTATTGTGAAATACCTGTCGTTATTGGAATAAAAGTATCTTTTTTCACTGATCCGTGACTGGTGATAATTGGACCTTGCTGAATCGAGGAGACAGGAGAAAGAAACCTTTATATGCACATAGGGCATTGACCCAAGGTGAGCTCTGATCTGATTGAAAATATTGAGGCTGAATACCATTTGGATTAAAGATACCTTTATATGCCCATAGGGCACGGCAGAGAGGTCAGTTGCAGGGGGCGATCCCCCCATTTTATATATCTCTCTGACCCTTCGCCCAGACCCTCTGACTATACCATCAGGTGGAAATTCACTTATAGTGGATTATTAGATTCAGACAGCGCAATTGTACTCGTCCTTTGTTGTATTTGTATTGTGAATTTTGGGATTGGTAATCCTTGGCGTGTACAGTGTCGCAGTCTGGAAGCGCAGATTATCTTCTACCTCTTTTTTCTGTATAGATTATTGTTACCATTGTTGAGATATCTGCTGCTTAGAAAATGTTTGCCCACAGGGGACAAAGATGCATTTTGGTTAAAGATATTTTCAATGTCAATGAAAGTTGTGATTTGACCGATGAAAATATGGAAGGAGCAATGTTTAAACTGGAGAAGGCCCTATTGAAGGAAGGGCGTCTGTGGTGGGAGATCACCTCTCTAGAGAAATATTGCTCCGAGGGATTGGTACCTAGAGGTTTACGTATTGATAAATCTCCCTCCTTTGAGACGGAGTCAGAAGACTTCAAAAAGGAATGACTAAATATCCTTGACTCATGTTCTCTAAAACTTATGGAATTAATAATTAAACATAAAAATAAGGAACTTAAAATAAATGAGGAGGAAATTTCAGCCTATAAATCATTGGTAGACCCCCACTCTAAAACTAAAGAATATAAAGAAATAGAGGAGAGGATCACCAATAAGATTGAAAAAAATGAAAGAGACCTTAGGAATAAGAAAAAGAAAAAATATCTAAGAGATGTGGAGGATTATAAAGCTGGTATCCAACACAATTACTCTAAAAAATCCATTATTCCGAAGGTAACTCCGACAGAGGCCAATAAACCAACTCCAAAAATTGATAATAGGAGGAATGTGATAAGAACCTCGTACCATCCCAAATCTAACTATAGAGCCCCTTTATATCAGGTGAGAAATCAAGGAGCACCTCCTAGATATAATAAACTAGAGAGAGATGGCCCCCATACACCTAATAATAGAGGAAGATATCGCCCTTATCAAGAAAGGGGGGAAACTAATGATTGGCGCCCCAATAATCGGGGGGAACACCTAACAAATAGAAGGGAGCCTTATCACCATCCAGAAACCCCACGAAATAGAAATGAGAACCAGCATCATTTTTTAGGGAGGGGAGAGCATCCATCAAACAGATGGTAGCACCCCCCATTAAAAAGAAAAAAAGGGGTAAAAGAGGATCCGGTAAATCAGAGGCCGCTAAAAATAATAGGAAAGAAAAAAAGAAAAACCAAATAGGACAACCCTTGACAACCGAAGCCACCCAACTTGAGGAATCCCTAGGGAAAAACAAAATTTATAACCTTAGTGATTATACCCTCAGTGAGGATGAGAGAAAGATCCTTGAGAAGGGACTAAAGTTCGCTCCTGATAATAAATTAAATGATTTTGAAGTCTTCATTGATCTTCAAAAATTTGTCAGGAAGCTGACATTAAAAAGATTTTTTGAAGACAAAGAAACTATAGATCCCCCTATTTCGGAACCAAGTGGTGAGAATTTCTCGGTTTTCCGAAAGAAATCCACATTCTATCCGAAGCACAAAAAGGGTTGCTTCGTTGAAACCTTTGAGCGCTTAGTAAAGGAAGACCTTGAAAAAAGTGAATTTAAATTTAACAAAAGAACCAATACCACCAAAAATGAGAGAATGGCCATAAAATCCCTCAAAGAAAATGCGGATATTGTAGTGAAACCCGCTGACAAAGGGGGCAGTATTGTTATTCTCAATACTACAGATTATAATGGTGAAATTATTAGACAGTTGGAAGACAGATCAACATACAAAAAATTGAGGGGAGACCCCACTGAAGCAATAGCTAAAAAACTTGATGTATTTTTGCAACTGTATACCAGTAAAGGAATTATTGATGAGAAGGTAAAAGAGTATATCCATATTGATAACCCTTCTAAACCGGTGATATACATCTTACCGAAGGTGCATAAATGCCTAGAAAAGCCTCCTGGCCGCCCTATTGTGGCGGGCACCAACTCCATACTGTCTAACTTATCCCATTATCTAGATAGCATACTGCAACCCCTGGCACAGGCTAATAAGTCATATCTGAAGGACACCATAGCCACACTTGATATTATGAAGGAGGTGGCATGGCAATCTGATTTTACATTAGTTACTTCAGATGTGACTTCTTTATACACAATCATTAGCCATGAATTGGGATTAAAAGCTGTGTCCTACTTCCTCGAAAAAGAAGAAGTCCCTGATGACAAAAAGAAATTTGTGTTGGAGGGGATTACCCTCATTCTTACTAACAACTACTTTTGGTTTGAAGGTACTTATTACCTGCAGCTCACGGGCACCGCTATGGGCACCAGACTGGCACCAAGCTATGCCAATTTATTTATGGCATGGTGGGAGGCACAATCAGTATGGACAGGACATCCATATGGTGCCAGTCTGGTGCTCTGGCGTCGCTATATTGACGACGTGGTGATGGTGTGGCAGGGTGATAATGATTCGCTAAAACTTTTTTGTGATCATCTTAATGATAATCAATATAACATAAAATTGTCATTCAATATCAGCAAACAGTCTATTGATTTTCTGGATGTTACATTTTATGTAGAGGGTGATGTTCTAAAATCCAAGAATTTCATCAAAGCAACAGACTGTAATTCTTTCATAGGGGCCGATAGCAACCACCATCTAAATTGGCTTAAGAGTGTGCCCAATAGCCAATTTCAGCGGATCAGCCGTAATTGTACGGATCTGGAAGTGTATGACATACAGGCACAGGGCCTGGAAAATCAGTTTTTGAGTAAGGGTTATGATAGGCCCATGGTTGCTAAAGCTAAGAACAGAGGAAGGAATCTTCTCTCAGGGAGAGAAGGACATCCCATCCCAGTAAGATCTAGGGAAGAAAAGAATATGGATGTAGCTTTCATCACCCAGTACACGAGCCAATATAAACAACTAGAAAGTATAATTAAGAAACATTGGCAAATACTTACAAATGACCCTCTGTTGAAAAAATATGTAACCAGTAATCCTAAATTTGTCTACAGAAGGGCAAAGAACATTAAGGACAAAATAGTAAGCAGTGCCATAAACACCCCAGCACCCTATAATCCTATTAAATCGAAAGGATTTTATCGGTGCGGCACTTGCAGCCTTTGTCGCCTCTGTAAAAGTCCTACTTCTGTGATTCATGAGTATAAATCAAAGGCAACGGGCAGGACTTATAGTATAGACGACTTTATTTCCTGCAACAGTAATTATTGCATTTATCTATTGGAATGTAACTGTTCTAAGCAATACGTGGGCAAGACCAAACGGGTACTAAAAGTGAGGATGGCTGAACACGTCCGTAACATCAAAAAGGGTCTTGAATCCCATAATGTGTCAGCCCATTTCAAACATACTCATGGATGTGATATTACACAATTGAAATCATTTTGCGGGATACGCACAGTAAAGACACATTGGCGTGTCAACAATAGAGACCAAAGACTATCACAGCTCGAAATGAGAACTATCTACGAGTTGAAAACCCTTGAACCCAGGGGGATCAACGTAGATTTTGAGCTTAAGTGCTTTTTGTGAATTCTCTAACACCTGTTTTGTTGTAAAAATACTTGAATGTTGTTCTTAATGCTCTGGTTTAATATTAATCAATGTCTTTTTCTATATGTTTGTTTGTGATTGAAAATAACGCGGAAGCGTTACTATGGTGATCAGGACGCATCAAATAGAATACGAGCAGATTGTGTCGGGCAATAACGGAAGAACATCGATACATCACTTCCGTTTGCGTTCCAAAAAGAAATATGCGCTCCATCACAATGAAGGGATATCAATACATCACTTCCGTCTGCATTGAAAAGAGGAAGGTGCGCTCCACTTCCGGTTGCGTTCCAAAGAACAAGTGCGCTCCATGGGGGAACAGCATTGGACACCTTCCGGCTTCCGCTTTTTGCGTTCCATGCATAGCGGAACGTCATATCCGGCCACCAAGCAGGAAGTCGGGTGATGACGCTATGATATATCCGGTAATTGGACACAATTACCCCTAAGGATAATTAGAAAAACCGGCTTGAGATGCGGATTGTATGACCACTTTATAGCGCAAAAGAACTTATTTGTATTGCTTATTTGTATGTGTGATTGTTTTTCTTTCATTTTACATTATGAATGATAGCGAATAGCACTGTCTTATTGTATTATTCAGGGAATGTTTTAATGAGATCCATGACTGGTTTTTATTATGTCTCTGTTTTATGCAAATGAGGACAGGTATATATACCTGGTCCTACTCCCTTTCCTCCACACCTTGAAAAAGGGCCCTAGGTGAGGCCCGAAACGCGTTGGCTGGAGGAACTGAGCCTAGGCACTTGTTTGGGATTCTAGTGTCACTTTTTTCCATCTTATGGACACCTACCTTCTTCTCTACACCCAGGTGAGGTGAGGGTGGTCGGACGCAGTTCCGGTGGATCCCATCCAAAGTGCCTTTTTATCTTCTGATTTTTAATATTTTTTATTGTGAAATACCTGTCGTTATTGGAATAAAAGTATCTTTTTTCACTGATCCGTGACTGGTGATAATTGGACCTTGCTGAATCGAGGAGACAGGAGAAAGAAACCTTTATATGCACATAGGGCATTGACCCAAGGTGAGCTCTGATCTGATTGAAAATATTGAGGCTGAATACCATTTGGATTAAAGATACCTTTATATGCCCATAGGGCACGGCAGAGAGGTCAGTTGCAGGGGGCGATCCCCCCATTTTATATATCTCTCTGACCCTTCGCCCAGACCCTCTGACTATACCATCAGGTGGAAATTCACTTATAGTGGATTATTAGATTCAGACAGCGCAATTGTACTCGTCCTTTGTTGTATTAGTAGCTGCTGCGGCACTATATGAAAAAAGGATGCAGAGATGACGGGGGCCACGCTGTATCAGATCAGGTCCGCGGGGTGCTATTTCAATTTTCAAAACCTGAGGAAAGTGGAAACTCGCAAACAGCCATTATTATTATAATAATTTTATTTATAAGTGTTTCGCAGCGCCGTACAAAAGGAACAATACAGGGAGACAAAGCTTGGCATAACATTGAATAAATAACAAAAATACAGTACAAATAAAGAGCGCCACAGATCAATACACATTACAGCTTAAATATAAGTAGTGAGGACTCAATCAACATACAACTAGAGGCTTGAGGCCAATGATGGAGAGGAGTATGCAGACGAAGATTGTCACTGAGTGTTTGAGTATAGGAGAGCTGTGAGTGACATGTGAAGAGAAGTGGGCTTTGACAACAGGAGGGAAGAGGGCCCTTCTCGGAGGAGCTTACAATCTAGTAGGAAGGGGAGACAGACAGATTACAAGAGGTGCAAGCAAGTGGGTGGTGGCTAGATAGCAGGATGTAAACAGGCAAGGGGTCAGAGAACCAGCTAGTTTATGCAGTGGAAGGGTATGCTTTGATGAATAGGTGAGTTTTCAGTGCCCGTTTGAAGCTTTGCAAGGTTGGGGAGAGTCTAATGGAGCGAGGGAGTGCGTTCCACTGAAGGGGTGCAGCACGGGCAAAGTCCTGTACTCTAGCATGGGAAGCAGTGATCAGGGTGGAGGAGAGACGACAGTCGTCAGCCGACCGTAGAGGGCAGGAGGGTGTATGAATGGAGATGAGGTTAGAGATATGGAGCAATGGAATTAGAGATGGCCCTGTATGTGAGTGTGAGGTGTTGGAAGAGGATTCTGTAGGGGAACGGGAGCCAGTGCAGATTTTGTTGAAGGGGAGTGGCAGAATTAGAGCAGCGGGAGAGGAAGATAAGCCTGGCTGCAGCATTGAGGACAGATTGGAGAGGAGCCAGTTGGGATTGAGCGAGGCCGGTGAGGAGAACATTGCAGTAGTCGAGCCGTGAGATGACCAATGAGTGGATGATCAGCTTAGTTGCACTCTGTGAGAGAAAGGGCCTGATGCGAGCAATGTTGCGTAACTGGAACCGGCAAGAATGGGCCAGGGCTTGGATGTGGGGTGCAAAGGAGAGGGAGGAATCGAGTGTGACACCCAGGCAGCGGAGTTGGGGAACGGGGGAGATGATGGTGTTGTTAACATTGATAGAGATACTAGGTGATTCATTGCACCCTACGGGCGCTCTTCACACCGTCGTAAGGGGCTGCGCCCCCTTAATTTGTGAACATTTGTATATGAGAAAGATGGTTAGAATTGTATGTAAGATGGCCTGTATTGCAACTTGAGTTATAGGTGAAATGTGTTAAATAGAGAGCATATGATGTGGAAGGGGGTGTGTATTGTTTTGTTTAATTAAAAAGCGGTTACAGAGTAAGATGTACATTGATAGTGTGGATGGTACAGTGACATTTGTGGGTGTGGGGGGGGGGCTGTGTGTGCATGTTGTTTAGGCGTGTGTGTGTGCGTGCAATAGTATAGTAGGGTGTTTCAGAGTCAGCGGCTCCCCACTGGCGGAGGTCCCGACACAGGAAAACAGGAGGCTGGGTAGTGATAGGGGTGTGTGGGCATAAGGGGGACTAAAGAGGAGGGTGGGAGATACTGTGCAGCTTCTGCCAGTGGGTGAGGGTCCAGCGCGGCAGTACAGGAGTACAGGATGGTGGCCCTTAGTCAGTGTCTCCTCCTACTGGGTGGGAGTTCGGGTGCATGAGAGCAGGAGGCTGGGCTATGAGGCATGATAGGGGCATGTGGGCAAAACAGCGTCAGCGACTCCCCAGTGGTGGAAGTTACGGTTCAGGAGAGCAGGAAGCTGGGTAGTGATAGGTAGGGGTGTGTGAGTATACGGGGGACTAAAGAGGGGCTTAGGGGTGCCGTGAATTGCGGGAGGGGCGCGGGGGGTGCCGTGAATCAAGGGAGGTAGGGGGCGCAGGTGTCGGCGAATCGCAGGAGAGGGCGGGGGTCCGCAAAGCGTGAGAGGGGGCGTGAATTGCGCAAGGAGGGGTTGCGAATCGCGGGGGGTGCGCAGGGGGTCCGTGAATTGCGGAAGGGGGGGGGGGGCACGATGAATCACCTAGTTGGTTATATATTCTTGTAGAAGGATGGTAGGATGTTGCTGTCATTCAGAATGCATTTACATAAACAGTAATAGTAGCAGTAAAAGGTCTGACTTAAAACACCTACAGTAAAACAGAACAGGTGTTATATATTCTACAAAGAATTGGTTGATGATGTCTAGGTTGACGTGCACATAGTTCATAGTTGTCACTGGAAAAAAATTGCTACAAGAAAAAATCAACACAGAAAGTTCAACGCATGTAAATGTTGACATAAGTGTGGCACTTCATCGGTGTCCATGTCGACACATGAGAATGAATATGATAACATTCAAAAAAAGAAAAATAAATCTTAAAAAGCTCATGTCAACCTTTTTCATTGTCGACCATAGCCGTAAAAGTGTTTTGCATGTGCCATTTAATCCTGGGGTTGCCGTGAATCACGCGCGGGGGTGTGGGGGGGGGGGGGGAGGGAGGGAGGAGGTGAGGGGTGTCCGCGAATCACGGGAGGAGGGGTCGTGGGTGGATGCCGTGAATTGCGGGAGGGGGAGTCGCGGGGGGGGGGGGGTGTGGGCGCCGCGAATCGTGGGATGGGGGGGCGCGGGGGGGTTGCAGTGAATCGCGGGAGGGTGGGTTGCGGGGACGGGGGGTTGCCGCAATGACAGGAGGGGGGGTCAGGGGTGGGAAATTGCGGTAGGGGGGGTCGTGGGGGGCACCGTGAACCGCGGGAGGGGGGCCGGGGGGGTTGGCACGAATCGTGGGAGTAGGGATCGCGGGGTGCCGCGAATTGCAGGAGGGTGGGTGCGTCACGGGGTGGGGCCGCGAATCGCGGGAGTCACCGGGGGTGCTGCGACTTGCGGGGGTGTGCTGCAAATCGCGGGAGGGGGGTCGCGGGGGGTGCCGCGAATCGTCGCAAGAAAAAATCAACACAGAAAGGTCAACACATGTAAATGTTGATATAAGTGTGGCACTTCATTGGTGTCCATGTCGACACATGAGAATGAATATGAAAACATTGAAAAAGTGAAAAATAAATCTTGTCAACCTTTTTCATTGTCGACCATTGCCATGTCAGTGTTTTGCATGTGCCATTTAATCGTGGGGATGCCGTGAATGGGGGGGGGGGGGGTGCATACCCAACATGACCCTCTTCAGGAGGGACACATTGCTCTGTTTCTGGACTTTCTTCTTAATTTATGGATTACCATCACCTGTGCTTAAACACCTTTCTTATCAATTACCCTGTTTAAAATGACAGGTGATGACAATCATAAATTAAGATGGAAGTCCACAAACAGAGCATTCTGTCCCTCCTGGAGAGGGTCATGTTGGGAGGTATGGAGGTGTGGGGCGCTCACCTGGTGTGTCTAGTGAGTAGCTGTGTCTTTGCTGTGTAACATGGAGAGGCAGAGGGTGTCTGGCACTGTCTGTGGGCTCACTGGGCTGGTTCTCTGTCATGTGAGTCAGTCATGTGAGTCAGTCATGTGAGTCAGTCATGTGAGTCAGTCATGTGAGTCAGTCATGTGAGTCAGTCATGTGAGTCAGAGGCTCCACCCAGCGTTATAGCTTCAGACACACTTTGAGTGACAGATGTAGCCAAATATATAAGAGATTAGTAGGGGGCATAGCTCTGGTGGGGGAAAGATAATAAGTTTTGTCCATATCCAGCTTCAGAAATCGCTCAGACATCCAGGAGGAGATGGCAGAGAGGCAGTTGGAAACCTGAGAGAAAACAGTGGGGGACAGATCAGGAGAGGAGAGGTAGGTTTGGGTGTCATCAGCATAGAGGTGATTAGGGTTACCACCTAGTCCCTTTAATTCCAGACACATATTAATTACACAGGTTCTGTGGCTGGCTGACTTCAAGACTCCACTTGACCTGATTTTAAACTGCCACAGAACCTGTGTAATTAACATGTGTCCGGAATTAAAGGTCCTAGGTGGTAACCCTAGAGGTGATATTGGAAGCCAAAGGAGTTAATGAGTGCACCCAAAGAGGAGGTGTACAGGGAGAACAGAAGGGGGCCAAGGACGGAACCCTGAGGGACCCCGACAGGAAGGATAGAAGGTGGTGAGGTAGAGCCAGAGGCAGAGACTGAGAAGGAACGGTTGAAGAGGTAAGAGGAAAACCAGTTGAAGACTGTGCCAGAGAGGCCAATGTTTTGGAGTATATGGAGGAGGAGCGGGTGATCCACAGTGTCAAAGGCAGCAGATAGGTCCAAAAGGATAAGCAGGGAGAAGTGACCCTTGGATTTGGCTGATAGCAGGTCAGGAGCTATCACTGCACCTGCTCCTGATTGGCTGCCGAACTGCTTCAGTTGGCTTGCGAACAGTGGCAGCCTCGAATTTCAAAATAGCTGCTTGGCGGACCACGATATCTGATAAAGCCGGAGGCGGGTGGGTTGCCCAGCTTTAACGAAAGCCACCACTGACTCTGCTTCCTGGCAAATCTGGTCGCCAGGAAGCATGGCGCCTGGGTTTTATCGAGCCCTGATATAGATAGATAGATAGACAACCATGTCAACATAATGCTTATCTATCCAATGATCCATACCCGCCCCACCTACAATGCACATGATTTGGCCATTAGCAAACCAAATGCACTTGCAAGTGAACCTGAATCACCCCTATAATCACCACACATACAATGTGTGACAATGCACTTCAATGTCTGACCTAATAAGCCAAAGCCTAAACATACTATCGGTATTATGTGCTATTAAAACATAAAAAAGGAGTACAACCAGTACGCCCCCCCCCCAGGTAAAATCTGCCACTGTCTCTGAAGCCAGAGCAGTCTCACAGACTGGCTTCACTCTAGGCAATGTGAATGGCAGTGACTTCCTATTGGAAGTTCATCCTGGGCAGTCCCATTGGGAGGGGTTTCCTCCCTCCAGGATGCCTCTCTGCACGTAAATGCGCGGCAGCCCCCAAATCGGGTTCCGCACATGCGCAGTACCGCGGACAATACTGTGCATGCGCCGGACCCAGGAACCTGATTAAGCCTCCGTGGGCTGCTGCAAAGGCAGCCCATGGAGGCTTGGACCAGCACATGCGCAGCATGTATGAAATTACAGTTCAGTCGCTGGACCTGTGCAGGGGACTGCGAAGGACGGTGCGGGAATCACAGCGGGGGCCCGCATTGCAGCAGCCCCCTCCTCCAAAATGGCAAGAGCTGCCACTGAGTACAACTATCAGATACAGGATTCTGCCAATATATTTCAAACTAGTATACAGAACACACACAGCAGCCAAAATGTAATTGTGAATTATACTTTTGAAATAAAGCACAGTAACATAAGCATTAGTACTCACCAGCAGGGCATGCATCTGTGTCAATCATGCCAGGAGGAGGAATTCACCATGTCCTGCCACAAGAGAGACATAAGCATCTTCTGTGCCTCAGTCCGAATGGCTGCCAACAATGTCTGACGAGCACCCTCACCAGCAAGTGAACTTCACCATGCAGTCTTTCTTACCGCTGGCTCCAGTCCAGACACCTCAACAGCAGAAAAAGCCTGCTCCTCAGTGTCCTCCTCCCCCACCTGAATGTAATCACTATCTGACATACAACACTCACAAATCACTGATAAAAAAACAACAAACACAGAACACTCTCCTCTCCAACATACAAAGACAAAAAGTAAACATTGACAAAGACAAACAAGAAACTGGAAAAAAATACTCAAACAACACTAAGCACAAGACAACTTACAAACCAGAAACCCACTCACAAATCACCAAAAACCACCACCACCACCACCAAACAACTATCCACACTCCTCCACTCTCCACACCAACTGGCTGGGAGAACACTCCCAAGTTTGAAACTTTCACCCAATCATAAACATGGCCTAATTCAGGTTTGCTCGTAAAAGCAAAATCTCTCTCTAAAACCCTGTGCATTGCAGGTGGGGCAGATGTAACATGTGCAAAGAGAGTTACATTTGAGTGGAATGTGTTCAAACTGAGGACCTTATTCTGGTCTGTTCGCAGTGGATGCTTGTTCGCACGGGGACTGATGTTTCTTCTATGCACCTGCGCATGTTTCATGGGCGTTCCCATGTTAATGAGGAATGACGGACAGACAGGGGGCGCGAAGCAATGGCGGGGAATGTGCATGCATTTGTTGCCGACCATCGAATGATGTGGGTGGTCCCCTGAAGGCTGTGAATGGATGTTTATGTAAAACATCCATTCCCAGCCAGTGTGAAGGTACGTGCCCTGCGATTGGTGGGCCGACGTATCACCATTCGCAAGGCGGGGTTAGGTTGACTCGCAAGGATGCGAATTCGCATCTGAGCAAATCAACCAGAATAACCCCCAGTGTGTATGGGGCTTTTAGAAATATTTCCTAATAAACCCAATCAGAAACCAACCAGAGTGATTGGCCCTGCTGATGAGTGTGCTGATGAGTGTGACCGTTCTGAAGAGTGGCTGTAACTAGTTAAACAGATCCTCCAGAGGCGCAACTAATATTGTGGCGCCCCCCCCCCCCCGCCAAAAAATTACCTTACCCCTCCGCATGCCGCCGTCCCCGCATTCAGTCCGGCACCGCAGATAGCCTCCGGGCTCCGTCTCCTGCAGTAATGAAAAATGACACGACAAAATGGCTGCCCCCGTACAGCAGACAGTTTTTTTATGGATGTTAGAGGAGGCGGCGGCCTCCTCTAGCATCCTTAAAAACTGTCTGCTATTAGGGGGCAGCCATTTTGTCGTGTCATTTTTCATTACTGCAGGAGACGGAGCCCGGAGGCTATCTGCGGTGGCGGCATGCAGAGGGGTAAGGGGGGGGTGTCTGACCAGAGTGCCAGGGCACCGGGGGCGCCCCGCTGGCGCTTGCTCCCCCAAGCAGCCGCAGTGGCTGCCTTACGGTAGCTACGCCTCTGAGATCCTCTGGGACCACAGTGGGCAATCTGCTGGGCTATGGGTTCATGTGGCATTAAATGCATTACCATATAACATGGGGAGATGGTCGCAAAGTCAATGGGCGGTATTCAATGAGCCAGAATCGTTGGTCACAGTGATCCAGATTTAACATTCGCCTGCCAATCGCCGGTTTTTAGCTGTGAATCGCCATGCATGGGGATTCGTGGGGAGTCGCCAAGTCACCCTATTCAACGTGGCTGAAAATCGCCGGCCCTAACGGCGATTCTCAGCCATACCGGCGTTTCCCTATACAGCCGCATTAATGTAGTCAGTTGTTTAAAAAAATGCAGAGAAATGCAAGAAAAAAGCAAATTACCCTGGACAAACGCTTCCCATACAGCATACGGCAAACGCTGGGTAATCTGCTCAAAGGGCAAACGAAGGAGTGAGGTGGGGAGGAGAATCATGGGTAAGTGAGGTGCACCATGGGTAAGAACAGTGCTTTGTGGGAGAAAAAAAAAATACCTGAAAAAATTAAATATATATTTGTATAGCACTTCTACGACCATGACATCACACAAGGGCAGCAAATAATAATACATTAGACTTGCATAGTTAAATAGAACACTTAAAACCAATTATTTCACATGTTCCTATAAAAGTTCACCAGAAAAAGATGACGAGGGACACTCGGTGAGGAACGGCGATATGAAAGAAGAAAAAGGAATCGCCAACTTCTCATTGAATACACTTTTGGCGATTCCCCTCAACTACCGTCGATTCCCCATGTAAAATCCTATAGACAAAAAACGGCGATTTGTAGAGAATAACATTTGGCGATTGCTGCTTCATTCACCGGTCGTCATCGGCGATTTCAGCTCATTGAATAGGGTGATTCGCATTTGGGGCTCCAAAAATCACCGTCAGACACGATAAAAACACAGAATCGCCATAAAACTTGGCGATTCCGGCTCATTGAATACCGCCCAATATATATTAGTTCAACCACTAAAAGTCGACAAGGCTTAGGTCGGTATTTCATACCCTACCATCCACTAGGGCGTGGAGGGAGAATATAATACAGGTTGAGTATCCCTTATCTGAAATGCTCGGGATCACAAGCGTTTTGCATAAGGGATGTGGAATGTTTTTTTTTTTTTTCATACTTACCTGGTCCCCTGGTGGTGCCCCGATGGTCCCACGACGTCCATGGTGTTCCCCGGCTTCCACGGCGGCCTTCAGGGTCGTTTGCAGCAGCATCTCCGGTCCCAGGGGTGCATTGAGCGAGTGCCCTGCGCATTGCACCCCTGGGACCAGAGATGCCGCTGAAGAGTATCCTGGAGGCCGCCGTGGACATCGGGGGATGAGGTAAGTATGAAAGAAACATACAAAAATAAACTAAAAAATATTCTGAAAAACCAAGGTTTTCTGGATATTTTGGTTTTCGGAACACACGGATAAGGGACACCCGCCCTGCAGTGTACACTGATACATGTGAATGTTGACTTACGGCCAAAAACTTGAAAACTCATTTTGACCGTCGACTTTCTCATTGTCGACCTAATGCTTTGTCGTCGTCCGACCCTGTCAACCTTAGCCAAGTCGATCTATTTCATGTGTCAAACTAAGCTCTGTCAACCCTATGACCCATACCCCCACTATCCATGTCCATCTCTAGTTGGAAGTCAGTGAGGATGCATAAAAGCAGGCAGACATGGTCAAGAGGGTCATTTGTTGCTCAGACCAATCCAAAAATGGTGGGGAGATGTGACATGATGGTTAGTGACATAAAATAGGTACAGAGTATCAGCAGTGATTATTGACTAGAGTAAGTAACCGCACATGGGGAGAACAATCATCATGTCTCCTGTGCGCTGGCCGCATAGGCAGCACCCTTGAACCTCTCAGGGCATGCTGGGACTAATAGTTCCCCGGTGGGAGAAGAACAGTCGCCGGTTGTCAGTAGCAGGTAGTGATCCCCCCACTCTCTCCCCCTCCCCCCCCGAGTGCCACTGCCAGATGTCCGCCACGTTTGCCGAAGGCAGCGACTCCACCTGACAGGCACTGTCAGCGGCAGCCTCCTGCGTCACCGTACCCAGGCTGCACCACGGTTCAGGCCCCATAGCCCCGCCCACTCAGCAGAAGCCGGAGCAGGACGTCGGGGAGAAGGAAGAGTCGCTGATTGCAGCTCTGCGGGGTAATTACCGGACCCATCCCCCAATCACACCGGAGGCAGCCCCGGTACCTCCTCACACTCCCTACAGGGGGCTGCCCAGCCCGGGACCGTGTCACCGGTGCTCACCGGGGACAACCCAGCCAGAGACCCTCCATGCCGGGGCAGCCCAGCCCATAACCTACCTCCCTCCCACTCATATGGGGACTGCCCAGCCAAATACCCCCCACTTAAACGTGGACACGCCACCATACTGGGGGCAGTCTAGCAAGAGACAACCATCACGCCATCATTTTGGGGGTAGCCAGAGCCCCCCATCACCCCAACATAAACGGGGACACACCACCATACATGAGGCAGCCCAGCAAGAGACCCCCCCCCCTCCATAACCCCACTATACCTGTTGCAGCCCAGCCAGAGACCCCCATAACCCCTTCCCGGTATGAAGGGGTTATGGGGGTCTCTGGCTGGGCCAGGCAAGCCATAGACCCCCATCACCCCTCCATACTGGGGGGCAGGTCAGCCAGAGACCCCCATCACCCCTTCGGGTCAAAAGGGACAGTCAAAAGGTCAGCCACTATTGGTCGAAACAGAAAAAGTCAACATGCATAGTCCGGCTATGAGTTAATACTCTCCATAACCCCATATATATGAGTGATCCGTTATGTCCCCAAATGATCTTGCCCTTTCTTATGTTTTCTGTGTATGATCTTTCCTCCAGGTGTGCTCATTGTCTTTGAGATGCTAATACTGAACAGTAGGCCGTCTATTTTCTCTCCACAGTGGCAATCATTGAGCGACTGTTCCCCACAATTTTAGTACAGTCCATTTATACAGCAAGTTTTGAAAAGTAAAAAATGAAAAGATCCTTTAATTAGGGTTGGCCATCGGTGCCTTTGCCATCGACGGCAAAATTGCAACTGGCCGTCGATGGTGTAAAACTATTCAATGGGTGACCATCAATAGTTTTATATATCGATGGTCCTCCCGCGAAGCCCCACCCACATGTCCCTATCAAAACATGTGGGTGGGGCTTCGCGGGAGTCAGGGGCGGAGTATCCCGGCACCTCGGAAAAAAAAACAAAAAGCAAAACATCAGTTTTGCTGTGCCATCGATGTAGGGAAACCATCTGGTTCTCCCCCATCGATGGCAAAAGTATTCAACATTGGCCATAAACCATCGATGATTTTGAATCACCGATGGCCATCCCTATGTTTAATGTGCAAGCTCTGCTAGCCTCATGTCACTTTACAGCGATCCAGTGTACTCGGATACCACGGGTGAATGTGTTCTACTTCCCTAGTGTACGGTACTTACACTGCAGAATCTGCTGGCACTTGTGATCACCCTGTGATGTGTAGAGACTGGATACAAGTCAGCCCTTCCAATTTACAAAATGTTAAATAAACAATGGCTGCTTGCCATGATTTTGGATACAGTTCATTACAGACTTATTAACCTGAGCCCCGTTAAGTGCAAGAGGCAACTGCGGAAATAGTTCCATCGCTGACACTCTAGCCTATAATCATTATATATGGCTTATATGTAGCTGCAGGTTACTGCCTGTTCTCTGTGTAATACTATAAAACAGGGGTTCTCAAACTCGGTCCAAAGGACCCCACACAGTTTTACATGTCACCCGACAGGTGCACTCATTACTATCTGACACATTTTAAAAGATCCACAGGTGGAGCTAATTATTTCACTAGTGATTCTGTGAGCAGACCTGGAAAACACGCACTGTGTGGGCTCCCGAGGACCGAGTTTGGGGACCTGTGCTATAAAACGTATGAACTTCTTGCTCTATTGTATTACACCAAGCGTTAAATGTTCTGAATGCTGCTGGTAGCTGTCAAATAGACATTAGGCAAAGCTTTGTCTCAAACTATATGAATGAGTCTTTTTAGTATGGTATCGGGTGCCGGACGGGATCCCGACAGACCTTTACCCGACGTCGGAATCCCGACTGTCAAAGCACCGACAGCCGGGTTCCCGATGGCCACCTGCTATTTTCCCTTGTGGGGGTCCATGACCCCCATAGAAGGACGCTCGCCACTGTTCCCACAACGTGGTGAACGCAGCGAGCCCGCAAAGGGCTTAGTTGCTCTCACCATGCTGTCTGAGTCCTGACAGTCGGGTTCCCGACTGTCGAACCCCTATACCACACCCGGTGGATCGATCTACTGTAAAAACACAGTTAATAGGTTGTCAATCAAAAAGTTTACAGTGCGTAAGGGCCACAGATTCAAAAGCTTAGCGTGATGGGCTTGGCACAAGTTTTTATTTTTTTACAAATTTTTCATCATTTACCATTCACCTGGACTACGAATGGGAATAGTAACTTGTGCTAAACGCAGGGAGCGGACACGTTTCTTTTATACTCGTTAAGTAGCAACCATTTCGGGGTGACCTGTTGACTGTCTATTTACTGCTGATGATTTAAACTACACCCTTTTAGTAGTACCAGCATTACAGTACATGCTTTGCTGGAACACATTACCCCTGACCATTCCTATGTCAATGTTACAGCCATGTTTCTGCCATTTTCTTTTCTGATCAGAGAAAGCTTTCAAGATCCATTTCTGGATTCATCTACAGCGGAAGTGATCAAGCCAGTCCTCGAGATCTACCAACAGTTCATGTTTTCCAGACCACCTGTAGATCTGTAGAATGTGTCGTTTAAGAATGTGTTTGGAAATGTGACAGTTCGCAATGACTACAACTGTGCACCGGTGGTCCAAAAAACGTGATCTGGATCTGTTTGTAGATCTTGGGGACTGGTTTGCTCCCCAAGATCTAACAATACATTGTTTAGATTTCTGACCTCAGACCAAGGGGCATTGAAAAATAAAGATTTACCCATAAATCAACACTCTGACGTTTCACACATTCAATAATAATAGGAGTAGGGTTACCACCTAGTCCCTTTAATTCCGGACACATGTTAATTACACAGGTTCTGTGGCAGTTTAAAATCAGGTGAAGTGGAGTCTTGAAGTCAGCCAGCCACAGAACCTGTGTAATTAATATGTGTCCGGAATTAAAGGGACTAGGTGGTAACTCTAAATAGGAGACTGGTAAAACAAATTCTAGAAGTTATCAGTTTGACTACCTACATCTATAAAAAAACATTTACATGGAACCTAGAACAGCACCTAAAGATTCATTGTCAGATCTGTCTGGTTGGAACAAAAATCTAGTAACCTATGAAAGCAAGTTGACCATTTGCTTCGAAATGCTGGAAAACTGACAAAAACGGTCACCTGGATACTACCAGATCTTGGGGCAGATCCTGGAGAAGAGATAAAGTGAAAGGAGATAAAGCACCATCCAATCAACTCCCAACTGTCATTTTCACAGTTCATTTGCTGTTGCTTTATCTCCTTTCACTTTATCTCCAGTTTATCCCTTCTCCAGGCTTAATACATCTGCCCCTTTGTTCCAACCAGCCAAATCAGACAATAAATCTTTAGGTGTATTGCCAGTTTTAAGGCCCATACACACTGGGCGACATTGACCCCTGGGAATATCGCCGAAAACCGTTAGTGTGTATGTTGTTCTGCTGAATTTCTCTGTAGAAACCTGCAGCTCTGGGAGGTCGTGTAGAAGGAACATGTAGCTAGGCCATTAGACTCTTGCATTGGAAGTAATGTTACATATAAGGCATTGGGATTGGCTCTGTGAGGCTGGATATAGAGTATACCTGGAGGAGGGGTTTGGGAGAGTAAGGAGGCAGAACCTGTTGTACTGGATGCAGTTAAAATACTGGTGCTTATTAGGACATCACTGCCAGACATATTCTTCTCCTTTATTCACCCTGCTGCCGTGGGGTTGTGCTCAGGGCACGCGGCTGGGCACCTCAATTGTTTTCCCTTATCCTGAAATTTGCCTTTTTCCTGTCTGATTTGAAGGTAGCGTTTCAGCCGAGATGGCAGAGAAAGCTCGCCCCCAGTGCTACTTCGATCTGGAGGTGAACAGGGAACCCGGTGAGTATCACACTAATGTCATCTGCTTTAGGCCAAACATTGTGTTCCAGGAAACTGCAACCAAATACATTTTATCTGCTGAGATTGCCGTATTCGCCCTGTGGGGCTTTTATAGTTAGGAATATGATTTTCTGCTTTCTCACAGTAGAGAATACATGAGCTATACATAACATATGGTTGTAGGAAATGTTTCCAGATGTCTTCTATGTATATATTGTTTCCCACTATGTTGTGTATTATGTGTTCTGCGGTCCTCCATGTGTATTTTGTACCATATGGTGACATTTCTGGGCCATACTCTTCTTCCTTAATTTTGCATCATAACTCACATTGGGGCAGATGTATAAAGCCTTAACAAGAGATAAATGCAAGGGTGATAAAGAGAGATAAATGTCCAGCCAATCAGCTCCTTACTGACTTTTTTCAAACACAGCCTGTAACATGGCAGTTGGCAGGTGATTGGCTGGACGTTTATCTCTCTTTATCACCCTTGCATTTATCTCTTGTTAAGGCTTAATACATCTGCCCCATTATTAGATACTTATGTTTTTTGTTTTTTTTTCTGTAGCAAAGGAATTAGAATGAAGAGGCATACAGATGGACAGGGGATTTTTGACTATTTTCTAAGATCTAGGTTGCTCAGAAATTAAGCACAAATCGCTCCATGCTTATTATACCCCATAGCGGGGTCAGATGTTTAGTGCATGCAGTGCAAATCTAGTCCGATCGCTTAGCGCACATCGCAACATGTGTATGTGTGATATAGACACTGGGAAGTTCAAGGGAAATTGCCTATTCTAGATCACTTAGCACAAAAGGTTAGCACACATCTTAACGTGTGTGTATGTTCCCTTATGTCACAGGTAAAGCATAACAATGCATGACCAGGCAGCTAGCAATATGGGGCCCCACACACGGGGCAATTTCAGCCCATTCAGTAAGCAATCTGACTAGATCGTTTAGAAAATGACCCTACATCGCTCCGTGTGTAGGGGCGATGCAAGGCTCTGCGTGACGCGATCACTCGGCATGCTGGATATTAATCGGTCAGTCTCTGGTGAGAACACTGGCCCTGACCGATTGCTCAGCACACAGTGCTGACACATCACTACATTGCTGAGATCACTCGGTGGTCTCCCCGTGTGTAGTCCCCGTTAGAACTGTCTTCTGCATTTTTAGCACCAAGTTTGTGTCAGTCTTTCCCCCGCTTTTTTTCGCTTAAAGGGGGGGGGGGGGGGGGGTTTAAATTGTACAAAGTGGTGAATACACTTGCGCTGTCTGAATGCAAAAGATGGTCTGCCTTTCCCAGACGCCAATCAGTAGACGTTTCTCCACCAATACAAAAAACAGAGACAAGGCAGAAATGGTCAGTATATATTGGATAATGAAGACCAAAAGGGGATATACCCCTGCAACTGACCTCTCTGCCGTGCCCTATGGGCATATAAAGGTATCTTTAATACGGTCTATCCAGCCTCTTATTCCAATTGGATCAGAGCTCACCTTATGCCAGTGCCCTATGGTCCTTGAAAGGTTTCTTTCACAGCAGTGGATGTCCCAATCATCAACGAGGACCATAGGGCACTGGCATAAGGTGAGCTTTGATCCAATTGGAATAAGAGGCTGGATAGGCCGTATTAAAGATACCTTTATATGCCCATAGGGCACAGCAGAGAGGTCAGTTGCAGGGGGTGATATCCCCTTTGGTTTTCATTATCCAACAGATACTGACCATTTCTGCCTTGTCTCTGTTTTTTGTATTGGTGGAGAAACGTCTACTGATTGGCATCTGGGAAAGGCAGACCATCTTTTACATTCAAACAGCGCAAGTGTATTCAAAACTTTGTACAATTTGGATTGTGTGTTTTGGGAACGGTAATCCCTGGTGTCTACAGTGCTGCAGTTCTGGGGCGCTGAGCACTTAAACAACATTTCTGTGTTAGGGGGGGGATTTAGTTGTTTATTGTGCACATTTCCTCTCACCCCCATGCAGGTCGTTTGAGTGCCCAAATGGCACTTTTCCTGTTGCACCCAGCAGGTTTATGCATTTTGTGCAGCTAAACTGGTCTTTCAGGGGGCACTCGGCATTTGGGAGATTGAGCATGCAAAAACGATGGACTGTACCCAATAGTGTACTAGGTGCTTAGCATATGTGCTTTTTGGAGCAGCTATTTAGCAAATTCCATAGCACCCTTCGCTATGGGACGCAGTTTGAGGAGACGTATATGTGTAAGCTCAGATGGGCAAGGCTGTGTTAATGTAAGTTATATGTATCACATTCCCTGCAGTGTACAGCAGAATATGTTGGTGCTTTATAAATATAGGGTTGTAGTGATGATCCAGATGATAAGTGACCATGTGTTCAGGCTCCTATATAACTATATATCCCAGTATAATGATACTGTCCTGATCCCTCTGATACAGACTGATCACTAGAATAGTTTGTAACGGCTCATTGGGTGTCTCAGTGCTTCGTAACTGCCGTTCCTTCTATGATACATCTGGATACACCGGCTGAGGCGTCTTTTGTTTGTCTTTTTCACTGCTGGTGGATGCAGTTTGGAGGCCCTCATGGGTGTGTGTATATACATTTTTAGTATATAATGTATATAAATCTGCTGGTGCTGCCACATGTGGGGGCTGCTCTGAGATGCAGAGTTTCTGACTCTCACCTTGAGGCTGAGCTAATTATTCGGCAGAAGAGCTGGAAATAGCCTGTGTGCAGTTACAGTTACACGTGGCTTCCTCCTTAGCTTACCAGCTGCACATTTAGTTATCCTGCTACCTATGGGTATACATATCCTACTATGTACCACAATAGAGCCCTTGTATAATAATTTACATATCTGTAGAGAAGCTGGCGTGCTACTGGGATAATGATTGCATGTGATCTGGTGACTGCGGCTCAGCGTTGTAGAACAGGAGACCTCTTGTTATCTTATTTACATAGACTGAGATACTGAGTGACTGGGGCTTCCTGCGGGGGGATGTGTGATCTGGTCATACAGATGTGTACTGAGCGACTGGGAGAGTGTGTGACCCATCTGTATACACGCAGTGTACACTGAGATAGTGAGTGACGGGGAGGGTATGTGACCCATCTGTATACATGCAGTGTACACTGAGATAGTGAGAGACGGGGAGGGTGTGTGACCCATCTGTATACATGCAGTGTACACTGAGATAGTGAGAGACGGGGAGGGCAGGTGACCCATCTGTATACATGCAGTATACACTTATATAGTGAGTGACTGGGAGGATATGTGACCCATCTGTATACATGCAGTATACACTGAGATAGTGAGTGACAGGGAGGGTATGTGACATATCTGTATACATGCAGTATACACTGATATAGTGACAGGGAGGATATGTGACATATCTGTATACATGCAGTATACACTGATATAGTGAGTGACTGGGAAGGCAGGTGACCCATCTGTATACACTGAGATAGTGAGTGACGGGGAGGGTATGTGACCCAGCTGTATACATGCAGTGTACACTGTGTGGAAGTCTAGGTACACACACGCCATTTTGTGATAGTATGGCCGCCATTTTGGTTCGCAGAGTTGCGCAAATAAAGTTTCCATACCCGAGTATGTGTGACAATGTGGACCAGAAGAGTAGACATACTATCGCATATAAATTCATAATAACACACTTACACGAAATGAAATATAGTTAAAAGGTTTAGAACGCCACACATAGCTTAGTTAGCCCTGCCCACACCTGTCTGTATCGTGTTTAGTACCGTTCCGTTCAGCTCATTATGCGAAGTATTCCGGTCATTGCGAATATTTCGCAATGTACACTGTCCGATAGTTATGGACATATTCCATATCCCAGAGACAGTTTCTGTTGTAAGTAGTTAAACAAAGGAAACCTGATAAAACCAGTTCTTATCCTTGCTGACGCCGAAACCACTGAACAAAGGACTCTTAAAGTTCACTCCCCTGCACCTGGTCAGACCAGGTACAGCGTCTAACCTCCAATCACAGTGGACCGGACATATGATCTCTGACCAATGAGAATGGCCTTTGACCTCCCCTTTCTGACCCTATAAGATAGGCGACCCGGAGCAGGCTCGGTCACTTCGGCACAACTAACTTCCCTGGACCTTCCTACCGGACTATCGCTCATTCCTGAACGATAGTGAGCTCTGACCGGACGGCGCTTCGCATACTAGAGTGAGACGGGTAACGGTTGCATTTCACGGTATTTATCCTTGTAGTATTGTTGGCTGGTTGTGTCTTGTATTATTGTATTCTTTCCCCTTAGTAGAGTTTGTTAGCATTCATTGTTAGTATATTGTATCACTTGTTATACCTGTTTATTTCTTATTTCTGTAATCCCCTTTTGTCCATTAGGGACTTTAATACAACCTTTTATGGAGTTCTAACCTCCTTACTTCTATTCAGTGGTCGTGTCTGGTTATTCGCATAATTGCGATAAGGTACATTGCGGACTCTGTCCTTTAAAGTATATTCGCAGAATTAGAGACAAAGTCCTGCGAAGGGATCTCTTATCAAGGTATTGGTTCTTAAGTGTATAACATACAATTAAAAGGTACGCTACGCTGCGCTATGTTTTGTTCGCACGTAGCTAGGTATAAAGGGTAAGCAGGTTACGGACACATTACGTAACCTGCGCTTTTCACTTATTGTCTCTCTGGTCATATCATATCAGCATTAACAATTGGGGGCATCGTCCGGTCGTTTCACATTCCAGAACGCAGTACCAGGCGTGCGGCCCGACCTATACCAGCAAAAGGGTGGAGGTATTATCCATTGCTGGATAGGCCAGGTCCGCGGCGGTGCGGGGTTCGGGAAGTGCTAGCGTTGAAACCCGGGGCACAATAAGTGAAAGCCACGTGTTTAAAAGCATATATTAAGTGTGTAGTAAACTGTACTTCTGCCTGCCACAAGTAGTTTAACGGGGTATAGTGTCTTAAGTTGCTTGTTCATTACAGTATATGTACCACGTGCGATAAGGTTCGCACACGTGGAATCTGTGTTTTTTATAGTACATAGAGGATCCCCTCTGTGCAAAACTATAATTGTTTATTGTTAGTTACCGCAAAAACAGGGACTCCGCCACGTGGCGACAAGTCCTGGGCCTTTTGCAGTAACGTAAAGCGTCTATTGTGTATTACGCAAGGTGCGCGCGCACGTGCCCACATCGGGAAAGTTTCGCATCTTTGTACGTGGTTTACGGATTAAGTACGGGATTTATTTCGCATCTTGATACGTAACTCTCGGACAGAGTTAAGGGATTTATTCCACATTTAGGCGCAATTACTGCGTATAGCGAAACCCGAGCGCAACCTTGCAAATACACTATAGAACGCGTGGGTGGCCGATTCATCGGCGGCCTGTGAACAAACACACGTACACACGTGGATGTTCATTGGTACTGCACACGCAGCACACATAGGAATTAAGAAGTGAACAGTATTAAACCACTAGCTTTATTTAAACAGTATAGTAATATACTGCGAATGAAGCGGTGATTAATAAAAGAAAATAAGTTTTTCTTTTTGTTCATTTTCTCATAAGCAAGCAACTCAAGCATTATTTTAATAGATTCCTATAGCTTATTATAAGGGATTTATACCTGCATAAGAATCTAGTGAAAAGCTACCGGCCTGGGAAAATTTTCTGTACAGAAATATTTCAAAAATAAGCATAAGACCAAGGTGTAACTAGCGCCCAGTGTGAAACATAACTGAGGCGGACGGGTGTGTGACGACACGACTCAGCGCAGTGTAGTCCAGTGTAGGACAGTCCAGTTAGGACCGGGTTCACGTGACGACGTGCCCATAGGAACTGCCCCTTCAGTGGAATTGATTCCGCTAGGAGGGTACAAGAAGATATATCGGAACGCACTTGTTTCCGATTAGCTACTTTAGAAATCCGATTTTTGGGGGTATAGGAAAACAAGTTTGCTATACCCTGGAAAAATTGTGCCGCATCAAGCAAGTTGGCTAGAAGTTCGCTGCTAGTTGAAAGACTTGGTGATTGAGTAAGTTACCTCGCATTGTGGGCTCTTCGCTTGATTGCGTTGAAGTGTCGCTGTGTGGAGAAGTGAGTGGTTGGGGAGCTCTCAGATAAGTAATAACCCACCGATTATCTATTAAGCTGTGAACGTTTATTCCTGTAATTATGGGTAATAACGGGTCACGCTGTGATAACGTGCAGGATAGGGAGGAAGCAAGCCGGCCAAGAGGATCGGCTGCTTTTATTATGTGCAAGAAGCACGGTGAACTCGCAGTTGTTTACCAAAATAAATGGAGAAAAATGACACAAGGCAGCAAGTTAGAATTTCCCAGTGTTGGTAGCTTCGATCCAGAAATCTTATCGGCAGTAAAAGATGAAATATGCCTACTCTCCAGTCGTAAGGAGAGAGTGAAGCATATAAATATTCTTAAATTGTGGCAGAAGGAAGGACAGGAACAATGGGGAACCAGAGGTCTGGCAATACCTGATGCAATCAGCCACAATAAAAATGCAAATGCAACCGCTGCCACACTAGAATCAGCTCCCCCACCCCCATATGTGCCGAAGGGGTTAATGTCTCATAAGAAAGACCTAAGTAATCATGTACCTGTTACTAACTTGTACCCTGTTTTATCCCCTTACAAGGAAACCCGAGAGGAAAACGAGCAGCTGTTGGCACTGGCCGTCTCTCATGCAATTAATATGATTGAGGGAAAAGCTCAACCCGCTGTTGAGGCCCCAGCACAGGAGGAGGAGACGGCTGATGCCAACAGCATAGTATTGGACTCAGGTAATGATGCACCACACAGCACAGACACAGATGACTCCCAAGCAGGTCCCAGTAATGCGAATGTGGTACAAACATACCCTGTACGCACACTGGAGGTTCCCTATGGTAAGGCAGACAGAGAGGGTGTGATACCTACCAGAAAGATGACCATGCTAAACCCATGGACACGGTTAGAGCTGCGGTCCATCATTACAGATTTCCCTGATCCTAGGAAAAATCTGGCTCTGTGCCGGAAATTTGTAAGGGATCTGGGAAACTCTGATGAGCCCACCAACAAGGATTGGAGAATCATGTTGAGGGCCTGTCTCCCCACTCACATTGACATCCCGAAATTCATTCAGGATAGTGGATTGAAAGTGGACAAGGAGATAAATGATGAGATCAACCAGGAAAATATACGCCTGATTAACTTACAGTTAGGAGTGTATTTTCCTGCAGCAGTGGAATATAGCAAGATATTCACTATCAAACAACAAGATGGTGAAGTAGCTAGCGAATATTTCAACCGGGGTTTGATGGCGGTATCAAAGTACACTGGTGTCTCTGAGCCTAAGGACGACCCCCACCTGAGGGAGCTGATTGTCTCTGTGCTGGTGGAAGGGCTTAGCGAAAACTTGAGAACCAGAGTCCAAACTTCTTTCCCAAATTGGCGTGGAATGACAGTGGATGCCCTACGGGAATCTGCTGTGGACCACGACCGCAACATTAAAAAGCGCAAGGAACTGCAAACTGAGAAACTGATGATGGTTAGCATCCAAGCCCTTACTAATGCCCCAAACAAAGTTGCATACCAACAACGAAACACCAGGGACACAGGCAGAAAGCCCATTATTTGCTACAACTGCAATAAGGAGGGACATATGGCAGCACAATGTAGGTCAGGAAACCCAAGGAGTTACCAAACACATAGGCGAGAATGGGAATCTCACAAAGGTGAGACACGGAGATACCCAGCCCCTAGACAATGGGAGGAGACAGACAGGTCACGCAACATGCCTCCTCCCCATCTGATGGCTGACACTGTGCTAAGGGCAACCCAGGTCAGACCATAGGAAACAGGTCATACCTGTATCCTACAGCCAGTTAGACTAACACAACACCTTGGAGAGGAACCTCAGGTGAAGGTTGATATAGCTGGAGTAAGACAAACCTTTTTGGTTGATACAGGGGCGGCCAGATCTGTTCTCAACACTCCTCTTCACTTGGGTTTCACTAACCAATCAGTAGCGGCAATTGGGGTAACAGGAAAAATACAACATTACCCACTGACGAAACCAGCGGAGGTTACAATCGGGCCTCTGCATACCAAACACTCTTTTCTGTTGGCTGCAGCGGCCCCGACTAACCTCCTGGGTAGAGATTTACTATGCAAAATGGGATGTGTCATCTATTGCACCCCCGATGGGGTATTTCTGGACACTCCTAGAAATCTTACACAAGAAGTGCAAGATATGCTGGATAGTCCTCAGAGGCTAATGTTGTGTTCCACTGTTGTAGAATCAAATCCATCTAGGGTAGCTGAAATTACAGCACAAATACCGAGTTCCCTTTGGACTAAAGATGGACAGGATGCTGGGCTGATGGCAAACGTAGCTCCAGTAGAAATCCGCTTAAAAGAAGGCAGGATAGCCCCAAAAATACCGCAATACCCTTTAAAACCTGAAGTTGAGCTAGGAATATTTCCAGTGATCCAACGATTGCTCCAACAGGAAATCCTAGTTAGAACTTCCAGCACGGCCAATAGTCCCATTTTTCCTGTGAAAAAGAGCGGGGGGAGGGGCTACAGACTAGTGCAGGATTTGAGAGGGGTAAACAAGGTAGTTGAGAGCCAATTCCCCGTAGTGCCAAACCCAGCTGTCATCCTCATGCAAATCCCACCTCACTGTACCCATTTCACAGTCATTGACTTGTGTTCAGCATTTTTCTCCGTCCCTTTGCATCCTGACAGCCAGTATCTGTTCGCCTTTACTTACAGAGGAGTACAGTATACCTGGACACGACTCCCCCAAGGGTTCATAGACAGCCCCAGCATCTTATCCCAGGCCTTGCATGATTGTCTGCAATCCTTTCAACCCATGAGCGGGTCGATACTGATACAATATGTCGACGACTTATTGTTGTGTTCTGAGTCACTGGAGTCATCAGTGGATGACACTAGACAGCTACTGATGCATCTCTCAGAGACAGGACATAAAGTATCAAAGGATAAACTGCAATTATGCCAGATCAGGGTTAAGTATCTGGGTCACTGCCTTACCCAAGGGCTGAGACACCTCACCGACGACAGAATCCAAGCGATTCAGAACATGGTACTGCCACAGACCCAACATCAGATCCGTACGTTCTTAGGCATGTGTGGATACTGTCGCAATTGGATCCCAGGATTCTCTATTCTGGCATTACCACTGCAAGAGATGGTTTCCTCAACTAAGCCTGATCGGGTCTCTCATACTGAGGAATCTGAGCTGGCTTTCGAGGAACTAAAGGTGAGCCTAACAAAGGCCCCAGCACTGGGAATGCCAGATTATGGGAAACCCTTTGAACTGTACGGAACTGAATCAGGTGGGTGTGCGGCAGGAGTGCTTGTACAAAAACATGGTGATGCCAACCGACCAATAGCGTACTACAGTGGCCAGCTGGACACAGTAGCACGCTCACTCCCAACTTGCTTACGAAGTGTGGCTGCAATAGCACAACTAGTAAGTAAGAGTGAGGACGTAGTGCTGGGACACGATTTAACTGTTCATGCTCCCCATGCCGTCTCTGCTCTCCTAAATTCTGCCCAAACACGTCATGTGTCCTCAGCACGGTTCACTAAGTGGGAACTGGCGCTGATGGCCCCAGTAAATATTACCATCAAAAGATGCAACACACTAAACCCAGCCACATTTCTTCCTCATGTGCCCTCCAAGGCACAAAGGGTGAAGGGTGATGGAAATGTTGCTGAATATGGTAAAGCAGAGTTTAGTGAGAGTGAGGACAAACATGATTGCATGACCTACCTGAATCAGACCTTCACAGCACGTCCTGACATAAGCGACAGCCCATTAAGTGAGGTAGAAATAACCTTATTCACAGATGGTAGCTGTCATAGACAGACGGAGACAGGAGAGCTTTGCACAGGCTACGCGGTAGTAGATGGAGAAGGTATTGTGGAAGCTGAACCCTTAGGACCACCTCACACAGAGCATGTGAACTGGCTAAAGGGAAATCAGTGAACATATATACCGACTCCAGATATGCTTTCGGAGTAGTCCATGATTTTGGAGCCCTATGGCGCCTCCGAAATTTCATGACGGCGGCTGGCACACCAGTGGCGCATGCGACGTACATTAGGAGACTTCTGGGAGCTATCCAGCTTCCAGACAGAGTGGCTGTTATCAAGTGCAAAGCTCACACATCAGAGAAAGACCCGGTGTCACTTGGTAACAGCCGCGCTGATGAGGCAGCGAAAAGGGCCGCATGCCCTGTAAATATTTTCACCCATCCCACCAACCTTTGTACACTGAACATGGTATCCACATCCAAACTGATAGACATGCAGAATTTGTGTTCCCCACAGGAAAGAGCAGTATGGAAGTCGAAGGGATGTGGCCAAGAGTCCACCGGACTTTGGAGAGATGGACAGGGGAAACCAGTGGCCCCCAGAGCATACCTTCCTAGTCTAGCCGAGGCGGCCCATGGGCTGACACATCTTGGGAAGGAAGGTATGTGCAAGCTGGTAAAGGCCTACTGGTGTGCACCAGGGTTCGCTTCTCAAGCAGGTAGAGTGGCAATGTCATGCCTCACCTGTTTGAGGAAGAACGTTGGAAAAGCCATCCCAACAGAGCCATCCCACATCCCTCCTACAGAAGGCCCTTTCCAGGTAATACAAATCGACTTCATACAGTTACCACCCTGTAGAAATTTGAAATATGTATTGGTTTGTGTTGACATGTTTTCCAGCTGGGTGGAGGCTTTTCCCGCTGCCTCCAACACTGCTACCTTTACAGCAAAGAAAATATGTCAGGAGTTTGTCTGTAGATATGGTATCCCAAAGGTCATTGAGAGTGACAGAGGCACTCATTTCACAGGAGAGGTCTTCCAAATCATGTGTAAACTCCTGGGGATTAATAGTAAACTTCATACTCCATATCGTCCCCAAGCGAGCGCCAAAGTTGAGAGAATGAATGGTACTATTAAGAACAAATTGGGTAAAGTTATGGCTGAAACAGGGTTGTTATGGCCAGAGGCACTGCCTATTGTGTTGTATAGCATTAGGACCACTCCCAGGACTCCGCTCAACCTGTCCCCCTTCGAGATACTGTTTGGTCGGCAGCCACACATCATGATAGACCCACAGGATGATCTAAAATGTAATAATGAGCTAACTGTACAGTATATCCTAAAGCTAAACAAACAGCTAAGGGAGCAACAAAAGCAGCTGAATTTTCTGAACCCTGATATGCCTACCGAAAATTGTCATAATCTTAAACCAGGAGACTTTGTTATGATCCGAAATTTCTTACGCTCAGGTTGTTTGATAGACCGTTGGGAAGGACCGTACCAAGTTTTGTTGACCAGCACTACATCGATTAAAGTCGCAGAGAGAGAGACTTGGATACATTCGTCCCACTGCAAGAAAGCCAGTAACCCAGAATCCCAGTGTGCAGAGAGCGAGAGAGAAGAGGTGTCGCTAGAAGCATTGTTTCGGGAACACTGAGAAGCAGCCAAGGTCGAGCAACCTGAGTGAACAAAGGTCTAAGAGCAGAGCAAAATAAAAGTCTCCTGGGTAGAGATGATGGAAGGACTCCAAGCAAAAGGTTCACAGTTATGCATATATGTCTTTGTTTTCTTTCTGTGTTCTTTCTTTCATCCAAAAATACTTGGTGGCTGCCACATTCTAGAGCGATCGGAGCGGAGTCCTGACAGTGTAATAATGGACCCAGATATGGGTGAGGTAGAATCCCTAAACCAGCTTGACACTTTACCCATGACAGGAGAAGGTAAAAGGTATGAGGAAAACGTAGTTCAAGGGCTATGTGATGGTTTATTGTCTGGTGAGTACTGTGTCTGTAGATATTGTCAACCTAAAATGGAAGAAGGATGCATCCAGCGATGTCAGTCGACCAGTAAGGCAACTACCGGCCAACATCCTTTGAGTGATTACCACTCATTAGTGGGTAAGGTTTTAAACCAAACAGAATGCTGGGTGTGTTCTCAAGTTTTACATAAAAGGAGTAGTGTAGGCCTAGTCCCATACCCGCTTAATATTTCAGAGATAAGCGTATTAAATAAGGGGAGGCCATTGGATAAGAGATACCTGTATACCAGGTCCCCTAGTCTTAGATTACACCCATACCAAGTGGATAAATCCCTGGTATGTATGAACTTCTCAAGTTCCAGAACAATTGGTACTTGGGAAGTGACATGGCAAAACCAGACAATAACTTACTCCCAGCGTCCAGATGGAGAGCCCATAGATAAAGAATTATTATTAAAAATCCGAACCAGTGGAAGACACTATAAATATGTTTACACGGTGAAGAAAAGTAAAATGATGGCCGGCAGAGTATCAGCCGGCTACTGTAATATGACCCTACAGCCAGAAACATGTGAGGAACGAGTCAGGGAGCAGGGGACGGGGATGTTCTTATGGATAATGTGTGACAAGATAATGAAATACTCTGTCCCTTATTTTCTCCCTGACGATGTTTATTATATTTGTGGTAGAAGGGCGTACAAATGGCTCTCCATGAACTACGTTGGTATTTGTTATCTAGGCAGAGTGTTACCGGAAGTGATGACCCTCACACACGATGAGATGATAAACGTACACAGAGGTATTTCTCCTCCTTACACTCATACCCATTATGACCAAATCCATAAAAGGGATTTAACAATAAGAAAAGAACCCCTAGCTTCTGAAATGATACACGAGTCGTTCGGTATCCAATTCCTCATTGCATTAGATATCACCCATACCGCCAGAGGAGTTATCAATTTTAAGTATATACAAGCATTAGCAAGCTTGGTAGATAACATCACTGAGATTTATGATGACACCTTTAGATACACTGGGAAGGAGTTACAAGCGTATAAAAGAGAGCTAGTTCAACATCGAATGGTGTTGAACTATCTGACAGCGATGACAGGAGGATATTGTGTCACCCTCTCTACACAGTTTGGGGTGAAATGTTGTACATATATCACCAACAATACTGAAGACCCAGAAGAAATCATCGATCACCGGATGGATGAGATTCTTCAGCTTAAATGGGAATTTAGAAGGGAACATAATATCAGCCTGGCAGAAATAGGTAACAAAGTTAGCGAATGGACCTCCTGGTTGAATCCAATGCACTGGTTCTCTGGTTTAGGAGAATGGGCGCAGGGGATCATAGCTAGCATAGGAAAACTCCTTCTCTGTATCGGTGGTGCCATCATAGTCTTTGTGCTATTGTTCAAATGTTTAAAGGTGGTGACCCGGGGAAAGGCAAAACGTACCGAAATCATGAGTGTAAGAACGAGAGATACAGAGGAAGACCAGGGTTTGGTATATGACCCTAAAATCGAAACCACCTCCCTTTAAAGAAACCATATTTGTGAACGTGTATATGTTGTAACCGCCCCTGTTTTTATTTTTATCCCAAAATTGTACATTATCCTTCGTGACCCTGAGTAGATTGTTCGATAAATGCGGCCCATCGTTTATCCATGATCCTGGATCGGCCGAGAGCAGATGGTTTACTCCCCTTATATGTTTATTTCATGTATCCCAATTTCTCTGTTTGGATTATGAATTTCTGTATTGTCGTGTGAAATGTTTTGTAATGTAACAGTTTTATATTTACTGTTAAAGGGTGGACTGTGGAAGTCTAGGTACACACACGCCATTTTGTGATAGTATGGCCGCCATTTTGGTTCGCAGAGTTGCGCAAATAAAGTTTCCATACCCGAGTATGTGTGACAATGTGGACCAGAAGAGTAGACATACTATCGCATATAAATTCATAATAACACACTTACACGAAATGAAATATAGTTAAAAGGTTTAGAACGCCACACATAGCTTAGTTAGCCCTGCCCACACCTGTCTGTATCGTGTTTAGTACCGTTCCGTTCAGCTCATTATGCGAAGTATTCCGGTCATTGCGAATATTTCGCAATGTACACTGTCCGATAGTTATGGACATATTCCATATCCCAGAGACAGTTTCTGTTGTAAGTAGTTAAACAAAGGAAACCTGATAAAACCAGTTCTTATCCTTGCTGACGCCGAAACCACTGAACAAAGGACTCTTAAAGTTCACTCCCCTGCACCTGGTCAGACCAGGTACAGCGTCTAACCTCCAATCACAGTGGACCGGACATATGATCTCTGACCAATGAGAATGGCCTTTGACCTCCCCTTTCTGACCCTATAAGATAGGCGACCCGGAGCAGGCTCGGTCACTTCGGCACAACTAACTTCCCTGGACCTTCCTACCGGACTATCGCTCATTCCTGAACGATAGTGAGCTCTGACCGGACGGCGCTTCGCATACTAGAGTGAGACGGGTAACGGTTGCATTTCACGGTATTTATCCTTGTAGTATTGTTGGCTGGTTGTGTCTTGTATTATTGTATTCTTTCCCCTTAGTAGAGTTTGTTAGCATTCATTGTTAGTATATTGTATCACTTGTTATACCTGTTTATTTCTTATTTCTGTAATCCCCTTTTGTCCATTAGGGACTTTAATACAACCTTTTATGGAGTTCTAACCTCCTTACTTCTATTCAGTGGTCGTGTCTGGTTATTCGCATAATTGCGATAAGGTACATTGCGGACTCTGTCCTTTAAAGTATATTCGCAGAATTAGAGACAAAGTCCTGCGAAGGGATCTCTTATCAAGGTATTGGTTCTTAAGTGTATAACATACAATTAAAAGGTACGCTACGCTGCGCTATGTTTTGTTCGCACGTAGCTAGGTATAAAGGGTAAGCAGGTTACGGACACATTACGTAACCTGCGCTTTTCACTTATTGTCTCTCTGGTCATATCATATCAGCATTAACAACTGAGATAGTGAGTGACGGGGAGGGTATGTGACCCAGCTGTATACATGCAGTGTACACTGAGATAGTGAGTGACGGGGAGGGTATGTGACCCAGCTGTATACATGCAGTGTACACTGAGATAGTGAGTGATGGGGAGGATATGTGACCTGTTTATACTGAGCAATCGGGAGGATATCTAACTGGGATGCAGTGTAAATCCCGGCGGTCGGGATCCCGGCGTTCAGAATCCCGACGCTGGAATCCTGATCGCCGAAATCCTGACACTTTCTCCCTCCATGGGTGTCCACGGCACCCCCGGAGGGAGAATAAATTAGTGTGCCAAGCGTATCGAGGCACCGGGCCCGCTGCGTGGCGAGCGCAGCGAGCCCGCAGGGGGGAGGGGGGGGCGATCCACGTCCCCCCCTTGTCAGGATTTCGGCGATCGGGATTCCAGCGTCGGGATTTAATACTGAATCCATCTGACTTACATACAGTATACAGTGAAATAGTGAGTGACTGATGTCTACATGTGGGGCTTTCAGCAGGGGAATGTGTGATCTGGTCATACAGGTGTCGGGATTCTGACTACATCCCTGTTTGGGAAGAGACGGTACGGGATCACATGCTGTTAGGAGAGTCACAGACATCGTTGACTGAAGGGGGGAATCTGTTCTCTGCAGACATTTGTCCACCAGAACCTCCTCATCCCAGTGTCATTTGTGCTTCGTCTGTCAGATAAAACCTTTGCTACATTTCCTTTGCTTGAGTTGGAACACTATAAATCCGGCTGTGTAAGTGTGGTATAATTGGACTAGGGAACGTTGTATTTCCTTTTCTGTACGTAATCTTTTATTTCTCTCCCCCCGCAGTTGGCCGTATTATTTTCCAACTCTTCTCTGACGTGTGTCCAAAGACGTGCATGAACTTCCTGCGCTTATGTACGGGTAAGTGCCCGCTGCGTGTCTCCTGGTGTCAATGAGAGATACATGCAGTCTTCTCTTCTTTTTCCAGATATTAGGATTAGACGCCAAGACCCGTATGTATGTGAATTTACACCTGTAAAAATTATAACCAATATAAATCCGATTTCAAAATACGTCTATTGCCACAAACATTGTTCTCCTTTTTCCCCCCAGGTGAAAAGGGAACTGGTAAAGTGACAGGGAAAAAGTTATGGTACAAGGGTTCCACGTTCCATCGGGTGGTGAAAAACTTTATGATACAGGGTGGTGACTTCAGTGAAGGTAATGTGGTAGCGTACGCAGATAACGCTAATAATGTATGTTTTTATTTTCTGCATGTTTGTAATGTGTCATTTAAAAATGAAGTGAATATAAATATTATTTTTATTGGGCATTGCCTATTTTCTGAAACTTCAAAGTGCGTAACATTACCGCTATTTCCCCTCCCTTCCTCATAATTGGTGTATTACCTCCGTTCGCTATTTTAGGGGTCATAATCCACTCACAATAGAAGCAGCTTAGACACGTGGCTTAGTGGCAAGCAAAAGAAAGCTAAGGAGAGTAAAGTTGTACGTGCAGTAACATCCCGACTATTGTCAAGGACAGTATGCTCCTGGCTGTGGCCATTGAAAGATATCGTAGACCAATATCATTCATGGACTATATCGTCTAATGTGTACCCAGCATTAGGATATCATACAGCAGTGATGGCTAACCTTGACACTCCAGCTGTTGTTGAACTACACATCCCAGCATGCCCTGCTACAGTTTTACTATTTGGCCATGCTAAAATTGATGCAGGGCATGCTGGGATGCTAAGTTCAACAACAGCTGGAGTGTCAAGGTTACCCATCGCTGTCATACACCCTAATTTGCAATAGACGTAAGAACTGCACATGCTTGGTACATGGAACTCAGCTAATGTAGCATTATACACACATCCGTAGTCTATCCTATCAGTGGGAACAAGGGACACCACTTGCTGATAGTATAGTCTTTTTACTAGCGCTTTGTGTCTGTGACGGGGTTCCTCCGCCCCCGGGTGTTTGCAACGGGCGGATGGGCATTCCCCAGCTGGGTGTCTCTCCCGAGTGATGCTCAGGTTATACAGGCGGACAATTGCCTCAGCTTAGCAACGCTCAGTCTCTAAGGGCGGACACCTACCTCAGCTTAGCAACGCTCAGTCTGTAAGGGCGGACACCTACCTCAGCAACGCTCAGTCTGTAAGGGCGGACACCTACCTCAGTTTAGCAACGCTCAGTCTGTAAGGGCGGACACCTAGCTCAGCTTAGCAACGCTCAGTCTGTAGGGGCGGACACCTACCTCAGCTTAGCAACGCTCAGTCTGTAAGGGCGGACACCTACCTCAGCTTAGCAACGCTCAGTCTGTAGGGGCGGACACCTAGCTCAGCTTAGCAACGCTCAGTCTGTAAGGGCGGACACCTACCTCAGCAACGCTCAGTCTGTAAGGGCGGACACCTACCTCAGTTTAGCAACGCTCAGTCTGTAAGGGCGGACACCTAGCTCAGCTTAGCAACGCTCAGTCTGTAGGGGCGGACACCTACCTCAGCTTAGCAACGCTCAGTCTGTAAGGGCGGACACCTACCTCAGCTTAGCAACGCTCAGTCTGTAGGGGCGGACACCTACCTCAGCTTAGCAACGCTCAGTCTGTAAGGGCGGACACCTACCTCAGCAACGCTCAGTCTGTAAGGGCGGACACCTACCTCAGTTTAGCAACGCTCAGTCTGTAAGGGCGGACACCTAGCTCAGCTTAGCAACGCTCAGTCTGTAGGGGCGGACACCTACCTCAGCTTAGCAACGCTCAGTCTGTAGGGGCGGACACCTAGCTCAGCTTAGCAACGCTCAGTCTGTAGGGGCGGACACCTAGCTCAGCTTAGCAACGCTCAGTCTGTAAGGGTGGATAGCTATCACAGGAATGAAAACATGGTCCGAATTTGTCCCCGTTCCCAATGGTGGGGGTCTGCGCATGTGCAATCTTTTTCGCCAAGTTTTTTTATTCGCCAGTTGCTCTCTGCCTGAGTGACAGGCAGGTCGCGTTCCAACGGCCCGCCCAGTGTTTCATGGGCGTTCCCACAAAAACCGTTGGGCGCACCCATAGAAACGCTGGACAGGTCAGTCAGCACGCAGGCCTGTCCCTGCCTGCTCATGGGTGGGAGGATGACGTCACACGACATTGGCGCCTGCCCCCAATTCGGCGGAAAGCGGTCATCTGAAAAGAAGGTCCTGACTTACTTTTCAGAACGAACAGAGGAAAAATCAATCGATGGTGAGTGACCATCGAATGATCTTTCCTATGTGCGGGAGCATGCAAGCGGATGTGTAAGAGTGGGGGGTTGCGTTCGGCGTGAGGTGGCGTGTACCTGCTCGGTAGGCAGCGAAGATACACAGCCTAGCGAGCATATCTGAATTACCCCTGCAGTTGAATTATACACAGATACACAGCCTAGCGAGCATATCTTAATTACCCCTGCAGTAGAGACCTGACAGGAAATAGATTCCCTCACATGCATTTTGTATGATGCACCTGAATTTTGTGTAGTGACATTTTAAGTTTTATCCTGACTATAATTTCTGACGTCTTTGTGTAATAAATCCTTTGAAACGCTCTAGAACAGGGATGGGGAACCTTCGGCCCTCCAGCTGTTGTTGAACTACACATCCCAGCATGCTTTGCAACAGTTTTAGCATGGACAAATAGCAAAACTGTAGCAGGGCATGATGGGATGTGTAGTTCAACAACATCTGGAGGGCCAAAGGCTACCCATCCCTGCTCTAGAAGAACGAGGGGTCGCCTCGGCCTGTTATTTAACAGCTGCCTTGTGTCTCACAGGTAACGGAAAAGGCGGGGAGTCCATTTTCGGAGGTTATTTCAAAGGTAAGGCCCAGCCGAGTTCCTCCCCCTCACGCCACTTGTACATGGACAGGGCCAGAGAGATGTAAAACGTCCAGGGCTAGATGACTTTCTCGCATGACTAATGTTGCATGAAAAATCCATGAGCATGAACTTGGGCCTAAGTTTATTTGTTTTTTTTTCCTAGCTGCTTAATTTTAGAACAGGGACCTTCTAACTGTATTGGTTTAATCAGTGTCATTCTCAGCATGGAGGTTAGGCAACTTTTTCATGAAAACTCCTATCTTCCTGCCTAAAACTGTCAACATATTCTTTTATTTATAGAGAATGTGGTCTTTTGCAAAATCCTAAGGTAAGAAACGCAAGCTCAGTACCTGAATAAACTCACTCTTCCTTGCACCTTCCCCCCCAGAAAATAGCGACTCTCCCATCATTTCGGATTTTCTGTATCGCTTTCAGGGAGGAAGTCATATTTAAAAAAAAAATAATCAATAATTGAAATTCATTTTGTCCATCTCTTTATTCCTCCGAAAATGTCATCATGTCACTATTCTTGTGTCTTTATTCTGACATAGCCCCTCCCCCCCTTTGCCGCTGCAGACAGTGAGGCGTATGAATATAAAAGTTTTCCCATTCTGAGACCTGTAATGCGCTCCGCCCCCTGCCCCTCCCCCCCAGTTCTAACACAAACTCTGCTTAGATCTAGCGTTGAACGTGAGATGATTCCCTTGATTGTCGGGTTTAGGCATGCATGCCGTTAGGTGTTTTACTGGAGTAACTAAGTCTTCGTGTGGTAGCGAGGTATAGTCAATCTGTGCTTCTACAGTGCTATAACCATATGGCAAGGTGTTTATCCACTGAAGGCTTTCTTTTTGTTTTCTTTAAACAGTGTACTGAAATAGGTAAGTGTGATCGGCGCGGCCGCTCCTTAGCCCTCTGCAGATCATGTGATTTCTTTTAACATACATTTCTCTGGGGCGTTCATAATACACTTATCTTGTTGCAGCTGTTTTAGCTTTACAAAGAAACCTGTTGTGTTGTTTTTTGTTTTGTTTCCATCAGACCGTTGCAGGGTAAGAAAATGGGCCAATTCCTCTTAATTTCTACCTACAGGCCCGACACACATAGAGGCGCGCGCGGGTGGCGATAGTATGGTGGTGACATTTAACGGCTTATGGGGTAGTGCACAGGAATAACGGCGACGCAGCACACACACTGAGATTATAGCTCCCGCTCAGACTAACACCATGCGCGTCCATGTGATCTAACGGGAGGCTTCAATCCTGCATTAAAATACACCTGACCATAACCTTTTCTATGTATGATGATAGTGTGTACGTACGTGTGTGTCTGTCTCTTATCTCTTGTGTGTCAAGAAGGGCAGGGGAGCATTCAGAAGTTGAGGGGGAGGGGGTTGACACAGTTACCAGTGGAGACGTAACAACATTCATTCATTTTGATAAGTACTCTAATCTGCCGCAGGATCCGTCCATAAGATTCGCCACACTTCAGCGCAGGTTACCTGGCACTTTTCCTATGCACGTATTTGGACAGTCCTGCATTAGCGATCTTGGAAGGCTCTCTGTATTGTAGTTACACTGCTTAGTTCATCCGGCGATTAAACCTACTAAACACTTGTGTTTTGTTTTTTTCCCCCACTCTTGTTCCTTCTTTTTTTGTGTCACAGATGAAAACTTTATTCTCAAACATGACCGGGCATTCCTGTTGTCTATGGCGAACCGTGGGAAGCACACAAACGGCTCCCAGTTTTTTATGTAAGTTTGATTTTATTATAATCTATAGGACTCTTCACCTCTCTGTGTTCTATTAATCCCCTCTTTCTCCCCCCATACATATGCTGTGTGTGATTAGCTGGACCACCCTCTTCATGCGCCCTGCACAGAAGGGAACAAGTCCATCTATGTAGATGTATTCAGTATAGCAGAATGCAAGTGCAGTGCATAGATTTAATCTTGCCCTGAGACATGGAGCGGACTCCAGCTGTATTTACAGGCCAAATGAGAGGGGTAGGGCATATAGAGGGATGTCTCCAAAAATAGATGGCAAAGGGCAAATGGCTACAGATTGCAAGCCAATATCTGTTTGATACGAGTTGATGAAAGCTGATGTCTGATTGGCTGTCTAGATTAAAGGGACCTGAATGTATCAGCTTTATTTATTATGAAATATAATTGATTTATTTGGGAAAAGTAAATCTACTTTACACGCGACCATTCCTTTGTTCGAGATCCCTTAAGTCTGTGAGACCCAAAAACACTCAAACGACAATAAAAAATAAATAGACATATATAAAATGAAATCCCACTGACCCGTCACGCTGTTCTGCAATCCCCTGTACGTGCGTCCCCATCACACACATTTGTAGTTGTACCCTGATTGCTAGAGAGCGTTCAGTTCTAGTCCTTCTACAGTGTTTCGGCAGCCTTGCCAGGTCTTTCAAACAACGCCGTACCAAATTTCAGATTGATTCATAGATTCTTTTTTTTTTTTTTTTCACCACGACAATGCACCAGCTCCCTCATCCGGAACTGTTGCGGCCAAATTGCATGAATTGCACTATGAATTGTTGCCGCATCCACCGTAATCGCCCGACTTGGCTCCCTGCAACTTCTTTCTGTTCCCTAACCTGAAAACGTGGCTCGCGGGTGAAAAAAAAAATAATTCATAGCGCAATTCATGCAATTTGTCTGCAATAATTCCGGATGAGGGAGCTGGTGCATTGTCATGGTGGAAAAAAACCTATTAATCAATCTGAAATGTGGTAGGGCGTTGTTTGAAAGATGGTAGTACACAATAGTAATACCAACTTTTCTCAGCAACGCCACCTGTCTTCAAACACAGGTACTTCTTGATCCACCCTCGTATATGCCGTGTCGAAGTGGACATACGATTACCCTAGACGTGAAAAACCTTTTGACTGTCAACCTTGCTTGTGTCGACATTTTGGCAATGTCAACCTAATGTCGACCCTTTTTTCAGTGTCGTCCCAGTCCCGGTCGACATTGTCTATCATCTATACCATAACCATTTGTTTGTGGGATATATTTTGTATCTGTTCCTTATCTCTGAGTATCTTATTTTAATGGTGTTTTTTCCCCCCTTTTGCTTTTTCTGCTTTTTCTTTAATCCGTGAAGAACAACAAAAGCGGCGCCACATCTTGATGGGTAAGCTCAGATTGTACTACTTTTTTTTTTCTCCTGTGGCATAAATCCTATTCACTTGAACGTAGATTTACTCGCCGTCTTTATCTTCTGGTCATTGTGTGTGTGTCGTGATCCCCTTATTTCTCCGCTCCCTGTGTGCTGTCAGAGCTGCACACACAGGGACAAAGGCACTAAGCTTCAAAAGTGATACAACAGAGAGAGATAAACAATCAACCAATCAGCTCCAACCTGCCATGTTACAGGCTGTGTTAATAAAGCGTCAGGCACGAGCTGATTGGTTGGTTGTTTATCACTTTCCGTTGTTTCACTTTTGAAGCTTAGTGCGTCTGTCCCATAAGCAGGTGGTGATAATGCTCCAGTGTAACATCAGGCAAAGGTTACTGGGACAAGATCAACCTAAAACTTGTGCTCAATGAATTGCTTTAACAACCAACAATTATAACAGGGTATATAAGGAAGTATTGCTTACCCAATAACCTGTTGAACTACGCATCCCAACATGCCCTGCAACAGTTTAAGCATGACCAAATAGCAGAGCTGTAGCAGTGCATGCTGGGATGTGTAGTTCAACAACAGCTGGAGGGCCAAAGGTTCCCCATCCCAGCTGTAAAGTGAGTGATGCAGATACAGAATGATATTAGATGTGACCAGTACAAGCCATCCAGCAGGGATATACCTCATTACAGATCCCGAGCCAGGACACTCGCACCTTATGCAGATAATACCAATGTGTATTGTGTAAGGCCTTTTTGTTTAGCTGTATTCAGCATATATATACATACTACACATCCCAGCAAGCTCTACTACTGTTTTAGCATGCCTCACTAACTCCAGCACTATATAACACTTCTGTCGCACCACAATGGGGTCCGTTGGCCCTCAGCAGAAGTGTGTATGCCCTGTTACCACCTTTTACTTAATATTCCAATATGGAATATTTGCACTACTTAAATATTGTCCTACCTGGACCTGAATTCTCCGATAGGCAATGTCAGCGCTCCGGGGGAACTGACACTGTATGACCTTATTTTTAATGCCAGCAATCAGGGGAGAATGATGAGGTCATGGAAGTGCATCTAAAAATGTTATCTCTCAACTTCTTTAAGATGTTAATAGCAGATCTAGGCAGCTGAAGATGACCTGGGGATGGTACATGGGATTTGATCCAGTTCCTAGAGAAGATCATGAGTTTCCATTATGGAGAGATTATCGTCTTTAGTTGGCCATACATTTGCCCGATTTGTCCACTTTTCGCCCGATTCCGAAAGATCAGGGCGAGAAATCAGATGATTAGTTGCCAAAACGCTTGTGTTTGACATCTGATCCGATCCAATGTGCGATCCTGTGCGTACTGGATTGGACTCGGCGTGGGACCTTAGACTCTGGCAGCCTACCGGCAGTGGGGAGTGGGATCACATATATCATATGCAAGAGGATCAGCCCAAACGTCTCTAGGGCCCAAATTTAGAAGGTCTTTGCAACGTCATTGAGTTAACTATCCAGGGTTCCTTATAGGTGTTGGAGGTACCACGTCTATGGTGTACAGAAAAGTTTAGGTATTGGAGAAATGTAAGCCAGTGAAGTCAGTTTGAGGCACATATCCCCATTATAGTGTTCATTCTAGCACCCGCCATCTTTGAAAACCCATGCAGTTCCTCTTCCCTGCCTGGGGTGTCACTGTCTGCTGTAGTGCTTCTAGCAGAGTGTGGTCTGTATATCAGCACTGCAGACCTGTGCTAGAAACACCACAGCAGACAGCGACACCCCTGGCAGGGAACAGGAACTGCATGGGTTTTCCAAGATGGCGGGTGCTAGAATGAACACTCCTGGTTTATTCCCTGTATAAGTACCCTGCATGATGCCCAAGAGAACGTGACCTCTCTCCCTTTACCAGTGTGTCGTGACTGTTGGCAAACGGCGGTGATGTGTACAATATTGAATATCCTTTTCAGTGTCCATGTGGTATTTGGGCTTGTGATTTCCGGGTTTGATGTGATAGAGCAGATTGAGAACTTGAAGACGGATGCTGCCAGCCGACCCTACGCTGATGTGAGAGTCATAGACTGCGGCCTGCTGGGGTCTAAACCCAGCAAAGATGGTAAGTGGCATGTGAGGCTCTAACCGTCCAGTCTCCAGTGTATAGACGCGACAGTCTGCATTGTTCTGCTGGAGACGGATGGTGCCAGCTGTACAGTTCCTGGAGTCACTGTGACCGGTGCTGGGAGGAGATGTACAAAGCCTTGTAGACTGATAAATCGGAAGGAGATAAAGTTCTCATCAACCAATTCCTGACTGTCCTCTTTCATCCCTGGCCTGTAACACGGCAGTTAAAAAGCCGATTGGCTGATACTTTATCTCTTTCCAGGATTTACTACAAAAGTGTACATGTGTAAAGCCATGATACGGAAGAAGAAGTGAGCCACTGGAGAGTTTACCCATGGCAACCAGTCCGCTGCTCTGTATACTTTTCTCTTATTCTAATATGCAACTTATAGAGGTTACTTCAGTGCAGATTGCTTCTCCGCTGGCTTCCTTCTCCCTTATCACTGCTTCATACATCTTCCCCCCTGACCAATGTTCCCTCTAATTTTACGAAGGCTGTGTGCGGCAAAAGATTTTGGCTGTGCAACTTTGTACTTTGTAGGAAAATTTTATTTTTGTGCGTCACTTCTATATATAAATGGAAACAACGTTCAGCATTTGTGTTAACTTTACTTCAAAATGATATTAAACATTCAAAACATTTAAACATTCAAAACACAGCACATGATGTAGTTAATGGGTGAAACACATTAATTTAGTCCACAACTGCAAAAAGGGACCACTGCTGCTTTGTGCGCTCTGTTGTAATGTCTGTGCGCATGCTCGGCGAGTTGTGTGCGTGCGCACAGCTTAGAGGGAACACTGCCCCTGACCCCTAAGCACTAGCCAATCAGCTCCTAACTGCAATGTTGCAAGCTGTGTTAGAGAAAGGAGCTGATTGATGCGTAGTTTATCCCTCTCCACTTTATCAGGCTTAGTATGTCTGCCTCTTTATATTTTATTGTAATCGTACAGTGCGGACAACAGGATATACATAAAATGGTAATCTATATTGTTGACTCACGGCCGCCGTGCTGCTCCAGGGTGGAGGGGGTGCGATTCGGCCGGCATGCTACTCCAGGGGGGGGGGGGGGGGGGTTGGGCGAAGCCATAGACTGAGATTTTTTATAGTGGGAGATTTATGTAGTAGAAGTTTGTTCCTCCAGCAGCTCTGAGTAATTATAGGACTCTCCTGGGAAATAGATCTGGGAGGTATATATATGAAAATATTCTGCTTTTTATTATATCACAGAAAAAATCAAGCAAGCTTCTTCAGAGTCCGAGGAGTCTGACTCCAGCTCCAAGTCCTCTTCTCAGTCTCCTTCCTCCTCCTCCTCATCCACAGACTCTTCCACTTCGGAGAGCGAGGTGGAGATTGAGCGAAACAGGAAACGAAAGCGGAAGCGTAAAATCAAAGAGAAGCGCTCAAAGAGACAGCGTAAAGATGAGCAGCGGGCAGTGGAGGAGGAGAAGCCTCAGAGTCCCCGCAGGTATGCTTGCTTCTGGAAGTGCCACATCATTGTTCTCCTCTTCTGGATAACCTACCAACACTGACCATGACATCTAGACTTACTACCTTTTCCTGCCTTTCAGTGCTCACTCTGAGAGGAACGGGGTTGCAGAGGATAAAGATGTCAGCGCAAAGAGGGACAAGCCTGTGGTGCGGCCAGAGGAGATCCCTCCTGTTCCTGAGAACCGCTTCTTGCTAAGGAGAGACGCTCCTGCGACCAACCCACAGTCTGAACAGTAAGCTAAAGGCATTTCTAACTAATATAGCAGTGGTTCCCAAATGGTGTGCCGTGGCTCCCTGGGGTGCCTTGGAGCAATTGCGGTGGTGCCTCAGGTTGGTAATTATTTATGGTCAATGAAATAGGCAAAGTCGTTCACTTATAAAATCAAAATATGTGGGTAAACAGAATTGACTCCTGTTCCTCACCACATAACAGGACCTAAGGATAAAATTTAATCTGAAATATTTTTTTCTGATATTCTCGGTAACAAACTTTTGTTCTAGGGGTGTCGTTAAAAATATTCTGATACTGTAGGGGGCCGTGATTCAAACAGTTTGGGAACCCCTGTAATATAGGCTTCAGTTAGGTGGTAACAGTCCAGCAAGCCTGAGGTCAGGAACCTGTTCATAGCCATAACATAAGCCTGCGGTATTGGCTTTGGTCTGTGCTGTGGGGACTGATTGGCTGCAAGGACCACAGTGTGTCCTCCTCTGGCTTTTGTTGGATGATTTGGAGGCATTGTAGCGACAATCCCCTGCCTGTCGAATTTCCCATTGTCGACCTAATGCTGGTCTTCCTTCCAACCTTGTCCACCTTAGCCATGTCGACCTAGTTCAGGTGTCAACCTAAGCCCTCTCGAGCTTCAGTGGCCGACCAAATGCATTTCAGCCTAAATTTGGTCGACACAATGACCCTTATTCGAGATAATATATATTTATTTGAACTATGGAGTAAAATCCCCAAAGTACCCATATTCCACAACAGGGTCCGGTATGTGTCGTTATGTCAACAGTGTCTAGGTAGACTACTAATGGTAGACAGTCAAAAGGTCGACACATAAAAAAAGTTGACTTTCCTTAGGTTGACATGGTCAAAAGGTCGAACAGCCGACGTTGGAAAGGTTGTCATGAGTTTTTCACATTTTATGGTGTCTTACCCTATAAGTGTACCGCGTCCCCTCGCATGGCTCACTGCGCTCGGCACGGGGATGTATGAACAAGTAAAAAAAAAAAACTCACGTTAACCATTTTTCCAGGTCAACTCATTTTTTTTTATGTCAACATTTCACTTGTGTCAACATTTTGGCCATGTTGCCATTTTCATATGTCAACCTTATGACTGTCCAATAGCCCCCTCCTCACCTTCTCTCTGGCGTTAGTATGCCTGAACTCTCCCGAGTCCCCCCAAGCTGCCCTAAACATCCCTGAGCCTGCCGCCTATGTCACTACAGTATGGTGATTGGCAGCGGGGGAGCTCCGGCATAAGCCGGAGCGGAGGGTCCCAGGGGAACCAACAGGAGGGGTGCGGGGGTGACAGAGGGGGCAACCCCTAAAGGTAGTGCGCCAGTGGTGCTCCGATGGAGACACCACTGGTGCGCACCTACTACATAGTGGTATGCCCGGAAATTTCCGGGCATACCACTCAATTGGTTAATTCTTCTGCCCCATTGGACCATGTACATCCTGAGATAAAAAAAAAAAAAAAAATGAAGTCTCCCACTTCGCTACTCCAAACTGTTTTAGGGATTTTCAAGGATGTTTCTCTTCACTTAACGGTTTAATACAATGTGTTTCAGAAAACAATCTCCAGTTATTCCTGAAAATGAGAAGAATAAAGGCTCCATTACAAAATCTGGGAGGAAAATCAAAGGCCGCGGGACAATAGTAAGTGTCCTCTCATACTAATGTTTCACCACCACGGTCCCATTGTAGGGATGAATAAAGGCCTGGCCGGACAGTCGTCCTAAAAGTTCTAAAGTGGCTAAAATCATGGGGAAGGGGTTTGGTATAAATTTTAACTGGTGACGTCAGGGTGTACACACCTCAATGGAGTGGTTCCCAAACACAGTCCTCAAGGCATCCCAACAGTCTGATTGGGAACGGTGAAGTGGTAATGCAAGGGTGGGAGCACACTACACTTTCTTTGGGGGTCCATGTGTTCAGGTGTTCTTGACACCAAAAATGTAAGGTCTGTACACACTGGGAGATATTGTGCCCGATTAAGGGGACAATCGCTGGGCTGAAAAATGCTCAGTGCGTACACACTGAGCAATTTTCCCCGAAGGTAAGCGGCTTTCCATAGCAGGACCCACTTAGCCACTCATCTGCCGGTAATACCAGCAAATGACCGGCGGCCGGCAGCGATGATGCGGGAGCACGCAGCAGCGCTCATCGCTGCTCCGTACACACTCATGCTGAAAGTCTCTCAGACGATTAAACTGAGCGGCTTTCAGGTGAGAGTCGACCAGTGTGTACGGGGCTTTACATCATGAAATCCGTACGTCAACCTTTTTGCTTTTGTTGACACAATGAAAGTTGATATGATTTTTGTCAAAAAAAAAAAAAAATTCTTGGACTTACTATACCGTCCGATACTTGGTAACTGCAAAGTGGCATTGCGAGGGTACATGCTCAGATTTCGACATTGCCGCCATGAATGACTCACATCGACCTTTTGCTTGTATTGACCTAGTGCATGTCGACCTAGACATTGTCTATGAGATATACAACACCTGTGCACAGGCATGGATATTCCTAAAACCTGGCCTGTTGGTGTGCCTTAAAAACCTTGTTTGGAAACCACAGCCTTAATGTGTTGTCTGATGTGGCATTGGCTTTTTACTTGTATTATACAAGATGACGTGAAATATATAGGTGAGGTCTTTAGGTCCATTCAGTGCGCATTTTTTGGGTCATAGTCAACATAGAGATACTATAAAGGCAGAATGATCTTAGGGGATGTTACTGGGGCTCTAAAACATTATCGGTAACCTGGAAATGTCATTTTGCTGTAACCCTTCCAGCGATATCACACGCCACCACGCTCCAGATCCCGCTCAGAGTCTGATGGTGATGGACAAAGCAGCGAGACCCCTCCCCACTGGAAGGAAGAGATGCAGAGACTGAAGACCTATAAACCACCCACAGGGGAAAAGTGGAGCAAAGGAGACAAGTAAGAGCCATACCATTGAACGGCCTCGTTCTTCAGTGAGTTATTGGGATATTCAAGACCTAGAGTAGGACAAAGTGCAACTGAGCTGCGATCAGAACATGAGCATTATGTCTGCTTAGGATGCCACCTGGTCTTTACCTGTAGGCTTACGGACCGGATCTTTATAGGTATTTAGTACTGGCCAGGTACAGGATAAATGCATGGCTTTAGTGGCAAGATCTCACTGAGCAGTGCAGAATTACCAAGGAGCGCAGTTGGTTTTGCTGTCAGCAGGGGGCAATGTTGCATAAGGAGCACAGTCATTGGCATCATTTAACATTTATGGTTCTTTATTTAATGCATTACTTAAAAAACAATCAAATGTGTAGCTAATTCAACCTCTACCTTGGCCCTGCACACTAATACTAACAGAAATCCGTAATAGTTTGCTTGGGGGAGCCGAAAACCCTACTACTGGCTCTGGCTGTACAAGGGGGTAATTCGGTGGCAGAGGGTGGAGACGTTAAATCTCACACCTCTTCTAGGCCACTTTAATCCCTGCAGGGGATGCTCCATAAAATTCTGAAAACTGCATCAAAATCCATCCTTCAGTTCTCGAGATTAGCCCAAACAGACAGAGCGGTGCTTATATTATAATGATGTCCCCATGGATATTGTATTTGCTGTAAAGTAATCTTATAGTGTAGACACAACGGTTATAGTTTGTCCTTAATGAATCAGAAATGTTGGTTATTACAACAAAGCAAATGTTCTACAACGTTGCCGAGTTTAATGACCTTCTCCAAGAACACGGATTACACATAAGTATGTCTCCTCCACTCCCTCTGGCGCAACTATGCGGCTTTGTAGTGATGATGTCATTACAGGACACTAATGGGACTTAAACAGAGATTGTGTGAACAACGGGATCTCTGGGTGTATTGAGATCTTGGATATTGCAGATTGCATAACCGAATTATCTATTTGTACCGAGTTTTAAATCGGTTTGTGTAATGGACATGCAATACTGATCTAAAAAGAAATCGCCGCCAATACAGAGGTTTACAAAATATACTTGATCACAGATTAACATTGCAAAAACACCCATAAATCTATTCAGTGCTATCTTGTGTCCTTATAGTAAATACAAAAAATATATATGTAATATGGAAATATACAAAATAAATATATAATTCTAAAGGAGTATGATACATCATGAGTATGTTCCTCCAGGGAAGTGAACTACATTTGTAGGGGTGCCGGACGGTATCCCGACAGTCGGGATCCCGACTGTCAAAATGCCGACAGCCGGGTGCCCGATGGCCACCCGCTATTTTCCCTCGTGGGGGTCCACGACCCCCATAGAGGGAGAATAGAATAGGTGGCTCGCTCGCGTAGCGAGCCACCGTGCCCGCAAGGGGCTTTTTTGCGCTCGCCATGCTGTCTGACTCCGGGCAGTCGGGATCCCGACGTCGGGAGTCCCATACCACACCCATTTGTAGGTGGTTGTTAGTATACCCAGGTGCTACATTAGCTGTAATTTATTTTCCTATTATGGATATTTTTTTTTATCTGTACATCGATCGAGGGAGTACGTACACTGGCCAATGCCGCCAACCAATGACCGAATCAGTCTTGCATGTTGGAAGATCTTAGATTAGACTGCTAATTGCATAATGTTTGCCAGATTTTAGTGTGTGTATGTGGTTGCTTGTGTGTTTAAAGACCCAAACTAATTATAAATTTTTTTCAGGCTCAATGATCGTCTGTCCAGTCGCTGGGAGGAAGGAAGTTTGTCTCAGAGATCAAGTTCATGGTCACATGATGGTTACAAGTCGGACGCTAGCAAAGAGCGGACTTCCCGCTCCAAAGCCCGGAAGAAAGATAAGAAGATAAAACATAAAAAGAAATCAAAAAAGGTGAAACATACAAAGAAACACAATGTGCCCAAGAAGGACCAATTAGCAGGATCTCATCAAGAAGAGTCTTTAAGCAGGAAGAGAAAGTCTTCACAGGAACGAGCCAGGAGATCTATTTCCAGGTCTTCCAGAGACTCTTCAAAAAAAGGCAGGTCTCGGTCAGACAAAGAGCACAGATCCTCGGCTCATTCCAGCAAAGGCTCTTACTCGAATTCAAGATCAAGTTCTAGAGAGAGTCAAAATTCCAGGGCTGCCTCCAAATCCACTTCTCGTTCTAGAAGCAACTCAAGAAGTAGATCTAAACCAAAATCAAGAACAAGAAACAGAAATGTGTCTGGATCACAATCGAATACACTTTCTTCTTCCAAACACGTAAAAACGACTTCTCCATCCCTCCTCAAAAAATCTTTACCTACTTTGGAAAGTAATGTAATTGCTGTCGGTGAGCCAGGAGAATCTGCAGTTAAGCAGTCCGTTAAGTCGGCCGAGGAACCTGTCAAAGGAGTTGTAACCACTGGCAGTGTTGGCGTGCTTTCTTTAAGCGACAGTCCCCCGCCTTCCAGGTGGAAGCCTGGTCAAAAACCTTGGAAACCATCTTATGAACGAATTCCGGAAATTAAGACCAAGGCCTCCAATATTCCTCCATCACAAAGCAGATACGGTGTCAGCAATACCAAAGCGGGCTCACGCAAGAAGCATCAAACAAGCTCAGACAGCGAACATAGTGATTATTCCAGCAGAAATTCAAGCTATGGTCGGAAATCTAAAAATCGTTCTTCCAGGAGCAGGTCTTACAGTAGATCTTACTCTAGATCCATGAGTAGAAGTAGTTCATCCTCTCACACTGAACGCGGCTTGTCATCATCCTACGATAGTTCATCCTCCAGCGAGTCTAATGATGACATGGTTCATGCAGACACTTCCTTGTCAAAGAAGAAAAAGGAATCAAAAGTGAAAAACAAAAATTTGAGAAGGCATCGTCGTCGTAAAGATGGGGAACTGGTGAAAACTCCTTCTTCAAAGTTCTCGGGGAGTCCTTCTAATTCAATCTCTTCTTCAGCTAGTGATGAGGAGGAAATTACTAAAACATTACTGAAAACAACCAAGGCATTGCTTGATAATAATATCAATTGCAGCAACAAAAACATAGACCTAGCTGTTGAAAACTCCATTGAAAACTCTAAGGAAGACCAGCAAGTTGCCAGAACGGAGACAAACTGCACAGAAGCCATCATATCTAACATAGACAAAGTGCTGAAAAGTGACCAGTTAGAAGAAGCAGTTGACAAGGCAAACCAAGAGGAATTAGTTTCCAATTCCAAAAATATAAATATTAGAGAAGACGCTATGTCATCCGGGAAAGAGGAAGGTGAGGCCAGCTCGGAATCTGGCTCCGAGGCCATGAAAGACACAAAGGCGCCACCCTCCGACAGACTGTCCGTACATACTTCCGAAAAAGTAGTTAAAACTGCCTCATCCAACAGCTCAACACCAGAAAATAATAAAAGCAAGTCAAAGAAGCGCAAGCGCCGCTCCAGCAAAAAAAGTGCCAAGAAAAGCCATTCGAAGAAGTCAAAGGAAAAATCCAAAAAGAAAAAAGACAAGAAGCAGAAAGAAAAGCAGAAGAAAAAACAGTCCTTCCGCTGGCAGCCTCCACTGGAGTTTGGGGAAGAAGAGGATGAAGAGGGGGCATGCGGAGAGCCTGATGTACAAATTAAAATTGGTGAACAAAAAGATTTGGTTCTCAATAAGCCATCGACCGAGCCCAAGAACCCGTCCAATGAAACTCTATTGGTGGATAAAATTAGCACTATACCGATCAAAAAAGTAATTTCTCTGACAACTACTGCAAAGGCAAAGTTAACTGAGCCTTTACTGAACCTGCCAAAAAGTCCAGTTATACAGGTAAATGCGGCTAAAACATCGGCTGATATAAAAACGTTTTCTTCACATCGATCATTGAACGCAATGAAACAGAAACTGGAAAAGAACCCTACAGATGGTACAAAGCCAGACCCTGCTATCATAATCTCTGATCAGGCATCTCTTCCTTCGACAAATGTAGCTCCTGTCTCAGGAGACAATGTACACGTCAAGAGTGAAAAAACTGAAAATACCCAACCGCCACTAAATAATGCAGCAAGTTTGGAGAGAGTTGAGGCTGGCAGTTCCGAGTCTGCCGCTGTGGATAATAAATGGAAACCTGTCCAAGGGCCTACCGTCTTGCAAACAGTCAAGCCTCCTGATCCTCCAGTAAATCCACCTGTAGATCAGGAGAAGAAGCCACAGGGATTGAGAATTGAGATTAAAAGTAAAAACAAAGTGAGACCCGGTTCCCTTTTTGATGAAGTCCGGAAAACCGCCCGTCTAAACCAGCGGCCCAGGAACCAAGACAGCTCCAGTGACGAAGGATCTTCAAGCAACGAGGAGAAAAGCCAGTCTGGTAGTAAGGCCAAGTCTCGAAGCAAGTCCCGATCAACGTCAAGTCACAGATCGAGATCTCGGTCTTACAGCAGGTCCAGCAGTCGATCTCGCAGTTACAGCTCTTCATCAAGGTAACCATGCTTACAGTCTCCACCATAGATGCATCTCATTAAGCGGTCCTAATTTGCTATCAATTATTTAGCAACATATGTAAAAAGCACTTTTCAGTTAGACTTGATCACTCTTTAATCACTGGTACCTAGGCTGACATTTTGACTTGTGAGGGCAGTGTGTTGGTGGTGGCGGTGGCTTCCTGACTCAAAGAAGGTAACCATTCCAGCTATACCAGTTCAAAATGGCTGACCTTTATCCTGCCAAAATTGACAAGGTCTTGATCAGCCATGTTGGTAAATATGGTCAGAAGAGGACCACTAATCAGCCTATTTATACCATCTGTGTTATGGAGGCAGAGAAAGGTGAGCCCACTCAACTTGAGCACCAGTTGGTCGGTCTTCCAGGTTTGGCCACCCACGTTTGACTTATGAAATTGGAGAGTTGTCCAGTGGCACTCGTGTTGAGTGGAAATCTCCTTTCTACAGTCATGATGATCCCTCTCATTTATACCAGTTGTATAATGATGGAAATTATGTCCTCTTGATTGTGGCTGGGATGGCTTGGACTTTTTGAGTTACATTTAGTCTGAATTGATCTTATCTTTGATCTCTGGTCAAGAAGCTATACCAGGAGTCGGAGCAGAAGACGTTACAGCCGTCAAAGATCACGGACCCGGAGCAGGTCTTATGGCAGTTATAGAAGTCGTAGGTACGACAAATCTGCAAGGTATTTTTTGTAAATGTTCATTAAAAGCAGAAGGTGATGGCTGAGATCAGATATACTTGTAGTTCAGTGATGTTATAGTTCACTATTCAGAGACACCTGCTGGTCTAAGTCAAGCTTGGACAATGTGTGGCTCTACTGCTCTGTCTTCAACTTTCAGGCCATGCTTGGGACTTGGTTCCACAACTGGGATACAAGGTCATTGTGGGTGGCTTGTTCTCCTAGTACTTGCTTCTTCTAAACTCTGCTTTTCAGACACAGTCATTGTTTTACCTTTTTATTGGTATGAGCTGTTTTCCATTATCCCACCAGCACAGTGCATTCCCGCAGGACCGCAAGCTCATGAGGATTCTTAACACCGCACTTCCTTTCCTGGTCCATTCTATTGCGATTCCCTCTACACATCCCTTGTGTAAAATTCCCTCTTTTCATGTGTTTGAGGGACGTGCATGTGATATTTTTTTTTATGTAGTTCTATCTTAGCATTAGTCCTTCCTTCACTTGGTATAACGGTGGGATGCCAGCCTTCACAATACTGATGCCGACATACCAACTACCACAGCCAGAAGACCGCCGCTAGTATCCCACCATCAATCAGTGTTCGCGAAAACCACCCAAAAAAGTGGGTCCCGGGGACCCTTCACTTCTAAAAATTGGGGTCCTACCTGACCTTTTCTGGGTCCCAACGGAATAAAGCCTCCTCTCCCCTTCTCCCCAGCATGGAACATGTGGGTCGGGGGGGAAGTATCAATTGGCCCACTCGCATAAAGATACATACAGTATACACTAGAAACTATATATGCCCAGTACACATTATAGAACACACCGATATGCCCAGTATAAATTATAGTACACACTTTTATGACAAGTATATATTATAGCACATAAGTGCTGCTTACCTACATGCTTGTTGCTAGGGGTTATATGCTCCTTGCAGGGGTTACATGCTGGGGGGCATTTTATGCTGGTTGCCACAGGGTAGAGGGTGTTTTATGCTGGTTGCCATGAGGTGGGAAGGGGGGGGGGTCATTCCCCAAGGGCTGGAAAAGCGACATGCTGCTCAGCAGAGTAGGTGAGCAGGCTATCAGCGCGGCGGGGGACTGGATGTGGCTGGAATAGCTGACACGCTGCTCTGAATTGTTTTAGCCACATCCAGTCCCCCGTCATCCTGACAGCCCGCTCACCGACACCTACTCTGCTGAGAGCGGCTGTTACAGCCCATCCTGTCGTCCCCCCCCGCGCTTTCAGCAGCGTATTGGACTTACATGGCGGGGGGCGGCCCGGGGGACGCACAGTGACTCTAAACCTGTAAATTGTACAGTGATTGGCTGCCAGGCGGCCACTGTACAATGATTGGGTCCCGGCGGCCGCTGCAGTGATTGGCTCGCAGCGTCTCACGCCGGCGTCTGTCACAGGTACAGAATCTGCACAGCGCATCCTCGGGGACCCCTTTAGTTATGACAACTGAGTCCCCGGGGACTGTTTTGGGGTAAAATACGTGCTATAGCGCGTTTTTGCGAACCCTGATCAATCTACTGCTGGGATGCTGAGCTTAAGTATGCTGGGGTTGATTTGGGGGAGGTTAGGCTGCAGGGAGGGGCTTAGGGTTAGGCTGCAGGGAGGGGCAGGGTGTGGGTAAGGTTTAAAAGGTGAGTCACCAGGGTTAGAGTTAGCCGCTATCAGGGAGCGTTAGTGTCTGGCTGGAGAAGGGAGAGTTAGGGGGGCAGGGGGAGGGTTAGTATACTTACCTGACCCCGGTTTGGATTTCCTCATTCAGGATACCGGTATTGGAATTCTGAACACCTGCCTGCCCCGGAATGGAGAGACATGTGCAGACTTATAAATTAATTAATTGATTGTAGCTGACTTTTCCCTGACACTAATTGGAACTTTTTTGTCACTCTAGTATAGATTGCGCTTTTGTTTTGGTTTTTGGCATCTGCGCGATGGGGAGTTGCATTCAATTTTTCTAGTAAAGTTGATGCTTCGTAGCAAATATATTGGTTGCACAAAAAAGAAATGGGTTACAATACAGGTGATGTTTGCCTGACCTAAACCAGAAGCTTGTGCTGCCATTGTCATTCAGAACACATCTTGAGTTCTTCTTCTAGGCGTAAATTTATTGGAATAGGATTTGGCTTAATTCTATTAACCCGCTGTGACATCACCAGCCCTCCTCTACCATTCCTGGAGGCACTGACATTGGGTAGGTCCTGGTCATGGACCACTTTGACATGTTGTGTGCCACCATGCACTGTAGGAGGCAGTGTTGGTCATCACATTCCTAAAACTGATACACACTGTTTGTGCGACTGTCTGCCATAACTGTTTGCCCTCCAGACAAATTTTGAAGAGGAGATAATGATTTGTTGGAGGGCAGCTATAAAAATTACAGATTTCTGCTTAATACGACTTTAACATTCTACCTTTAAAAAAAAAACATTAACCTCTGGTTCCGAATGGTAAATCAGTGGTTCTCAAACTCGGTCCTCAGGACCCCATACAGTTCACGTTTTCCAGGTCACCCGACAGGTGCACTCATTACTGACTGATACATTTTAAAAGATCCACAGGTGGCGCTAATTATTTCACTTGATTCGTTGAGGAGACCTGCAAAACATGCACTGTATGCGGTCCTGAGGACCGACTTTGAGAACCTATGGTCTAGATCAGGGGTGGCCAACCGGTCAGAGGTAAAGAGCCGAAAAATATCGGTAGTCAAGCTAAAGAGCCGACATCATGCGCGCGCCGAAGGCGCATGCACCAAAAAAAGGGGCGTAGTCTATTTTGACCCCTTGGGTGGGTGTGATACAAATATGCCTCCAATAGTGCAGTGCCATATATACATATGCCCCCAATAGTGCCAGATACACATATGCCCCCCCCCCCCCCCCCCCCCCTCACACGGTGCCAGGTATGCACCACACGGTTCCGGGTATGCCCTCACAGTGCCACAAACTGCTATGCCCCCACAGTGCAAATTTCCCAGCAGCAGCACTCACCGTTGTTGCTGCTGCCAGGCGGGGAGAGGACAGTCTGGTGTCCCCCTGCAGTCCTCCTGTCATGTCACCGATGGGAGGACAGCACAGCACACCGCGCGTCTCCTTCCCCCTCACTTCCCTGTGACTGGGCCGCCCACCAATCAAAGCTCGCTGGCCGGTTCCTGATTGGCTGCTGGCCCACGAGCTCTGATTGGCGGACGGCCCAGTCACAAGGATGCACAGTAAGGGGTAGGAGTGATGCGCGATGTGCGCTCTCCTCCCCTCAGAAGGAGAAGGGATTCAGGGAACCGGCAGCAGAATGGACTGGGACAGACGCTGGGCGGCGGGGAGCAGGAGCCGTACTTTACAAGGGGGAGAGCCGTATGAGGCTCAAGAGCCACAGGTTGGCCACCACTGGTCTAGATAGTTGACTTCAAAAAGGTAGGCATATGACCAGGTCGAGATGCCTGAAGCATGGCTAGTGTACATGTTAAACTAATTGGGGGTCTATGTCGACACTGACAACAGCATTTTTTGAGAAACTCATGTCGACCTCAAATTTATTTTATTTTTTATGTGTCTACCTGTCATAGACCTATTGACTTTATACCTGGACATTGTCTAATAATCCACACCCATACCCTCATGGCGCTGTTTCCCACTTTGCATTTTTTCCAGTCTAGCAATAAAATGTTGTTTTCATGGCATTCAATTGCACGCAACCGGACATAAAACCGTGTTTTGGCTGCAATGGGTCATTGTACTTTAACCCTTCGTTGCATACTGTTTTGCTACATACAATTTGCAACGAAGGGTTAACTGCATCCTTTGTCTACCTGTGTCTGAGTCCGAGTGTTGGATGACTCAGTCAGTCTGGATTCCTACGTTCATTTCTCCGTCATCGGAATACCGCCGGTCAGGAGCCCAGAGAGCCTGACCTTACACGGGCTACCATGTATCATGATAAAGTGATCTGTGAGGTGCGAGGCACACGGCTGCTCTGTGGCTTGGTTTTACCACCCCCTGTGTTAGTGTGAGGAGCAGACCACAGTGGACATTTAGGCGGTGATAACATAAAGAAATCACATACCGGATTGCTATAAACACCGCCTTATTATTTTTTTTATTCTTATTTCCAGTGTAATAAAATCTACTTCTTGGAACACTTGGCTGCAAGAGCGAGGTTTGTAATGGTCCTTTTCTTCTCCTTACAGTAGGAAATACAGCAGAAGCCGCTCAAGAAGTGTCTCGCACGATCGCCACCGCAGAAGGTCCAGGTATGTCTAGATCTAGCACGGTTTATGTCTTGGTAGTATTGGCAGTAATCTCGAGGTGTAATCATTCTGTGCCAATAGCTTGGTGCGTGGCCTATTGACACAAAATGTCACACCGATGGGGAGGGGGGGGCATAAACCTGTTCAGAACCTACTCAGAGAATGTTTGTGGCTACGGTCCCTTTCCATGCAATAGTATAATCACCTAAATGTGTATCTATGCCTCACTTGTGCTATCCTGTTACAGGAGCCGATCATACACCAGCTATGACAGCCGGAGCCGGAGCAGAAGTCCCGCCCGCGTGAGAACACGCAGCTATGACCGGCGGTCTAGGTACGTTGAATGCAATAAAATGCCAAGCCACACGTTTAATGCACAACCCTCTGGCTGCCCAGCGATAGTTAGTGCAGCCGATGTTAGCTTACAATATTAGGTTTTCTGATTACATAAAGGAGGTTTATGACAAGGCGTTAACGTTTAGTTAGTTATCTGTGGTGATTATTTGGTATTTAACGTGCTAATGTATTGTACTGTATACATTACAAGATGGTTATCCCATATCTTGTCTTTTAGCAGAAGTCGGAGGTCTTCATACAGCGGAAGTGATCGCAGTTACAGTCGCCGGCGACGCAGCGGAAGAAGTTAACGGACTTTATTTCTTTTGTTTTAACCTTGGAAGCTTCGCGATACACTTGTCTAGAACTTTGAGTTGTGTTCATTCATCCACCTTACTCCAAATACGGAGGCTGGATACCGGTTGGAGTTTTTCAAAAAGAAGGCGAGGTAGGCCTGGTATCAGCAACCACTGTGTCGGTATTGGCATGTTAGGAAAGGTTAAGGCAATATTACGTCTTGTATGATTTGGCCGGAAATAGAACACGCCAGACACCCTTGGCGTTTGACCGTTGAGAAGTTGGTTTATGCTGTCCACGATTAGTGTTTTCTTTCCCTGGATGAAGCTGATTACGGGTTCGAGCCACACACCTCCCCCACCTCTACAATAAAATACTGTAATATACAGTAAATGCTTGCATACGTTGAAGTGAACATTGGTCAATAACAAACAACTTATGTGGACAACAAGTTTAATAACTTTTTTTTTTTTTAATGTGAACACCTTTTTCTTCAAATCTTTATTGAATATTTTTTTTTGTGAACACTTTTTTTATTCTTTATTGATTTGTTTTATGTGAACATTTTTTTTAAAATCTTTATTGATTTTTTTTTTTTCTGTGAGGGTGTCATAATTCATTTTGGGAGAGGTTTTTTTTTTTTTTTTACTTTGACAATGAATACCATTAAATGTCGTTACATCTTATTTCCAGGTAAGGACATTCATCCAAAGCAAGAACACAGTGTTCAGTATGTTTTTACACCCTAAGCAATAAGCAATTAATAGGGTTCATATAAGACCACATTCGCATATGGGGCCTCTCCAAAATGTCAGACCAAGTTTCACAATGATGACCTGAACATGTAAATTAAGCTTGGGTACACACTTGGCTGATAGGTCCGCTGTTTGGCCAGTCCGCTGACCTATTTAACGATTGGTAAGTGCATACACACCAAATTGTACACCCGATTTATCAGGCCTGACATCACAAATGGGCGGGCTATCAAATGTGCTTGCCCAGTTGAGAGGTCACTCGCTGGCGATCCTTGCAGCAGGTCCACCGCCCATACACACAGCCAAATGCGCCGATAAATCTGTAGCTATATTGGCCATTGCCTCTGCTGCACGACATTATTCAGATATATCGGGGTTGCATACCTGCCGATAGGCTCGTGATATATCAGCCGTTCAATTGAACATCTGATATCTCTCATTGTCTACCCAGCTTTAGATGTACCGTGGAAAATGTCACTAATACCTAATAATATCCCCACGAATGTAGGGTGATAGGACGGCTCTGATATGTTCCGAAGAATTGCTAACGTTTAAACAAACAGCATGGAATTTAGAAGCCAAAATGAATAAGTATTAAAAACTTTTTTTGTAATCCCATTTATGTGCTAAACAGTATTGAAATCTATGTAGTGGGGGAGTTTTTTGAATCAACCATTTACACAAAATGGCTGAAATTTTATTCACACAAATGTGCATGAGAACCTTAGTTTGGCGTTTCCAATTCGGCACCATTATATGTGCTCTTTTTCTTTAAAATAACTTTTTTTTTTTTAAAGACATAACTAAGCATGTCCTTTTGTGCAAGTCACACGGCTCTAATGTGCCAACGTGCCCGAACCTTTACTTTTATTTACTCCATTTTTATTTTATTGGTTGGAAAGTTCTGCCGATGATCTACATGTGTCCGGTATGTTCATCACAAAATGTTCTTTTTGAAAACTGTAATGAACAATTCTGTACTTTCTGTACATATATTTCCAGCTTTATATTCATTTTACGGTTTTCCAAAACTTTGTATGTAAATGGTATTAAAAATAATTATCGGAGTGTCCTGTTTTTGGTTTAAACCTATACTGTATAAACCTTTGCTACTGTACCAGTGGTTAAGGTGGAAGAGGGACCTGCATCCAGTGAGAGGGGACTCTGTATTTATCCTGTATACAGTACACATGCGGAATTTGCCAGGGTTATAAACAACTGCACCATCTTTGTCCAAACGTAACGATCTGGAACCAGTTTTGTCTAAAAGCCACATGTACTGCTGTGCCTATAGGAAGACCATGATTTAAATTTGCTAAAGTTTCTAAAAATGAAAAGCACCAAATTAGATTCAGCATAACATTTCTAGGATGCAATAGACAAATGATAGAAAGAATCTGATTGGTTGGGGGTATTCAATATGGGATTCCGACTGTTTGAACCGTTGGAATCCCTGGCCGTTTTCGTTTGACCCGACAGTAACTTGACAGTTGGCTTTTATTGTTCTGGCTGTCAAGTGTCGTAAAAGTCCGTGGATCAGCAAAAACGGTTGTGGATTAATGACTTAATTATCCATTTTTAAGTTTTCAATTCGCTTTATTGGACCAATAATTGCATATCATTTTGGGGGTTAAAAACAAATAAAATGGTCTCGGTTTACACACACAAAAAAAAAAAAACTTTTGGATTAGATTTTGTACCCCAAATTTAATGAAAGCAATTATTTTTAACTTTAAAATGGCTATATATTTATTTATTTACAGTTTCTTATATAGCGCAGCATATTCTGTGGAGCTTTACATTTGGAAACAACAGTGATCAAACAAACTGGGTAGAAACAAACCGAAATAGAGGTAGGAGGGCCCTGCTCGCAAGCTTACAGTCTATAGCAGTGGTAGCCAACTCCAGTCTTCAAAAGCTACCAACATTTCACATTTTCCAGGCAACCTAGCTGCTGCACAGGTGCACTCATTACTCGCTAACACATTTTAAAAGATCCACAGGTGGAGCTAATTACTTCACTTGTGATTCTGTGAGGAGAGCTACTGTTGGTAGCTCTCGAGGACTGGAGTTGGCTACCCCAGGTCTATAGGGATAATAGGAGAGGGATACATAAGGTTAGAATTCCATAGCATGGCTGTCCCATCAGATAACGAGACAGTCCTAATGGGATGCAGTTAGATATGAATGCTACAGGAGGTTGTGTGGGGGTTCCGAATATGATTGGCTTGCCTGAAGAGGTGAGTTTTCAGGGAACGCTTGAAAGTTTGGAGGCTAGAGGAGAGTCTTAATGTGCGTGGAAGGGCATTCCATAGGGTGGGTGCTGCCTGCCAAAAAACCTGCAAGTGTGGAGTGAGTAATGAGTGTGGATGAGAGACGCAGATCTTGTCCACAGCAGAGAGGTTGGACCCAGGGGAAGTACTGATGTAACATCAGCATAAAGGGTCATTTATGAAGGGAACAGAAGGGAATTAAAGTGACAGTTTTGCAGGGGTTGTGTCACGCTTTATTTTATCTGCAAGTCTGGATCTGGTCTGAATTGAGTTCAGGAATATTGAATGAAAAGCTGACAGGTCTTAATGTAATCTCAGTGAATGTAATGAAAAGTGATTATAAATTGTAGTATAGGTTCGGACAACAGGTGGCGCACTAACACAATGCAGGGATGGTAATTGCAGAGAATAGCAGCACAGTCCTTTAACCAGGCTGAAACTGGATTGTTACTGTGGTTGCTGAAATAGGTGAAGTTCTTCTAGAATACAGGCTGGAGCTGGATTGAACTGGAGATACTGGGGGTTATTCTGCAGCCTTGCAAGTCCACCAAAACCTGCCTTGCGAATGGTGGCCTGGCCACCACCCATTCGCAAGGGTGATTCCCTCGCAGGGCCTGCGAATGGATGATGTTACACAGTAACATCCATTTGCAGTCGAGTGGCATCCACCCACATCATTCGCTGGTCGGCGACCCTCGAATGATGGCGAAGGTGCACGCATATAAAAGTGATTCTCAAGTCAGGTGGGCAGCTGTCATCCAGTGATGTCAGCTGACCGCTCCCCGCACCCGCATCATTGGGGCATTTGCATAGGAACGCCCATGAAAAGCTGGGCGATCCCATATGTAAATAGCCCGGCCTCACGCCCGCACACTTGGGTGAATGCGCCCAGCGAACACCCTGATCACCAAGGCCGCGCACGCCCTGCGTCAGCGCATGTGCGCCGACACAAATCATCGCTCCTGCGTGCGAACACACGGGCGAGCGAATGAATCAGAATAACCCCCACTGTGTAGTAAAATAAGAATTGCAGGACTGGACTGGATCGGATGGTACTGATCATGGATCTGGACCGGAACCACAAGGCAGTATCAGACAAGAACTGGCTGTGCAGACAGCAGCAGGATGGTTGAACTACACCATTCAGGATATACACTACTAGCTTAACTCATTGGTTGACAGTGACAGAAGGTCGACGTGTACACTCCAAATGTCGACACAAGTTTTTCATGTCTTTGTTGCCTATGTTGACATATGTCGTATAAGTGTACTGCATTCCTTGCAAGGCTTGCTGCCGTTGCCATGCTTTGGGCACGTGCTTTGCTGCACTCGCCACACTATTGTAATCTAACCCCAAGCCCATTTGCATGAGTATGAACCAAGTCGGTCTAAAATAAAAAAAAAACATTAAAAAAATTGTGAGTGTTGACATTTAAGCTTGTGTCGACTTTTTGTCACTGTCGACTTAGGGTATGTTGATCATCCTTCGGTATCAACCTAGTCACTGTCGACCAATAGTGGTCAAACCTAGCGGCTGTCGACCTAGACATTGTCACCCCAGGGACTGGATACTAGACATTGCACTGGTGTCTTGGAGGAGCCAGTGCTGTGGATTTATACCCCTGAGTGTACTGCGAGTGGCTAGACAGTGTCAGGTGGTACAAGCTGACTCGGGCTGGTCTGTGAGTAGCCGGATTGCAGTCAGCTGACCAAAACTGTCATGGCAGCATCCAGGACCCGGCATGGAATATGGCCTAGTGTTACACTAGGAGTGGGGCGCACCACAAATATGAATGGTCTCCCGGCCGGTTCCACCCTGGGTGGCCTCGGCTGTGTGTGAGACACCCTAGTTACAGCCCCTCATATCAGAAATTGTAGAGTAAATTATTAATTTTTAATTCTTTCTTGATGTAATAGACCAGTGGCGTAACAATAGCCCCGCAGCCCCCACAGCGGCGGGGAGGCGCTGAGTAAAGTGTGGGCGCAGGGGGTCTGCGGGGCTATTGTTTCACTGCTGCCTGCTTGCCCCCGCCGCCACCACCTCTGTAGCCGGGACACGCACATCTACTTGTCTGCGGTCCCGGTGCTTCTCCAGGCTGGCTCGGCTCCTGTCCTGCTGCTATTAAAATCTCCCTCCCAAGATGTCCGCCGCCTTATAGCAGACTTTTTTTGGGATGCTAGAGGAGCCTCCTCTAGCATCCCGAAAAACGGTCTGCTGTAAGGGGGCGGACATCTTGGGAGTGAGATTTTAATAGCAGCAGGACTGGAGCTGAGCCAGCCTGGAGAAGCACCGGGACCGCAGTGATCTGTGTGTACTGTTTCAAAGGCAGCAGCGGCAAGCAGCAATGGGGTAAGAAAGGAGGGGGGTAACTTTTCTTGAGAGAGGGGCGCTACAAAATTCCCGGCGGGGGGGCGCAATTTATGAAGTTACGCCACTGTAATAGACTTTTACCATAAAATGAGCTATTCGCTAAATCAAACGCCAAACGTTCATAATTTACTATTCATAGTGTTATGTGTGGGTTGTTTAAAAGTCTGCAAGGCCTGGGGGCCTCTCTTGTGCTTGATATATCGTTCTGAAGCGATCATGTACCATCGTAACTTCACTTTTCTAGTCTTATAACCAAACTCCCTCTGTCTATATTTCCAGTCAAAATAATTAAAGAAGTTTCTAAAATCACTTGTTCTATTTTAGATGTTTGTTCTTTTCTAAACTCAATAAAGAAACGTTATATTGTGGCGAGAATTCTATCAAGAAAACATTGCACATGTGGTAGAGACGATTTTATTCTGGGAGACCTCAAAAACAGTATTAAGGGGACATATAACAGCATATGAACAAAACCTTAAAAAAAAGGATTAAACAAAACACGAATCCTTGCGCAACAAAGTTACAGAACAAAATAGGCACCTACTGCAATGCCATCTGTTAAGAAAGGCAAAGTACACTCTGGATCACTCTAGGAATACATTCTATAAATGGGGTAACTGTCCGGGGAGACTATTAGCCTCTTTAACAAAATAACGGAAAGGGCGAAATAATGGTGGTTATTCTGGTTCACTCCCGGCAAATTCTTTCTTAGATAGACAAAACCATGTGCACTGCAGGGGGGGGGGGGGGGGGTGTAGAATGTGCAGAGAGAATTAGATTTGGGTGAGTTATTTTGTATCTGTGCAGGAAAAATACTGACTGCTTTATTTTTACACTGCAATATAGATCTCACTTTAAAGTAAAACCCCACCCAAATTAGACTCTCTCTGCACAAGTAACATCTACCCCACCTGCAGTGCACATGGTTTTGTCAATTTGAGAAGGAATTTGCCAGAAGGAGTGAACCAGAATAACCCCCAATTTATTTGTTTATTTATAGTTTCTTATATAGTGCAGCAGATTCTGTTGCGCTTTACAATAGTAGACAGTGATAAAACAAACTGGGTAACAACAGACAGACTTGGAGGTAGGAGGGCCCTGCTGCAAGCTTACAATCTATAGGGATATAGGAGGGAAACACAAGGACAGGCACAAGTAATAGCATAGCAGTCCCACCAAGTTACAGGTCCAGAAGGGAAGCTATATAATACATAAGTGCCTCAGAGGGTTATGCGTGTAGAACTTAAATATGATAGGCTCGCCTGAAGAGGTGTGTTTTCAGGGAACGCTTGAAAGTTTAGAGGCTAGTGGAAAATCTTATTGTGCGTGGAAGGGCATTGCATAGGATGGGAGAAGCCCAATGAAAGTCCTGTAATAGTGAATGGGAGCTAGTGATCCGTGCAGAGGAGAGACGCAGATCTTGTGCAGAGCGGAGTGGTCGAGATGGGAGATATTTTGTGATAAGTGCAGAGATATATGCTGGTGCAGTATGGTTAATAGCTTTATATGCGAGTATAAGTGTTTTATATTGAATACGGTAAGATACAGGCAACCAATGAATGGACTGGCAGAGCGGATCAGCAGACGGTGAGCATCTTGCAAGGAAGATTAGCCTAGCAGCAGCATTTAGAATGGATTGTAGTGGTGAGAGTCTGTTCTTGGGAAGACCAGTTAGGAGACTATTGCAGTAATCAATGCGGGATGTAATGAGTGCATGGATAAGAGATTTGGTAGTGTCTTGTGTGAGATACGGTCGTATTTTGGATATGTTTTTTAAATGCATGTAACATGATTTGGAGACAGATTGAATGTGGGGAAGAAAGGACAAGTCAGAGTCGAGGATGACCCCTAAGCAACGAGCTTGTGGGGTAGAGCATTAAAGTCCCATTCTGGCAGCCAAGTAGTAACAACACACGAGGAGATAGTTAAATCAATGCAGAATTACTACTCTAGACTCCTAGAAGTTTGAGCCAGATCAGATAGAACAAATACATCTTCTGAAAATAGATAAAGCGTATAGAGAATATTTGTACTCAGAAATGAAAAAAGAAGAGATAGAGATAGTACTATCTTCCTTAAAAGCGAAAAAAAAAAACCCTGGGCCTGATGGATTTGGGTGTGGTACAGGGGTCCGACAGTCATTAGCCCGACATCGGGATCCCAGACAGCATGGTGAGCGCAACTAAGCCCCTTGCAGGCTCGCCGAGCCACCTATTCTATTCTCCCTCTATGGTTATTGCCGTCTCAAACAGGGCCGTCTTAACATTAGGAAGGGCCCCTGGGCAACCTAGTTCACTGGACCCCCCCCCCCCAAATTAGTTTGCCCAGGAGCCCACAGTCACCTCCCCAACCCTCACCTCTCTGGCTCCGTGCGGCAGCCAGTCAGCTTCCGGCGGCCGGGGATCCGATCATCTTCGCTGGGGGATCCGGGCAGCGGGATCAGGGCAGCGGCGGTAGCTAGGAGCCTGCCCTGAAGTGGCAAAGCGCTATTAACTGGCGGGGCGGGAAGCGCTGTTGCATTTGAAAAGACTGGCCAGACGCTGATTGGCTGAATTCAGCCAATCAGCGTTCGGCCAGTCTTTTCAAATGCAGCAGCGCTTCCCGCCCCACCGGCAAATAGCGCTAATGGGAAAGATGGTGGCCGGGTGGCGGGGATCCGACCATCCTCGCTGGGGAAGGGGATCAGGGCGGCGGTGGCGGTAGCTAGGAGCCCGAAGCGGCGAAGCACTATGCGGGGGCGGGAAGCGCTGTTGAATTTGAAAAGACTGGCCGGATGCTGATTGGCTGAATTCAGCCAATCAGCATTCAGCCAGTCATTTTAAATGCAGCAGCGCTTCTCGCCCCCCCTGCCGGCAAATAGCGCTTCGCCGCTTCGGGCTCCTAGCTACCGCCACCGATGCCCTGATCCCCCTGCCGGATCACCCAGTGAGGGTGATCAGAACCCCGGCACACGGACCCCCGAAATTAAATTCACTGCTAGCTAGGAGGTGAAGCGCTATTTGCCGGCGGGGTGGGAAGCGCTGTTGCCTTTTCAAAGACTGGCCGGATGCTGATTTTCTGAATTCAGCCAATCAGCGTCCGGCCAGTCTATTCAAACGCAACAGCGCTTCCCGCCCCGCCGGCAAATAGAGCTTCGCCGAATCAGGCTTCTAGCTACCGCCACCGCCACCGCCCTGATCCCCCTGCCCGGATCCCCCAGCGAGGGTGAGCGGATTCCCGGACCCCGGCCACCATCTTTCCCATTGGGCTGGGCCGGGGGCCCCTAGGTCCTAGGGCCCCCGGGCAACTGCCCATCGTGCCCAATGGGAAAGACGGCACTGGTCTCAAAGACACTTTCTAAAATCACCAATGGCACTGTATAATAGCACTGTGGATATACAAATTGGAAAATTGCCTGGTGTGTATGCATGGCAGACCTTGGAGGTAACATCATTCCAACTCGGATTATCTGTGCTGCTTTGCACCAACTCGAATGGGACACTAAGCTTACAAGAGACATTTGAAACTGATCATTGCTGGTGAGAATAGGTTCTGTTAGTGTCACTAAGTTTCTAAAAGTAATATATATATGAAACATTGTCTCCAATACTTTTTTAACTAATGTACCCAACAGATGTCAGTGTTGAATAATATGCTATATTTTATAGAGATTATATCTATGTGATATTAATACATTTTATATCTGATTATTACAGTGTGACAACTGTGCTCTCTTTTGTTTAAAATTAATTGTGCCTGTTAACTAATTTATTATTATTATAATTTTATTTATAAGGCGCTACAAGTGTTTCGCAGTGCCGTACAAAGGAACAATACAGGGAGACAAAGCTTGGCATAACATTGAATAAATAACAAAAATACAGTACAAATAAATAGCGCCACAGATCAATACACATTACAGCTTAAATATAAGTAGTGAGGACTCAATCAACATACAACTAGAGGCTAGATGCCAATGATGGAGATGAGTATGCGGACGACGATGGTCACTGAGTGTTGGAGTATGGGAGAGCTGTGAGTGAAATGTGAAGAGAAGTGGGCTTTGACAACAGGAGGGAAGAGGGCCCTGCTCGGAGGAGCTTACAATCTAGTAGGAAGATTACAAGAGGTGCAAGCAAGTGGGTGGTGGTTAGATAGCAGGATGTAAACAGGCAAGGGGTCGGAGAACCAGCTGGTTTATGCAGTGGAAGGGTATGCTTTGATGAATAGGTGAGTTTTCAGTGCCCGTTTGAAGCTTTGCAAGGTCGGGGAGAGTCTAATGGAGCGAGGGAGTGCGTTCCACTGAAGGGGTGCAGCACGGGCAAAGTCCTGTACTCTAGCTTGGGGAAGCAGTGATCAGGATGGAGGAGAGACGACAGTCGTCAGCCGACCGTAGAGGGCGGGAGAGTATTTCAATACTTACAGAAAAAGAATCCGCTATATCCCCAATTTAATTCAGCCCTTACTATTCTAATTTTGAAAGATGATAGTCACCCTCCTAGCGCCCAATTACACTCCTTAATACCAACTGTAAAGTAATGGCAAAAAGTATAGCAAATAGGGTTCAGTGTATAGCAGGAGAAATTCTTACAGGACATCAGCTTGGCTTTGTGACTGGCCACCACTCGGTAAGTAAGGGAACTTTGCCATGTATACAGAGGCCATCTCATATGTAAAGTGAAAATAAGGATCCTTGAATTAATTTTAGTGTATCAATAGCAGTTCAATGTATTTGCGTTATGTATGATTTTTGTATGTTATTGTGTATTGCCATGCCCACATCCATTCACCTCCTCTCCGACTCCGCTGCTGTCTGCATAGTACAGCAGACAGCAATGGAGGCTGTACGCACCCCCTGCACAGCCTCAGGAGTGACCGCAGGATGCTTCGCTTGGGAGGTATGGGTTCCCGCATTGGAGCTATTGTCCGTCTAGCACCGACTAGCGGCCAATCAGGAGTCGCTAGGCCGATAGGGGGCCAATAGCGGTATTCGAGAGGAGGAGCCGCCGGATGTAAACAAACATCTAGCGTCTCCTCCGGTCAGTCTGGTTTTGTGTCTGGTTTTCGTTTTTTTATTATGCCAAGTCCCCTGGATGCCTACTTGAACAGTACCTCATATTCGATTTCTTCAGGACCAGCTGATGGACGGATGGACAGATGGACAGAGACCTACCTACCTAAGTATCTGTATGAGTGGGCTGTGTATGTAATAAAGTTTTATTTTTCTGGTGTGTTTGTGTTTTTATTTAACTATTGGTTCTGCTGTGGAACTAAGAGTCCCAGCAAGCCCATTAATGGGCCACATGCTGGGACTTGTGGTTCTCCAAGTTCCAATATGTGGACCAAGCTTGATGGGACTCATAGTTCCACAGCAATATTCAATAGTTTATTCTATTCTTTACACATTTATCAGCCCGGTACCAACAGCCCAGGGGTACCGGGGACAGCCCCAGGCTTCAGCCTGGGTGGGTAAGTTCTGGAGGGGGGTCCCCATTTCTCCAGGACCCCTGCCCAGGCTGACCGGTCCGGAGGTAATGCTTTGGCCGCGGGACCTTATATAATAAGTGTCCCCCAGCTGTGGCATTACCCTGCCAGGTTGGGCCTGGTGCTGGTTCTTAAAATACGGGGGACCCCGTACTCGTTTTGTCCCCTGTATTTTAGGAACCAGGACTGGCCTGTGCAGGCTTCTAGCCAAATACAATTTTCTAGAAAAAAAAATTGGGAACTACACTCCCTCTATACCTACAAATCTTAAGTATTTATAGTAATAGCAGATCTACCACAATCTATAATTGAGCAATTTGTCTGCTTAAAACTCACCAGCAGTAATTCCCTATTACACGCTGCCGCTGCTAAAAACTTGCTGGCACTGAAAAGAGCAAGACCCACACAATTAGTATTGAGGTCTAAGCAGCACCAAATATTGATGTGACCACCTAACATTGCAAATATTTTGCTTAAAGCTAAAAGACTTCACAGTGTTCTATACACGATCACCATATTATAGATTTTCCTATAGAGGACCCTATTTACGGGCTCAATTATCCAAAAAGTTTTCCTCCAATATTGGTGACTGTGAGGTGCATCCCCATTGACTAGCCAATTAAGGCTGGAGAGACTCATTTGAGTTCTAAAGATGCCCATACACTAGTAAGATTTATCTTCAGATCTGGCTGGTTGGAACAAAAACATGGTTTGTCAGTTTTCCAGCATTTCCAAGCAAATGGTCAACTGTCATTTTCTCTCCTCCATAACCAGGTTTTTTTTTCCAACCAGACAGATCTGCAGATAAATCTGCGTGTGTATGGCCACCTTAACTCTCGATGCACCTAGCATTTATATGTTTTGTGTCGTTTGTCAGTTTGTGAAAATAGTTTTTTTTTAAATAAAATTACCAATAAAAGTTATGTTTTAGTAAAAATAATCATTATATATACTAACAATCTTTTTTCTTAAAAGCGTGCACCCAAACAAAGGAGAGTACTTTGTCTCTTTTCTCTAGTTAACCCTTGTTGTTTACTCTCAGGGGTGCACCTCCACATTTGTGATAGTTTTCCATACTGAATTGTATCAAACAATATCGCAACCCTACCCTTGATTTTTCGCATATTCTTTACGAATTACAATTTAATACACAAATAACTATATTCTTTCAGGTGTAACTTGTGCACAGGTCCCTCTCCCAATTCCCCTTCCCTCATCTTACACTTACTTCTAGCCAAATACACTTCATTTTCCAGGCGTATTTTACGGGCAATTACCGGGCGTATCCCGCTAATTGCCGGTTATTAGCGGCCATGTATTACATGCGGCCGCTTAGAAAATTAGGAATCACCATTCTTATGAATGGTGATTTCTATTCTGTCGATGGCGTATGCAGCGCCGTAACTAGGGGGGGGGCTAGGGGGTCACGCGCACCGGGTGCTGGAGGGTGGGGGCGCTAGTGTGGTGTCCCGGCAGCGTGGTCCCTGGGATGAGCAGCGGGGGTCCGGGGACTGGTGGGTTAACGCCAGGTCCTCGCGGGGTCCCGGGGACTGGTGGGTTAACTCCGGCTCCTAGCGCTGCCGGACGGTGGGCGGGAAGCAGGTTTTGAAAAAAGACTTGCCGGACGCTGTTTGGCTGAATTCAGCCAATCAGCGTCCGGCAAGTCTTTTCAAAGTCATCAGCGCTTCCCGCCACCAGCAGATAGCGCTAGGAGACGGAGTGAGTGAAGGCTGCCGCTACACCAGTCCCTGGACCCCTGGACGCTGCACACAGGTATGTTGGCAGTGGGGGTCCAGGGACTGGTGTAGCGGCAGCTTTCACATACACAGCCGCTCGCTATTTGTCTGGCGGCGGGAAGCGCTGATGATTTTGAAAAGACTTGCCGGATGTCGATTGGCTGAATTCAGCCAATCAGCGTCCGGCAAGTCTTTTCAAAATCTGCCTCCCGCCCACCGCCCGGCAGCGCTAGGAGCCGGAGTTAACCTTCTCCAGTCCCCGCACCCCCGCTGCCTGTCCCCAAGGCAGTGATTTGTTTTTTTTGAGGGGGGGGGGGGTGACCAAATGACTGCCGACCCGGGCGCCGAAACACCTAGTTTCGGCCCTGGCGTATGCATTCGTATAGATAAATATGAATATGAATGTGCCATCAATACGAATACGAATGGACGTATTTTTGGCATAGTAAATGGCAAAAATATGAATATGGCTAAAATAAACATATTTACAAATATGAATACGATTATTTGAGCCGTATTTGGCTTTTATTTTCTGACCACGCATTCCTGGTTTTGCTATTGTCTTTCTCAGTACATTGTAATGGCTTGGAGCTGGTAATAGCTTGGAACATTTGTGCGGGAAAATAAAAGGTGGTTTGTCTGGAAGGAAATCTTTCAATAGATTATCTTGTCTAGTTAAGACATCATCATTTTTTATGTATAGTTTTTGTTATCTTGTATTAGGAGATTTTTTCTACTCAACTTCTTTAAATACTTTGTTGACTAAATAATAAGGATCCCTTCATTAATTTCCCTTGTGATCTAAAGGACTGGAAATCTGAACATTTCCTTCTAAAGGTGCATACACGCTGGGGGTTATTGTAATCGGTTCAGTCCCTGACGCATTCGCACAGTGGATCAATGATTTGTGTCTGCGCATGCGCTTTTCTGCCCATATGCAGACGCAGGGTGTGAGCTGGCATGGCGAACTACATGTTCGTCTTCCTGCTCGCACCTATCAGTTTGCCCATGGGAATGCCCAGCATTTCATGGGCGTTCCATGTAAATCAATAGAGGTGACTCAGATCTGCGAGTGCTGGAGGGGTGGATACTAATTACCTATGCCCGGTGGTGCCCTTGGTCTGCCCCCCTTCATCCTCCCGGGCAGCAGCAGCTCTCATGCTGTCAGTGTGTTAATAGGTTACAGATGGAGGGGGGGGGGGCTATTCCAATATTTTTCTGCTAAGGGGACATAGCCACGCCCTCTGTGATTAGGCCATGTCCCCAAAATTTTACCGGGCTCGCCATACCTCTCGGTGCCCCTGCGCAGAGTGCCTAGTGCGGGACACGCTGTGCACCTGCAGCCCCCTGGCAACGTGGATTTAACACTCTCTAGCAACGAGGATGTAACCCACCCGACAATGGGCATGTAACCCCCCTGGCAATGAGCATATAACCCCACTGGTAAGGAGCATGTAACGCCCTGACAATAAGCATGTAAACCCTCCCTAGCAATGAGCATGTCATTTATGGAAGTGAGCATGTAACCCCTGGTAATGAGCGAGAAACCCCTGGCAATGAGCATGAAACCCCCCAGCAATGAACATGTAACCCTCACTGGCAATGATCATGTAACCCCCTAGCAGAAAGTATGTTTTCCCCCTTAGCAATGAGCATGTAAATATCCCAGACAATGAGCATGTACCCCTCCCTGGCAAGGAGCATTTACCCCCCCCCCCTGGCAATGAGCATGTAACCTCCCTGGCAAGGAGCATGTAACCCCCTTTGGCAACAAGCATGTATTCCCCCTTGCAACAAACACGTATCCCCCGACCACCACCTCAGCAATGAGCATGTAAACTAGGGAGGCTAATCCCGGGATCGGGATCGGCGGGATCCCGGGATTTAGGCCTAAAATCGTCAGAATTTGAATCCCGGGATTGAAGGTTTCAATCCCGGGATTTCGGGATTAGTATCCCAGTGCTAAATGTACTTTTTTTTCAAAGCCGGGCAGCGCTGAGCACTTTAGAATGGCTCAGATGCTGCCCGGCTGTCTGCTCCGTACCCCCCGGTGGCCGATTGGTCCGCACTCCGCTGTGTGCAGGTGCTCTGTGATGACAGGCATGACGGCGCCCAGGCTGCGCAGCGTGACCCCTGACATCATGCCACGCTGCGCAGCCCGTCCGCCACCATGTCTGTCAGTGCACTAAATTCAGCACAAGCACACAATCGCTCAGCCGCCCGCCCGCCCCGCCGCTGGATGGATGGAGGAACATCGTTCCTGCTGCTGCCTGTCACCACTACCTCTGTAAGTGACAGCGCAGGGCAGGGGGATGGGGAAGAGTGGCGGGCGGGCAGGCGGGGCGAAGTAAGAGGGCATTAATATTGATATTTGGGGGGCGGGTCATTTTTTGTTTTTTTTTTATTAGGGAGGCCAATCCCGGGATTCCCGGGATTGAGCATTTTTCAATCCCGAATCCCGGGATTGAAAAAATGCCCCGGGATTGGCCTCCCTAATGTAAACCTTCCCCCAGCAATGAGCATGTAACCACTGGCAATGAGCTACAGGGTGACATTATATGTGTAAGCGGCACTAGTGGGGGCATTATGTGTGTACGTGGCAAAACTGGGGGCATTGTGTGTAAGTGGCACTACTGCTGGCATTATGTGTGTAAATGGCACTTCATGGGGCATTATATGTGTAAGCAGCACTAGTGGGGGCATTATGTGTGTAAGCAGAAGTACAGGGGGCTTTATGTGTAAGTGGCACTAAAATTCAATTGGGGGGTACAAAATTTATAATGCCATTGCGTGTATTGCGTTACCCATAAGTGCTGGGAACACTGGCGCCACCAAGAGAAGATGCAGAAAGCTGCATCTGTTGCCATGAAACCCTTGCCAACAAGTAGTTAGAAGCCTTACTCTGGGGCATCATTTGCAAGGGGCATTTTTGTGCATTATGTGTGTAAGCAGCACTACAGGGGTCATTATGTGTGTAAGTGGCACTACAGAGGGGCATTATATGTGTAAGCAGCACTACAGGGGGCATTATGTGTGTAAGCAGCACTAGTGGGGGGATTTTGGGCCTGGCTCGGTAAGCTGCAAAGCACCAGAGAGGCCGCCCTGCCGGATTCCCAACCCCCCCACTGCCGTTTCCTCTCGCAACCAATGCGAGGGGATGTGTTACGAAGACTCACACCCTTGCATGCTGCAGCCGCTGCAGAAGAAGGAATTTGATGGTCGTCAACCATCAATTTAATTCTTCTGCCTTCGCAAATAAAAGTCTCAAATGACTTTTATTTGCGAATGCCAGGACGAAGGCAGGGCAGGTGGCTGATGTTGTGTGACATCAGCCGCCGGCCCCCGGCAGGCATTGACCCGCCCACATACCCATGGGAATGCCCAGTGTTTTCATGATGACCCCCATAGAATGCTGGGCGTTCCCATGGCCCAGTGCCGCCTCTGCCCTCATCTGCCCCGCCCCACCCTCCCCACTGCGAACGGCCTGGCAAATGAATAACTTGCCGTGGCTGTTCGCAGTTGGGGTTTGCACATGCGCAGAAATGCACATTCGCAAACCCCAAACATCGGAGTGATCCAGAATCGGCGACCCATGTCTGTAAGTGGCGCTTACACACATACCCCCACCCCATGGGCACTAAAATGCCAGGGGAGGGGGGATTCCAAAACTGATAACGCTATTGCATGTAAAGCGTTAACCATAAGTGCTTGGAACGCTGGTGCCCCTAAGAGAAGATGCCATGAAACCCCTGACAACTAGTAATTATAAGCCTAACTGTGGGTCATCATTTGCAGGAGGCATTTTTGTGTGTAGGACATAAAATGGTGTCAGCAGCATTACTGTGTGAGGCATAATATGTAATAGGCATTACGGTATGTGGCATAAAGTGAAATAAGCCTTACGGTCTCTGGCATAATGCATAATGCCATAAGGGTGTGTGGCATAAAGTAAAATAGGCATTACAGTGTGTGGCATAAAGTGAAATAAGCATTATGGAGTGTGACATAATCTGTAATGGGCATTACGGTGTGACATAATGTGTAACGGGCACTATGGTGTATGTCTGATATAATATGTAACAAGCATTATGGTGAGCTGAATAATGTGTAATGGGCATTATGGTGTGGCATGTGTAATAAGCATAAGCTTTGTGTGGCATAATATGTAATGGGCACTACAGTTTGTGTTGCATAATGTGTAATGGGCATTACAGTGTGCTGGCATAATGTGTAATGGGCATTACGGTGTGTGGCATAATGTGTAATGGGGATTAAGGTTTGTGTGGCTGTGGCATAATGTGTAATGGGCATTATGGTTTGTTTGGCATAATGTGTAAGGGACATTTCTAGGTACTTGTGAGTTATCCGGGCTGCCGATTTTGTCCTTAAGTTTGGTTAACTTAAGGACACCCGACCGACGCAATGCCCGCGATTTAGCCCCAAATCGGGGGCATCGCGTCGGTCGTGGCCGTTATAAGGGGCCGCGACGCGATGCCCACGATTTCCCTTAGACAGTAATGTTAAAAGACACGATGGACCCGATTTCCCATAGACAGTAATGTTAAAAGACGCGATGGACCCGATTTCCCATAGACAGCAATGTTAAAATAAAATGACAATGTGAAATTGGCCAATATGTTTTTAAAAAAAATGTTTCATGGCCCCCCACCACCGTTAACGCCACTCCACTATTGACGCCAACCCGAAGCGTGGCGAGCGCAGCGAGCCCGCGAGGGGCGGCGGTACGTGTCCTCCGACCTTTTCATGCCCTACTATCCACTAGGGCGTGGAGTGAGAATAGAATAGTGTGGCGAGCGCAGCGAGCCACCGAGCCCGAAGACACCTGTGAAGCCCGCAAGGGCACGCGGATACCTGTGAAGGTGTCCGCGTCCCCTCGCGGGGCTCGCTGCGCTCGCCACACTATTCTATTCTCACTCCACGCCCTAGTGGATAGTAGGGCATGAAAAGGTCGGAGGACGCGTACCGCCGCCCCTCGCGGGCTTGCTGCGCTCGCCACGCTTCGGGTTGGCGTCAATAGCGGGGTGGCGTTAACGGTGGTGGGGGGCCATGAAACATTTTTTTTAAAAACATATCCAATGTGAAATGGCCATATTGGCCAATTTCACATTGTCATTTTATTTTAACATTGCTGTCTATGGGAAATCGGGTCCATCGCGTCTTTTAACATTACTGTCTATGGGAAATCGTGTCGGAAATCGGGTCCATCGTGTCTTTTAACATTACTGTCTATGGGAAATCGTGGGCATCGCGTCGCGGCTCCTTATAATGGCCACGACCGACGCGATGCCCACGATTTCGGGCGCGATGAAAAAATCGGCAGCCCGGATAACTCACAAGTACCCATTTCTATAAGAAGAAAAACTACCTACACCCTTGTTCTGGGCACCACGTCACACTCCTCTGCCTCTCTCACTCCTCTGTCACTGCTCCTAGCCCTCTCTCACCCATACCCATCTATGTCACTGTTCCTACCCCTCTCTCACACCCCGTGTCAATGCTGCTACCCCCCTCTCTCTCCCACCTCATCTGTAGCTTCTTCTGCCCCCTTTCTCTCACCCCCTACGCCCCTGTCAGTGTAAATGCCCCTCGTTGTGAGGCTGTGCCCGCAGCAGGTCCCCGGATCTCTCCAGTACACCGCCCCCTCCCCCTTATTACTTTGTCTCTTTAAGCAGAGGGAGCAGGGGAGGTGGGGCCAGCACAAGCCACACGTGACCCCTCCCGTCCAATCGCATGCTATCCCCGGACAGCACCCCCCTAGCGCCGGAGAAGGCCGGGCAGAGCCGGGAATGTAACATGGCGGAGAGATGCCCAGGAGCGGAGCATGTAGGACAATAAGAGGCCGCAGAGCAGGGGGGCATGCACCGGCCCTACACGTCCTCACAGCCCCCCGAGCGTCATTCCTGCCCTGCCTCCGCTGCAGCACGGCAGCACAATGGTGAGTGTGTCCCCAGCAGCTGGGACTATTTGTCTGCTGGCTGCGGCCTGCACTGGGGGGTGGTGCATGCAGCAGTGATGCATGCACATAACACTGCACACATCTGGGGGGTCACCTGGGATTAGTCTGGGGGGTCTCTGCCTTTGGGGGCTGCAGTGTTCCTATTCCTTCACATCCAGACCCAAGTTTTCTCTATGCACATTCTGCTCCCAGTGCTCCCAGTGTGCTGGAGCAGCATGCATTGCAATTGCTATTATTATTGTAATTATTAATTACCCGTGCTGCATTTCTAGTCTTTGGAAGTCCCTTATATTCTGCCCAATGCAGGACCTCTATACATTGTAAGTGCTAATATTCCTGTGTCCCCAGCATCTGTGGGTGCATGGTCTCCTGCAGGCTTTAGTCGGTGCCATCATTTGCTGAGCAATATATGTATAAGCTGAGAATATGTCACATCTAATGAAATGGTGTCCCATCATTTGCAGATCTCCCCACTGCTGACTGACCACTAGCCTATGGCTGACTATACACCATATTCATTGCTGCTTCAATGTTTCCTAAGACCTCATGAGTGGATGCATGATATCGCTTCATTGTATGTGTTTATTGTAAGAGTGCTGGCCTCATACATACATACATACATACATACATACATACATACATACGTGCCTACAGGGATGCTGCTCTGCCTGATATGTGGGCACCTTGGCACCGAATCCTGGATCCACTCTGTATACAGTGTCCTCTATTCGGCACCTTGTTCCGCAATCAGACTTTTCTCTGCAACTTTGTAGCTTCTGAAAGTTGTGCTGGAGAATTCGCATGTGCATAATTAATGAGGCCAGAGAGTGATGGGTGCGCTGCGTACAGTACAGGCTACAATATAGAAGGACCTGTTTACATCGTTCAGTCATGCATATAAAAGTGCCCATACATGGTGCGATCATTGTATGCGTTTTGGTCTAGATCGCATCGCACACAAATCGCATGCGATCAGGACCTAGGTCAAAACGTATATACTTTTTGAACTGTGCGTGGGAGAGCGCATCGCACCCGCAAAATGCACCGTTTATGGGCACCTTTATAGTCCCTGCACCAGTGGAGAATACAATCTGTAGTGCGCGGACACGCATGCAGACTAGGGTTATTTTGTTGTGTTAGAAGCCAATTAGCCTACCTGTATTTAGGTTTTGGTGCGTAAGATTAAACAAGGGGTTCTGGAGGAAAGAACATACAAACTCCACGCACATTGTCTTCTCAGGGAATGAACACGTGACCTCTCTGATCTATGTTTTTCTTAACAAAGATCTGTTTGGCTGCTCATCTAAAGTGTGACACATATTTTGTAGCGTTTTACAATATTTCAGTCCCTGCTCCCTGAAGCTTTCTGTCCATGTATTGTGTAACGTCTATATTTGTATTTTTATCAGATCTATTGAGCTTACACACTGGTCGATGTTGATGATATATCTTTAACGTTATCAGCATTGTGCATATCGTTAACGATATATCGCTCAGTGTGTACCCAGCATTGGTTTCACTTTGCCGGTGAAGCTCTGTTGTAGAAATGCACTCTGAGAGGTACCAAAAGCATCTCAACTTTGTGGCATTCCTTCTTTCCATGTCATATCACCTGCCCATCAGTGTTTAAACCAATGCACAGTTGGCGTTTGGTCACCCCCACGATAAGCAAACAATTCAGTTGAAACATATGTAAATATAAAGAGTACTGCAAGCCTTTGTCCTTACTCAGCATTGGGACACAGCTGCCCTCCCCAGTATAAGCTGTGCATCCTCTTATCATTACTGTTGTGATCTTACCCACTGAGCGATGTGGGCAGTGCTGCATAAATTATATAGCCGGGGTCCCCACTAAGCGTTTCGACCCATGAACGATATTGACAACTATTTCCCTAGAACTCCCGGCTAATGATACAGTACAAACACACTGAACTATATCGTTAACGATACAGTGATGTCATTGGGTCCCCGCACCGTACGCGCAGTCATTGACTATAGTACAATTGATTTGCATGTACAGATTGTTAATTAATCAAGGGAGCACGCATCATTAATATTGAGTGTACACACGAAGCGATATTGTTTAAACCAGGCATGTCCAAACTGTGGCCCTTCAGCTGTTGTGAAACTACACGTCCCAGCATGCCTTGCCACAGTTTTAGCATTCCCTAATAGTGAAACTGTGTCAAGGCATGATGGGACTTTTAGTCGCTTGGCATCTATTCACGTTAAACGGAGAGTTTGGGGGAAGCATAGCCTCTCCCCATCAGTGATGCCGACTCCTGCGGCATGTCCCAGTAGTGATGTATAGGGGAACCAGACCACCACCCATATGTCTGCTGGTGGGGCGGAGCCCACTCCATGACAGGCCACGCCCTCTTCTGCAAAAATGCAGCGCTTTCGTGCTCTGCATTCTAGCGGGGACACTATACAGGTTCTGGGGGAATGCAGGCTTGCATTCAGTTAGCCACAGAACCTGTGTAATTCATAGGGATAAGTATGACAAGCCTAATAAAATGCTACCCAGTGTTATTCAGACTTGAGTTGCCCTGGCATATGCTTGTGCTACTGTAATACCGCTTTCACATTGCAGCATTCGGTTGCTGCTGTATTCCAGGCCGTACATCAGGCCAACTTTCCTCCAACTAATTTGTAATTCAGTAATTTTCTCCCAAAATCTGGAAACCGTTGGTCAGACAAGTGGCCTAACTCAGACCGGATGGCGTGGCTGTGAATCAGCAGGAAAGTCGATAATCAATAGACTGCACATGCGTGCCCCTTAGTACGCATGTGTGAGGTCGGCTGGTAATGACATACTGCTGTTTGCAAAGTGATTGACATGACGCCTGTGTTTGTAGGGGGTAATTGGCCGCTTTCTGGGATTGTCAGGGAAAACTCAGGCGTAGGTGTACGGTCAGCACCGACCCCGATCAGCCTGCTTCTATCCCAGCTGTCCAGTATGTCCTGGGTAGGGATGCCAATCCCGGGATCGGCGGGATCCCAGGATTTAGGACATTTTTGACCGGGATTTGAATGCCGGGATTGGAGGCTCCAATCCTGGGATTATGGGATCAAAATGCGCATGCGCATTTAATCCCTTTCTCCAGTGTAGCACTGAACGCGCCGGGGAGGAGGTGGGTAACTCTGAGTACTGGGAACACTATGTGGTTGCGCAGCATGACCTCTAACATCACGCTGCGCTGCCTGGCAACAAGGTCGTGTGGCTACGCAGCCACACACTGCCTCCCACGCTGCCGTATCTGCCCGGACATCAAGATACCCACCACCTCCCTGGCTGGCCAAGTCACCTCGCCTCCTCCGCCGCACAGCTCCTCCGCCACACGCCGCCGCACAGCTCCTCCTCCTCCGTTGGAGGTAATATATATTCATCTCAGAATCCCGGCATTGGCAGTTTTTCAATCCCGAATCCCGGGATTAAAAAAATGGCCCGGGATTGGCCTCCCTAGTCCTGGGCTACACACAGACTGCACACACTGGAGAAATCATTAGATGGTGGGTGGCTAGTGAATGGATTTGCAGCTATTCCGAGGCTTGCTCAGGGTGGGAACTCAGCCATTGCGTTATCAGGTCTGAATTAGGGTTCAGCGTGATTTCCCAACATTCAAAATACCGACTGTATTGGCAGACAGTCAAAATACCGACATTCAGTATTCCAACACGACCAAAATGCTGCTATTGAAATTGTCGACAGGTCAAAAACTCTACGCATTAGCCAATCGGTCCCTAACTGCCATGTTACAGGCTGTTCAAAAATGTCAGTTGGGAGCTGACTGGTCCACGTTTCCTCTCTGTCCAAGGCTCAGTACATGAACCACTATAACGGCTTTGTTGTGAAAGTGACATGACCCCAAAGTACTGCTCCGTTATTGGGGGAAATTTACTAAGACAGGAGTTCTAGATCAGATGGGATTGGTTGCTCTGGGCAACCAATCAGATACTATCTATTATCTTCTAAAAGGTGCTAAATATATATGAAGTAGATTCTGATTGGTTGCCCATAGCAACATCCCATGTGAAACGGAACTCCTAGCTTAGTTATACCCCTTTCACACCAGAAATGCAGGGACAAACCCGGGAATTACATTCCTCGGACAAGCAGGGACATTCCCGGGTTGGGACCCTTTCACACCAGAAATGTCCCTGCATTTTCTGGTGTGTCTAGGGGGCGGGAAGGAGGCCTTCAGGAGGTGGGGAGGAGGCGGGCAGTCGGCGGGATGGCGGCGGAGGTGGTAAGAATACTCACCCCGGTTGCTGGTCCACCGCCCAGGCCAGGGTTCCACACAGGCGGTGGCGCAAATGATGGGACAGGCGGCGGATGAAGATGACGCAGCTCTCCGGCACCCTCACTGCCGCCGGAGAGCTGCGTCATCATCATCCACCGCCTGTCCCGTCATTTGCGCCCGCCACCTGCGTGGATTCCCGGCCGGACAGCACACCGAGGACCGGCAACCCGGGTAAGTATACCCTACCCCGTTCACACCAGCCAGGTCCCCGGGTTGAACCCGGGAACAACCCTGCTACCTAGCAGGGTTGGATTGCCGGCAAATTAGCCCGGTAACTTGTCCCAGGTACCTTTCACACCAGCGGTAGTACCGGGTTGTTCCCGGACTCAACCCGGGAATTTAGGCTGGTGTGAAAGGGGTATTAATTTCTCCCATAGTCTTCGGGTGCATTTCCATAGTAATCATCTAGCTGGGTGTAGTCATTATATGATGGTAACGGGGTGACTGTGGTCCTCTGTGGGGCAGAGACCTGCTGAGTTTGGGTAACTCTGCCCCTGATTGTGCTACCAATGCACGATTGCAGAATTGCCACCTCCTGACTTTGCTGCATATACCCAGCTCTGATGATGTGTTTGTGTCATTAAGGTCCTCCTGGGTTTTAAACAGCGGGAAATGCGCTCTTGAAGTGTAGTAAAAGGTGACAAAACGGCACCATGGGAGGCATTTCGTTTTTTTAAAGTGCCTAAAATCCTTGCTGATGAGGCTGCCCGCTGTGCACATCTATTTCGTGCGCAAACACTAAATAGAAAGTCCTAGCCCAGGATCCTGGAAATGTGTGAAATAATTTTGGTGTTGATTTGAGAAATATCTATATATTCCTGCATCCTTTCCTAGCTGTGTGTTACCTTATTGGCACCAAAGAAGACATCCATGGACCCCTGTACTAAGTGGTCACATTCCCTGAATTTGTCTATTCAGTGCCTCCTCTGTTGTGAACTGCTAACCCAGAGTATCCTGTAGTGTTAAGTATTGGAGCCAAATATATCAAGCTTCAAAAAAGCGATCAAATGGAGAGTAATAAACAACCAGCCAATCATCTCCTACCTGTCATTTTTCAAACCCAGCCTGTAACATGACAGGGAGGAGCTGATTGGCTGGCTGTTTATTACCGTCCATCATTTGATCACTTTTTGATGCTTGATCTATTTGGTCATTAATGAGGTGAATATTGCAGATCTTTCCCTTGTGTTTGGGAGGGGGTTATCCTGTATGGCAGGCATGTCCAAAGTCAGGCCCAGGGGCCAATTGCGGCCCGTGCTGTAATTTCAAACGGCCTCCAGCCAGAAGCGGGTGGAGCATTAGATGCGGGACACACAGCACTAAAGGTGGGGCCCTGGCGAGCGTGCCTTTACCTTGCTGTCTGCAGCAGTGAGGAGGTGCGGCCGCCACAGTGAGATGTGTTTGGCGTATTTCGGGTGAGTATGCATCAAACCCCTGCAGCTGCAACTGTATATCACCCTCCTCCGCAATCACAGTGACAAGAGTGTGGGGGGAGGGGGTGCAGCATGGGGGAAACTTGCTCCCGTAACATGCAGAGTGAAGGAGGGCATCAGCGGGAGCCCAAGCATCTCCTGTCCTTGCAGTTCGTGCTTTGCCTCTCCGTCCTCTGGCTCACACAAGGGGCTGGGAAACATACAGTGAAGGAGGGTCAGGCTGGGGGACATACAGTTTATGGAGGCAGTGATGGACATTCAGAGAAGGGGGGGGGGGGGCAGGCTGTGGGACACAGTGAATGGGTGTCATACAGTGAATGGGGGCAGATTGGGGGACATACAGTGAAGGAGGGTCAGGCTTTGGGACATACATTGAATGGGGGCAGTGATGGACATTCAGAGAAGGGGGACAGGCTGGGGGACAGAGTGAATGGGTGCAGAGTGGGGAACATACAGTGAATGGTGGACATACAGAGAAGGATGGTCAGGCAGGGGAATATACAGTGAAGGGGGCACATACAGTGAATGGGGGCAGGCTGGAAGAATTATAGAGAAGGGGGGGGGCAGTCTAGGGAATATACAGTGAAGGGACAGGCTGGGGGACATAAAGTGAGTGGGGGACCATTCTGATGCGATTAATGATTCAAAGAATGTCAGGCTGAATGGTCGGCCCCCCACATTTTCAACTCTTCAAAACTGGCCCTCGCCGCAAAAAGTTTGGACACCCCTGCTGTATGGTTACTAAGGTCCTGACTGGGAGGTTGTACAGTTCTGATATTAGACCCCTGGATGCATTTCTGCAGGGAACCTGTAAGATCACGAGTGTTAGGAGTGTGGGTTGGAAACCACTACGGGAAAGGTGCCATTGTAATGTGGTGGTTCCGGTTCAGTTCACACATCTACAGTGTCTAGAGCAGTCATGGACACTCCAGCTGTTGTTGAACTATACATCCCAGCATGCCCTGCATCAGTTCTAGCATGGCCAAATGGTAATACTGTAGCAGGGCATGCTGGGATGTGTAGTTCAACAACAGCTGGAGCGTCGAGGTTAGCCATCACTGGTCTAGATAGTTATAAGATCGACAGGGTCAAAAGTCGACATGAAAAAGGTAGACAAAAAATGACAAAAAACTTGTGTCAACCTTTCATGCCGACCTCTTTCATGTTCACCTTTTGACCCTGTCGACCTTTTGACTATCTAATGCACATCCGTAATGAGGACGGGCGGCCATGTTGTGGCGGGAATAATATTTGCAGCACTCGTCACGCCAAAGGGATGTCACCAGTTTCCAATAAATTTCTAGGCTGAAACTTCTACTTTATTTGTAGTATTATTTTTTGCTGCTCTGCAAAGTTTCTAGTCTTGACTTTATTCCTGTCCCCCCGGTCTTTTGGGAAATGCGTTCCGTTTATGGTCATGCATCGTTATATAAAAGGGGATCATCAATGCGGAATGACCCTTTGGTCGAGGACTCCGGAGAGGAATGTTTCTGACTGATTAAACACCGCCGAGCACCTTGCTGGATGTAATGCTAATTTAATCTCTCCTTTGTTTCGGGATCCCACTTCCATGGCGCTGCTGAAGGGTGGTTCTCCCTATAGACGGCCATTAGAAGGGATGAGCAGATTTATACAGCACATTGTAAAAAAAAATTGTTTTTTAAATCCAATAACTTTTGCGAAATTTATGCGCCAGATGTGTGGGTGTTCTTGTCCTATGCAGCACGAATGGCTGTATGAAATCATTTTGTTGTTGGATGAGAATAAAATGAGTGGTCTGTGTAATATCCGTGCATCCCTTCCTCGCCTAGCCGCGTTTGACCGTTTTTGCCCCAAACCAACTTCCACACTTGCATCATTCATCAGGGACGGACTGGGCAGCTGAGACATCCATCTGGCCAGTGTACTTAGTGGGCTCGGCCACAATTCCTACCTTCAAAATCTGTGGAATACAAAGTGGTAAATTGGCCCCCCTCATCAGCTGCCTCAGTCCCCTCCAAGAGGACCGGGCCCAGGTAACTCGTACCCCTCTCCTCTCTTTGCCCCTGGTCAAGGATTATTCTTCACTTCAATCCCATTCTTCTGTGTTGTTCTCAATAGCTACATCCCTATTATTATATTAACCATTTATACATTCATTTACATAGCGCCAGAATATTCTGTTGGGCTGTAACAGTTGGGAATTGTTCGTAATAAAACAAGACCGCATTTGTGACCTGTATATAGGATAATGGTAGTTTAATACACGAGGATAGGTGAATTACTGTCCATTCCAGCATCTATCAAAACCTGTGCAGTTCCTCTTTCCTGTCTGGGGTGTCGTTCTCTGCTATGGTGGTTCTAGAACAAGGCTGGTCTGCAAATCAGCGCTGAATTACAGACCATACTGTGCTAGAAGCACCACAGCAGAGAGCGAAAGTAAAGAAGAACTGCACAGGTTTCGAAAGGTGGAGGGTGCTAGAATGAACACTACATAATGGTTCATTCAGTTTGAGTATAAGAAGAGAACACATGTAAGTTTTGTGTGAGCTGTGTAGAGGCTCAGTAACTGTTTTACACTTGGTATAAGGGTCATTCATTAGTGTGATACAACTTGCCCTAACACTAGGGGCACTGGAGAGAATATTTCTGGTTGTACTGGAAATAGGGGCTACCCTTCCTATAGGTGATGGATGTTGCTGGAATGTCTATCCACAATTACCCTCTGAAGTATCTAATGTCCAAGATCCCCCGATACACAGAAACCGTTAAAGGGGCAAGTGGTCTGCAAACGTATAAGTTAGTAGGGTGTCACATTAGTCCTCTCCATGGTATTTACAGTGTTCAGCAAAATACTGTACAGTGTATATATAACCAGATTCTGCTAGTGTCTTATAAAAGCACATAGCTGTCATTGCTTAGACCTCTTTCCCCGTTTTTTTTTTTTTTTTTTTAACCCAATCGTCTGCGAGTCTCCCACCCTTGTCACACCGGTCCATTCACGCGTTGGATGAATGGCAGGCACGGAAGGATTAACTCACTGTACACCTCAGCTGTTCACCATCGATGTGCTGCCCTGTGGCTGGAGGGCCTGGGCTGTCTGATCAGCTTGAGCCAAGGTTAAAGATTTTCGGGGCTGCGTATAACACTGGTGCATTCCTGGATGCGGTGAAGAGAAAACAGTCACCGGAAAGAAATGTAGGACCCACTATGATTAAAGTCTCTCTACTGCCAACCCCTAGCTCAGGGGGCCCGCGGTGTTAAAAGGAAATTATATTCTATATATTTGTATGTGCATATAGGTATAACATTATATCACATGTTTATGTCCTTGTATACAAGTGTATTGTTCCATAATGCTCTGTGTGTGACCTGACCTCACCCTGTCACACACAGCACCTATTCCGGGGGTCTCTGTGTGTGTGTGTGTGTGTATGAGTTGGGCCCCATACAGAGGATAGGAGCAAGCTTTGCACAAGCCAGGCTCCGGAAACAGAGGGAGTCTTTTTTTTCCATGGCCATATTTGGTTCCGCTTGATAGCTCTAAGCAGGCACGGCTAAACTATGGCCTTCCGCTGTTGTGAAACTACAAGTCCCATCATGCCTTGCCACATGTTTGCTATTAGGGAATGCTAAAACTATGGCAAGACATGCTGGGATGTGTAGTTTCACAACAGCTGTAGGGCCACAGTTTGGACATGTCTGCTCTACAGTGTCTAGATGGACAGTCAATGGGTCTACATCAAAAGGTCGACATGAAAACGGTAGATACATGACCAGGTCAACATGTTTTTTTTCATGATTTCTTTTTTTCTTCCAACCGGCTTGTTCTTGATTTACCATCCATGTCCGCATAGAGGGAGAATAGAATAGTGTTCCGAGCCAGAAGCATGGCGAGCGAAGGTACACGTTCTATTAATTGGGGGTCCATGTCGACCTCTGTCAACATTGACACGCCCCTAAGGAATTGTCAAAACCTCATAACGACCATCATGTGTATCTTTTCCACGTTTTGGCCCTCTTGACATCTCTTATGTTGACATTTTGATCCTGTCGACCTTTTGGGGTCGACTTTTGACTGTATCGAATAATCCATACTAGGACAGATTACGGAAAGGCCGGGTTTATGTCTGTAGCCAATCCTTTGAAATACATTCCCTAGATTCAAATGAAAGAGTGCCCCCACTGGCCAGGTGTGGAATATGCATGCTTATTTTTGACACCCTTTTGAGCTTGGGTTGGTAGTTTCATTATCAGGGGCCAAAGAGTCCCACATTTTCACTCCTCAGTAAATAGGCTTTACTGGCTGGGTAGCGGGTGCGTACAGCATGTAGTCCCTAATGCCAGCCAACTCTGGTCTGGCTGGTTCTGGTTAGTCTACAGCAGTCATGTCCAAACTGTGGTCCTCCAGCTGTTGTGAAACTACACATCCCAGCATGCCTTGCCATAGTTTTAGCATTCCCTAATAGCAAAACTGTGGCAAGACATGATGGGACTTGTAGTTTCACAACAGCTGGAGGGCCATAGTTTGGACATGCCTGGTCTACAGTATCCAGATACAGTCAATAGGTCTACCCCAAAAGGTTGACATGAAATAGGTTGACAAGGTCAAAAGATCGACATAAAATAGGTTGATATGAAATGGGTCACCAGGCTCGGAAGGTTGAAATGAAAAAGGTAGACACATGACAAGGTCAACATGTGTTTTGCAGGCGTTGCACTAATTGGGGGTCCATGTTGACAGTTTTTGACATTGACACCAACAAAATCTGAAGAAAATAGTGTCGACATTTTGACCCTGATGATGTATTGTATTTCTTCTTGGTCATGGCGTCACCGCAACACTTTCCTCTGTAACCTCCAATAGTTGATGCCTTGTTTTGCTCCTGAAAAACCCAAGTCAGCCAGTTCAGGTAGCTTTTATTTTCAAGGTAAAAGGTAGTTCCTACAGGAGCCATTGGTTGTTGGGAATGGGCACCAAAAGAGGATAGATGGGAGAACTTGTGGATTCTACAGACTTCATAAGGCATCAGTCAATTAAGGCCGTGGTGGCCATTGGTGTATGGGTCATAGGGTCCACCTATGAAAAGAGTCGACCGCATCCCGGCCATTGTAGCTACGTGACTTGGGTCATGAGTCAGATGTCAGTAGAAAGGTGTTGGTTTCCCCTTTGTTGCTGTACAGTTCCCTGGGAAAGGCTTACGTTAACTTTACAGTCACCGGGATACAGCCACAAGAGCATAGGTCAGGGCGGACATTGATGTTGAGCGTTAAAGGGACCAAATAGGCCGTTTTTTTTCTCTCCAATTGCTGCTTTATATCAGCTTTGGAATTGGAGAAAACTGGTCTGCATTCCAATTCTTCCCAAAGATGGTTGATGGGGTTGGGAGTCAGCTCTCTGTCCAGACCACTCGCGCCCTCTTCATGGTGATCTATGGCTTCTGCTCAGCTGTGGAAATCTTCATTCATGAAGCCCAGAGCTTATGGGTGTTGGGTTGATGTTGGTTTCAGAAGATGTTGGGAGCTTGATATTTAGTTACACAAGACGTCTGTCCTGACCTGCTACATGTTACAGCACTAAGTGGCCCCTTTGGGATGCGGTCATTTGGTCTACAGCATGATGGTCGACAGTCATTAGGTCGACACCATTAGGGAGACATGGGAAAAGGTCGACATGGGTCTAGGTTGACATAGGAAAAGGTCGACATGGTTCCAAGTCGAAAGGTGATTAGTTCGACAATGTCTAGGTCGACGTCTTAAGATCGACATGGGGTTATTCACTGTTTTTTGACCCGACATGTGCCGACAGGCGGTATTTTATGCCCTACCATCCACTAGGGCGTGGTGGGAGAATAAAATAGTGTGCTGAGCGCAGCGAGGCACCATGCCCGACGCACTTGAAAACTGTGTCCATGTCGACTGTGTTGACATTCAGGTAAAAAAACAGTGAAAAACCCATGTTGACCGTCGACATAGACATTGTCGAACTAATGACCTGTCAATCTAACAACCTGTCAAACTAATGATCTTTCGACCTAGACCCATGTCTACCTTTTCCCGTGTCGACCTAATCGTGTCGACCATCATGCTGTAGACCAAATGATCCCAACAGTTCATGGTTTTCAGGCCACCTGTGGTCTGTAGAATGTGTCTGTTAGGACTGAATGCAGCACGGGTTTGGAAATGTGTGTTCTACCGCTTTCCCATTGAAAAGCAGCATCTGACCCTGGTCTAACCTTTTTACACTAAAATCCAGGTAGAATTGCTGTGATGGTCAGTAACTTATTGCCGCGATGTGAAAAGTATGTTAGTACTGACTCCACCTGTGCACCAGCTTGGTGGTCTGGAGAACTTGGACCGTTGGTAGATCTCAAGGACAGGTTTGGCCAGGCCTGTCGTAGATATTTCACCTTCAAATAAACAGCCCTTACAGCTGACCAGGGCACCTCTGTTAAGGCAGACATTTAATCAATGTGTCACGTTGACTCATTCCGCTGTTACTGTGAAGATGTAGGCTGGATTCTATGTCCCTGTTAGCAAGTGCTGTGATTGTAATAGCTAAACACACTAATTAGACGGGGTGTGGGCATACCTGTTTCTGTCTGCCTGCTGCTGATGCCCATTGCACCCCCTCCCCTTTACTACATCACAAAATATTGGTGGGTGAGGGCCGGTTTGACAACACATTTATAGTCTATACACATCACTACTTTTAATAACTGTTTAAGGCTGGCCGCGCTGTGATTATAAAGCTGTCTCTGTTGGTGAAGTCTCTGGATCCGCTAATACAGACTGCAGACAAGACCCGCATTAGGCGCTCGTTCTTTGATGAATGGTCCCATCCTATTCTTCTGACCTACTGACCGAGGCTCCAGAGAAGCATCTAATTAGAGCAGTCGGGGGACGGGGTATCTCATGGGGAGGGGGGGGGGATTTGCTTTGCTGCTTTTGTTGGATCGAAAAACAAAAGTCTTGTTCTACGATCAGAATTGAATTCCTGACCTGCATGTGCTGTGCACGCACACATTCGCTAAGATGTCCAACACACTGCACAGTTCGCGTTTACGGTTTATTGGACATCTCTAAGAGCTGATTGGTAGACGAGTTATTCAAATCTACCAATCGGATTCTATAGTTCATCAAGTGAATTCCATAAAAGGTTAGCTAGGGACTGGTTACTATTTAGAAGGTTAGATTCCCCCCCCCCCCCCCCCCCCCCTCCTCCTGTACTGTACATTTGAGGGTAATTATCCGGCCAGAAACCGGTATCTTATAAAGTTGGGATCTACAAGGGGTGTGGCTTAATTTGTTCTGGCTGGGGAGCATTTTTCCTAAATTTGCTGGTAATGTTACAATAGCTTTCACAGAAGAAGATAATGAGATCATCAAGTATTATGTGGATAATCACAAGCCTGCAAAGCCTATGGGTTGCTTACAGAGAGATTTTGAAAAGGGACAATTTAACTATTAAGGGATACTCTCCATTTTGGAACATTTGGGATGCCTGGCGATTATGCTTTCACCCTATTTCAGGACATCGGAAGCCCAGAACAAGACTGCTGAATAGCTGATAGAGCACACAGACATGGTGTATAAATATAACCAACAAAATTATGCAGGGAAGTCTGGGCACCGTTCCGGCACAGTAGCAAATGTTTTTGTTCTTCGATAAATGCCATCTGGGGGTAAACGGTGAGGAAAATGCATTTGTTTAGCAGTATATGCTTTTTTCGTTATTTAAAGATCCCTTTTTTTTTATCAAGCGCCATTTATGGGGGTTGGGGGCTTAATTAAAGCTCCCCCTATTTTATTTTGAATCCTTTTTTTTTTTTTTCTATGAATATCGAAGGGGGAATTAAATAGTTTTTTTTGGGCAGCGCTAATTTAGGAGCTTAAATTAAATTTAAACTTGAGCTATTCAATTGTTTTGCGGACAGGACCCAGCTGCATTACTTATGTATCATGCCCAAATGCAGCTGGTTTAGAAGTGGGTAAAACCTTGCTGTGGGCCAGATGTACTAAGCTTGAAAAAAGTAATCAAATGGATAGCGATAAACCACCATCCAATAAGCACTTAACTGCCATGCCGCAGGCTTTGCTTGAAAATGACAGGAGCTAATTGGTTGGTGGTTTATCACTCTCCATTTTAGCACGTTCCAAGGCTTAGTACATTCCGCCCAGAGGGGTAGATATATGAAGCACTGATAATGGAGGTGGCCCATGGCAACCAATCAGCACTGCAGTGACATCTATAATTTGCATATTATACAGAGCAGCTGATTGGTTGCCATGGGCTACTTCTCCTCTGGCTCACTTCTCCTCCTTTATCACTGCTTCATACATCTACCCCAGACTTCTGCTCGTTACCTCAGGAGACTGTCGGCAGAAATCATGTAGTCGCAAACCATTGAATTCCCCTATGAACAATTCAATGGGATTACCATTTATCCACATTCTCTAGACCAGGGGTGGCCAACCGGTCAGAGGTAAAGAGCCGAAAAATATCGGTAGTCAAGCTAAAGAGCCGACATCATGCGCGTGCCGAAGGCGCATGCGCCAAAAAAGGGGCGTGGTCTATTTTGACCCCTTGGGTGGGTGTGATACAAATATGCCTCCAATAGTGCAGTGCCATATACACATATGCCCCCAATAGTGCCAGATACACATATGCACCCCACGGTGCCGGGTATGCCCCCACAGTGCCACCAACTGCTATGCCCCCACAGTGCCACCAACTGCTATGCCCCCACAGTGCAAATTTCCCAGGAGCAGGACTCACCGTTGTTGCTGCTGCTGCCAGGCGGGGAGAGGACAGTCTGGTGTCCCCCTGCAGTCCTCCTGTCATGTCACCGATGGGAGGAGAGCACAGCACACCGCGTGACTCCTAGTCCTTCCCCCCTCACTTCCCTGTGACTGGGCCGCCCACCAATTTAAGCTCGCTGGACGGCTCCTGATTGGCTGCTGGCCCACGAGCTCTGATTGGCAGACTGCCCAGTCACCAGGATGCACAGTAAGGGGTAGGAGAGATGCGCGATGTGCGCTCTCCTCCCCTCAGAAAGAGAAGGGATTCAGGGAACCGGCAGCAGGGGGGACTGGCACAGACGGTGGACGGCGGGCAGCAGTGGGAGCAGGAGCCGCACTTTACAAGGGGGGAGAGCCGCATGAGGCTCAAGAGCCACGGGTTGGCCACCACTGCTCTAGACACTTGATGGCTAACCTTGACACTCCAGCTGTTGCTGAACGACACATCCCAGCATGACCTGCTGCAGTTTTGATATTTGGCCATGCTAGAACTGATGCAGGGCATGCTGGGGGTTGTAGTTACACAACAGCTGGAGTGTCAAGGTTAGCCATCACTGCTCTAGTCTCTAAGCTCTCCAGACAATTGTGCCCTTTATAGCCTGTTTCGCGCGAGCCCATCCTTTCAGAAGGTCACCCATACGTGTTCTCATGTGCGACTATATTTTGTAAAGATCCAGCACTGCAAAGTTTTGTCACCTTATGAAAAAGCTATGACTGTGATTTATGACCTTTACATAAACCTGCTGAGTCTTTGACTGGACCGTTTGTAGAAACCCCATTAAAGATGGCCGCCTCACGCTTCTGAGAGCAATCCGGGTGGAATCCGTGAGACGTAGGCTGTCTGTCTCAGTTGCTTAGATCAGCAGAACGGTTAATGAGCCAAGGTGTTCTACCGTCTCCAAGCTGCACCCAGGTGCCTGTGTAACGGATTCCTGCAGAAATGCAACTTCTAATACGTTTACTTTCAAGGGTATAATATAAATAGATCTGTGACGCTCTAGAAAGGGAGATTAAACTGTAACCCAGGTCTAGAGACTCCTCATTACAGAACTAAATCAGTGTGATGACTAAATCTTCCAAAATTCTGTATGCCAACCGCAAACAGACGTCCATCATGAATATCTGGCCCTGGTGTAGTGCAGGGTGCTGATCAGTGAGGAGGGTATATTTGACATATTTTTTTGACAGCACAATTTTATACCTGTTGCAGTGTTACAGTAGCTATATAGCATTGCGCATTATTGCTCATGCACCAGCGATGTGTGCTGGGCGATCTGTGTGGACCAGTATTCTCTGGTGAGAACATTAGTGATTTGACTGGATTTTGACTGCAATGAAGTCAGACGATGGCGACGTGTGGGACCGCTCATTGCCGCTGCTATAGCCTGTACACAAGGAGCGACCTGTGCTTAGTTTCTAAGTGATCTAGACAGATCACTTAGAAAATAGCCCAAAATCGCTACATGTGAGTGTGGTCATTTGGTCTACAGCATTATGGTCAACAGTAATTAGGTCGTCATGGGAAAAGGTCGACATGGTTCTAGGTCAAAAGGTCATTAGTTCGACATTGTCTAGGTCGACAGTCAAAAAGTCGACATGGAGTTTTTCACTGTTTTTTGAGCCAACATGTGCTGACAGACGTTATTTCATGCCATACCATCCACCATTGCGTGGTGGGAGAATAAAATAGTGTACCGTGCCCGACACATCACGGTGCACTTTAAACTGTGTCCATGTCGACTGTGTTGGGTCAAAAAACAGTGAAAACCCCATGTCGGACTAATGACCTTTTGACCTAGAACCATGTTGACCTTTTCCCGTGTCGACCTAATGACTGTTGACCATAATGCTGTAGACCAAATGATTCCAACCCGTGAGAGTCAGACACTCCTTCCCTTGAGCTCCGCTGGGAGGGCTTCCATCTGACTTGGCACTTGAGGTGCAATTTTTTACATGGGAATAATCGCATGCGATTTATCACATGTGAAGGACTGCCGGGGAGTTCAAGAAGTTGGATCCGACACATCGAAAGTGCTAAATAGCCTCCCCGATGTGCCGCTGATGGCTGCACGTACGTTTTATCATTTATGCAGTGCGTCTGACCTCCAACCCGCGCACGGGACCGCACATCAGATCAGAGTGGATGTCACTGATTTCACCCGAATTCTCTTCCCGATCAGTCTGAATCAGGCTACCCACCATGGCCCTAACTGTGCGGAGTTTGTATATTCTCCCCGTGCTTGCGTTGGTTTCCTCTGGGTACTCCAGTTTCCTCCCACAGTCCAAAAATATACTGGTAGGTCAATTGGCTTCCAACAAAATTAACCCTAGAATGTCTGTGTCTGTGTGTGTGTGTGTGTGTGTGTGTGTGTGTGTGTGTGTGTGTGTACATGTGGTAGGGAATATAGATTGTAAGCTCCACTGGGGCAGGGACTGATGTGAATGTTGAACTATACTCTGTACAGCGCTGCGGAATATGTGTGCGCTATATAAGAAACTGTTAATAAATACATACATATGTATTTCCTCCTTCCTCACGTACTCACCCTACCTCATTACCTCACCTGTGCTCCTGTCCTGTTCTTCCCTTCCTCTACTTCATCTTCAGTCTCCTCGACAATTTCCACACCTACTTCTGAACTGATGCTGATTTTAGTTCTAGTTCCAGCTATACCCCTATTTATACTGTATTTTTCAACACACCCTGTACGTTACCTTGTAATTTGTTTTTTTTTGTTTGCTATGTACGGCGCTGCGGACACTTTGCGGCGCCTTCTAAATAAACGTACTACTACATACCCCAGGATTTCTAGAGTTGGTTATACTTTTCTATTGTCCTATGTGTTCCTTAATGGTCCACTCGCACCCTTTTAAGATATTTTAGGCAGGTCCTGCATTTATCTAATGTTCACCTCTTACATATAGCTACATGGTTGGTTTATTTTTTATTTTTTTATGAATTGCATTTCCGTGTTAATTCTAGCGCTCTGCACCAATCAAAACCTGTGCCGTCACTCTTTTCTGAATAGGTGCTTTTAGCACAGTTTGATCTATATTACTACTGAAATACAGACCAAGCTCTGCTAGAAGCACTACAGCAAAGAGAGTGACACCCCAGGCAGGAAAGTGGAACTGCTCAGCGTTTGAAAGGTGCAGGCTGCTTAGAATGAACGCTAGCATCTAAGTAAGGATAATAAAGGTATCATTTACATTTTTGATTGTTGCCTTATCAACTTGGTTGTCCTTTTACACTTGGAGTTAATTATTTGGGTTTTGTAGCTGGCGGGTCCTCTGCACCCAAAGTATGACTTGTTTAGCGCAGATGTCTGACTATCGCTTTCAGCTGATTTGACTCTAATGGTCATCTTTCCTTTTTCTTTCAGTTGATAGTTGAGAAGACAACGGACTACCCTTCCACGGAGTACTCTCTAGTGGAAGATGTCGCCCTTCACTTCACCTGTTTGATGGACAGACTGAATGAGCAGCGCCTCTTCCAACCAGACCTCTGCGATGTGGACATTGTGCTGGTGCAGCAGAAGAGCACCTTCCCTGCTCACAAGGGGGTGCTCGCTGCCTACAGCCAGTTCTTCCACTCTCTCTTCACCCAGAACAAGCAGCTGCAAAGGGTGGAACTGTCCCTGGAAGCCTTGACGTCTCGAGGCTTCCAGCAGATACTCAACTTCATCTACACCTCCAAGCTATTAGTCAATGGCTGCAACGTGCAGGACGTCTTAAATGCCGCTGCCGTGTTGCAGATGAACGAAATTGTGACGTCATGTCAGGAACTGATCCACAGCAGGTCTTTGAACCTGTCCATGGCGAACGATATCTTGGACGCAGAGGACAGTAGAACGGACACTGCCGCTGTGATGCAACCACAGTTTTATAGGGAAATAAAGCAGGAGGTCGATGCACCTCCAACAAAGATTTATGCTCGGGAGGGAAATGATCCCTACTCTGTTAGAGTAGAGGACAGTGTAAGTAAAGTACATAATATACCCAACGCCACATCACCGAAACAGTATTTTAAAGATGAGGACAGGAGTACAGCAAGAATATGTAAAATAGAAGGAGGGGATTCGGAGGAGGACCTGGAAAGTCAAGAGTCCTACAACCGAGAACAGATAATCGTAGAGGTCAACTTAAACAACCAGACATTAAATGTCTCCAAAGGGACAGAGGGTAAGGGTTCTTCAGACTCTGTGGCAGTTTTGGACCGATCAGATGGGGATGATCGAGGCTCAGAAGAAGATGGAGATGATGAGAATGAAGAAGAAGGTGGGATGGAAGAAGAGGAAGACTTTCTTGACATGTTAGAAGACGAGGAAGAGGAGGTCCTGCCGAGTGAAGGGGAAGAAGCTGAAGAACCACAGGAGGAGGAGGAGGAGGAAGAAGAGGAAGAGGAGGGGGAGGAGGAAGAAGAAGAGGAGGAGGAAGAAGAAAAGGACAATGCTGAATCAGTGGAGGTGGCCAAAGATGAGAACTCTCCTGGCGAGGGAAGCAAGTCGCCAAGTGAAAACGACTCCACCACATTGAGGAAAGGTGCGAAAGGAGCACGCAGCCGAGGAGGCGGTGGGAGGAGGCGGAAGAAAGGACAGGATGGGTTGGGTCAAAAAGCCAAATTTGAGGAGAAGCAGCACTTTCCATGTAAGAAGTGTCCTAGAGTGTTTAATAATAGGTGGTACCTGGAAAAGCACATGAATGTCACCCACAGCCGCATGAGGATATGTGATAAATGTGGCAAGAGGTTCCTTTTGGAGAGCGAGTTGATGCTTCATCACCAGACAGACTGTGAAAAGAATATACAAGTAAGTTTCTCCCAGCCTGACGCACTTGCGGTTCTCCATGTAAGAACTAGGAGTAAAAGTGTTTATTTTGTGTCTTGTGATTAGAGGTAAGTGGGCTGTGTGTGACTTGTTAATGTATCCTTACTGTATGGTTGCTTTCTGTCTTGTGCTGAAGTTAAATCTAAAAGTTCTTGATTTTACGTTTAAGTGGCAGCTGCTCGGAGAGAGAGGTCCTTACTAAGTAATTATGGCATGGTCTCCTTGGTTTATGGTTGTAGGATAAATATAATGGGTTTGTATTACTCTCATGTTTTGGCGTAACTGAATGATGATTTTACCTACCATTCTCAGTTTTTAACCCTTTAACGATGCAGGGATCTGGATTGCTGCTTAAAGTCACTAGTACCCCTTTCACACTCGCAAAAATATCCCGGGTTTTTGAGCATCCCGTGTTGATTCCGGAATCTACCCAGGTCAGGACCTGGGTAGAAATCCCGGAATGCTCATACCGGGATATTCTTTCTAGACCCTTTCACATTTAGCTAAATCCTGGGTTGATGCGCGTTCATGTGCATCAAACCTGGGATATTTTTGCGAGTGTGAAAGGGGTATAAGGGGGTTATTCTGAGTTGGGACCAAAGTAACTTTCCCGTTTTGATAAAACCTTTCTGCACCGTAGATGGGGCTGGTGCGCAAAGAGATTTTAGATTTGGGAGGGTTGTGTTCCCATTAAAATTGCAGTGCACTGAAGTCATGAGTTCGATTCCCACCACGGTCCTAACTGTGTTGAGTTTGTATATTCTCCCCGTGCTTGCGTGGGTTTACTCCAGGTACTCCGGTTTCCTCCCACAATCCAAAAATATACTGGTAGGTTATTTGCCTGCCAACAAATTACCCCTAGAATGTCTGTGTGCGCGTGTACATGTGGTAGGGAACATAGATTGTAAGCTCCACTGGGGCAGGGACTGGTCATAATAATAGCTGCAGACCATCAGTAGGTTGTTTTTTTCCATACTTTATTATCAAGTGGGCATAGCGTGTGATCATATAAGTGTAGCGAGGAACTGTGCCCAAAGCATGGCGGGGAGTCGCCTTAATGCATTTTGACCTTTTCACTATTGACCCATACACCTGGGCTCTATAGCTCAACATGTTGCCTACCCCTGGCATATGGTGGTTAACAGCTTCAGTGGTGTGCCTGGAAATTTTCTGGACTCAGCTGCGCTGCCGTAGTGGGCTGTCCCGGTACATTTACGGGCATATTACAATACAGTATGTAGGTGCACCCCCCGGGAATCGCCGCCACTAATCATTACTGCCCTCTGCTGCCGAACACCACTCCCCCGGAGGAAGTCCCGACTCCCCTCACTCCCTCAAGCATCCCCCAACTTTCCAGAGTGGATGCTCGGGGCTGACGCTGCCTCTTCTGGATGCAGTGCCACTACCTGCAGAAGGTAGTGGCTGCAGCTTGAGTGTTGGGTTTTCCTGGGGCAGAGCAAACCTGCACTGGTAGTAAAATCTTTTGGGAGTGTGTGTGACCTACCAGATAAAGTGTGTAGATCTGTTGTATGTGGAAACATTTCCTTTAGTATCCGGTGTAGTGTAATCCAAGTGACAGGCTTGCAACCTTCAGTTGCACTCCCAGTAGTGCTACATATCACACTGCAGACGTTTGCTTTCATTGTCTGACTTGCAATAAAGTGATCAGATCGAATTGCTGATTGAAGGCTTTAAACTACGTCACCTTTTGAACTGTGCTATCCATGTTGTCCTATTCTGCTGTGTATACAGTATAATGATGCTGGCTTTCCATAGACTGCAATCTCCACAGTGGCCTCTGCAGGCGAATCGCTGGTACTGCGGCCCTTTTAAATTGATCCCGAGGAGGTACAGTTATGGAGGAAGTCTGTACAGTAATCAGAATGAACTTTATTGGCCATGTATGCTTGCGCACACTAGGAATTTTTTGTGGATTTACAGTGCAGCATCAAGCAGGGATGAAGGGGGGTGAAGGCATTACATTAAGACATTACATGTGGGGAACACATACCCGCTGAGCTGCACAGCGCCTAGGCAGCCATCAGCGGCGCCACTGGTCGATGCAACAGCCAGGAAGGTAACATTAAGCAGAGACAGTACAGTTATCACATGGGGAACACCTACCCAAAAAGCTGAACAATGCCTAGACAGCCATCAGCGGCGCCACTGGTCGCTGAAACAGCCAGGTAGGTAACAATACAAGCAGAGACAGTACAGTTATCACACATGGAACATATTTGGCTGAGCTGCACAGCTCCTAGGCAGCCATCAGCGGCGCTATCTTGATCATGCTGCTCAAAGGCAGCAGTAATAATATTATTTTCATGGCAACTGAAGCATGAGTTCGACCGGATGTAGCACTTTTCTTCCAAAGCTGGCACACCCTGCCAGCTTGTTGTTCAAAGGGTGTGCAACTAGTGATGGTACAGCATACAGGCTTTGCAAACAGTGGTTACAGAGGTACATGGTACAAATCATTGTAAAGAAACAGTAAACAAAGAATGGATTATGGATTAACTAGTAAGCCCGCTCTAAGCTAATTCTTCAAAAGATGGCCGTGTTTCGGATAAACATGGACACTAAACATATATAAAAATATTTAATGAAGCAGTCTTCTAAAATAACCTTAGCTTTGGATACACCTATTTGGTACTTATGTAGTAGGCGGGAGCCCACTAAGCAATTTGCTATTCTGCGTAGGAAAATCGCATTGGGCCATTTTAATGGCCGTGCGATTCAATGCGATTTTCCAATGTAATTTATTCACTACTATCTTAGCCCCGGGGGATCGGATCGCATCGCACCTCCCGCAAAATCGCATGCTATAGCATGTGATTTTATAGGGTGTACGATGCTATTACATTAGCTATACAATAATACCATTGTATGACATACAATGAGGTTTTAGGCACCTTCACCCCCCCCCACTATCCACGCCACCCCGAAGGAAGGTAAGCGGCGGCGGAACGCATCCTCCGAATTTTTCATACCCCCGCTATCCACGTCGGCGTGGAATAGATTTTATATAGTGCCCGAAGCATGGCGAGCAGTAAATTACATGTAAAGTAATCCGCGGGGCTCGCCACGCTTCGGGCTCGGTGGCTCGCTGCGCTTGCCACACTATATAAAATAAACTCCATGCCAACGTGGATAGTGGGGGTATGAAAAGGTCAGAGGACGCGTACCGCCGCCCCTCGCGGGCCTCGCTTTGCTCACCACGCTTCGGGTGGCGTGGATAGTGAGTGGGGGGTGCCTAAAACCTCATTGTATGTCATACAATGATATTATTGTGTAGCTAATTTAATGGCATTGTACACCCTATAAAATCGCATGAGATCGCATGCGATTTTGCAGGAGGTGCGATGCGATCCCCCGGGGCTAACAGAGCAGTGAATAAATTACATAGGAAAATCGCACCACCTATTTAAACGGCAGATCCTGTTGTGGCTATTTTTCTTTTATGTACTGTACCGAATCTGTATTATACTACCTCGTTTTTATATAGCTTTTGTGTTTGATGGTGCTGATTAAAACTGCCTTAGAATTTCTGCAGGAGGCATAACCTCTGACTCATTTAGCATTTCAAATGGGACCAGACAGGGCTGCCCATTATCCCCTCTTATCTTTGCATTAATCATAGAACCCCTGGCCAGCCGAATAAGATCCAACCCCGATATCTCTGGAATCTCGGTCGGTGACTCTGACTATAAAATCTCCCTCTTCGCAGACGACGTCCTCCTCACTTTAACTAACCCCTCAATTTCCCTCCCCAACCTTTTCCAAGAACTTTCCTTGTACGGTCACTTCTCAGGTTATAAAATTAACCACGATAAATCTGAAGCGCTTCCCCTTCACATCCCTAAACCCTCTCTTGACCTCCTTCAGTCTAATTTCACCTTTTCCTGGCGCAGAGACTCCATCAAATACTTAGGCATACACCTGACAAAAACTTATGCGAACCTCTATAAATTCAATTACCCCCGCCTCCTCCAGACGATCACACAAGACCTTGACAGGTGGAGTAAACTCTTCATATCCTGGACAGGACGTATAAACGTTATCAAGATGTCTGTGCTCCCAAATCTTCTCTGTCTCTTTCAGATCCTCCCCATCGCTGTCCCCAAAAGAACGCTTGCCACCCTACAAACCTCTTACTGTAAATTTGTTTGGAACCACAAAAAACCCCGCATACGCCGAGACATCCTTGCCAAGAATCCAACCTCAGGCGGTTTGGGCCTTCCCCTTCTCTCCAAATACTATCACGCATCCAGACTCAGTCAACTAGTCGCCTGGCACTCCCCCCCGATATGTGAAAAGATGGGTTGACATGGAATCTGACCTGTCAAAGACACTCTCCGTCTCCTATTTACCTTGGGTCCCACGTCAACTTAGACCTGCCTCAGCTTTAGCTATACCCACAATCTCCCTCACTCTCTCTGTCTGGGACTCACTCACCACCAAGCTCTCACTCACTTCATACCCCTCCCCCCAGACTCCTATCTGGCAAAATCCATCCTTCCCCCCCAGGTCAATCCTTACACATGGCCACCACATGGTCCTCAACAGGTATCACACGCTTGCGACACCTCCACGACAAGAATACGCTGCTATCCTTCGCCGATCTCCAGGAAAAACACCACCTCCCACATTCCCTCTTTTATCAGTTCCTCCAAATCCGGAGCTTTATTAATGTCTCCCTATCTAGGACGGGCTCTCTCAGAAACCCTACCCCCATAGAAAGTCTTTGCTCCCAGAGACCTATGGATAAAGGCATCATTTCATACCTGTACCACTTCGTTCTCACGCCAGACGGCCCACCCTTAGAAACTCATGAAAGTGCCTGGGAAATTGACTTGGAGATTTCCCTAATAGAAGACTCTTGGAAAGAGATCCACATTGCTATATCTAAATGTTCTATCAGTGTAGCTATTAAGGAAACCTCATACAAAATCTATACCCTATGGTACCTAGTCCCAACACGCCTTCATGCCATATACCCATCTGTACCCAACTCATGCTGGCGACAATGCGGATGTGAAGGAACTTTCTTCCACATTTGGTGGACCTGCCCACGCATAAGGCCCTTCTGGAACATGGTGCAATCGGTTATAAACTCATCCATCCCAACCTGCCCCCCCACTTACACCGCCCACAATGCTTCTGTGTGCCCCGGTTGACCGGTTAACCTCCTTCTCCAATAAGCTGATCCTCCACATCACCTGCGCTGCCAAGCTCCAGATCGCTAAGACCTGGAAAAACCCCACTCCCCCCTTCCCACCAAGAACTACTAAACCGAATCTGGTTTGTCTCTAAAATGGAGTACATAACCAGCCTCCAAAATAACACAGTGGAGAAGTTCCAAAAGGTATGGGAACCCTGGTATGCCTCAAGAAACCTTCCCCTCCTGGGACTGGTTTGATCCCCCCTACACCTGTATCAGCCCCTATCAGTCCGACCTACTCCCCCTTGGTCCTTAAACTCATCTCACGACTCTACTCTCATTTTGTTCAGTTCCTTCCCCTTAAAACACCCTAAACTCACAAACCTCAACGACTCCCCCCTCCCCCTCTACACACTCTTCACTTTCCCACCGCTTTCCCCCCTCCCTTTCTCAACATCCACTACTTCTGCCCCGCCCCTATCCATTATCCCCTCCCCCCCTACTAGTTCATTTAAGTACATCTTTTCTTAAGGAACGTAGCCATCAACGGCCCTGTTGTACAGCCTTCTACTAACCACGTGCCTTCTCGTTAACTCTAGGACCGTTGTACATAAACATGCTATGTTGTTTCATCTTCAATAAAAATATTTGAACAATAAAAAGATCAAATTAATTATGCCACAAAAAAACACAAAAAACTGCCTTAGAATTAAAACATTTTAAGGCGTTTATTGGACAAATTTTCTCCAAAGTCTTGGAGAGAGATAAAGTGGATGGGAATTATGTACCAGCCAATCATCTGTAATATGTCTGGAGCTGTTTTGGCTGACACATTCTTTTCACATTATCGCTCTCCAAAGCCCATTTTAGGGTTCAGTGAATGGGAGTTCTATGTTGCTATGGGCAACCAACCATATTCTACTTTTTTATTTCGCATCTGATTGGTTGCCTATAGCAACATCCCATCAGAAATAGAAATCCAATCTTAGTAAATTCCCCCCTAGGAGTCTATGTTAGAAGGAAGAGGCGCAGCAGGTTTTGTGGAAGAGATCATGTCTGGTCCCTGTTAGCCTATGCTGGTGGTACAGTCTGGTTCCCATGTGTGGGGTCTAACCACAGAACTGAAAGGTTAAATAGTGAGCCATATGACACGACACGCTTCACATTTTAACTGACCTTTTTCTATTTGAAAGCAGTTTGTGGTAGCACAGCTTGTCCGTGCGGTCTCCTAGGTAACAGAAATGCTCAGTAGAGCTTAAGTGGTGGTGTCCCTGATTGTTAATACACCAATGTTACAGCAACTTTGTATGGATGGATTGCAGGTTGAGATTCGATACACGGTCTCCATAGCAATGTGTTCAATATCGGGGGATTTGGGTGTATTTTTTTTTATTTATTTTTTACTTTCCCCTGTAAAGGAGGTCAGGGGGAATACTTCATTACACTTTTTAACATGTGCAATAAGCTAATACAGGGAAATGTCAGTGGCAGGGCCCCGTTGCCGCGTACAGCATATTGCGGCAGGTCCTGCGCGCCGGTCTGTGATTCGTTCAAGGACATCCGCTCTGCGTACGAATGACATTCTGCTTTGGGTCACAATCTGCCGCCCGGTTCGCTGCCTCATTGAGCAGCATCATTTTGTGCAGAGGAATCGCTAATGTCCCATGAAATGTTTTACTAGCCCCATCTGTTTCCATATGTCTCCTGGTAATCTGGCTCCATATCAAATGTTATGAATTCAAGGCCCCTTTCTGCAGCATTGCTGGATGTTATGTTAGTATAGTCTCGCTGTCATTTTAACCCGTTGGCTGCGGTTGCAGTTATTTAGAACAAGTATTACAACCTGCGTTTGGCCACTTGGGTATTGGCTGATCGCTGTAAAGGACGGTACTGGGAATAATGAGTAGTCCAGTGCACAACTGTATTTATATGTGCATCTTTTATTGTATCCACTACGATGTGGTGGGGGAATAAAATAGTGTTCCCGAAGCATAGGGAGGGTACATGTCGACATTCGGGCTGAAAAACATGTCTACCTCAACTGTCCACTTTCCCATTTTGAACCAAATGCTTGTGTCAACCTTCCAACCCTGTCAACCATAGCCATGTCAACTTATTTTAGGTGTCGACCTTAACAGTCTTCCTTCAATGGTCGACCTTTATGCAGTCAACACTAAGACCCCTTTTGTTAACGCACCTCCCTATTAGCCTGACCTTCGACCCTGTGCCCTTATGTCATGTGTGACATGCAAGTTTGGTTATTATGCTTTCCTGCAATTTGTGGCCCTGGCTGTATAGTCTTCCTGACTGGCTGCATCCATTGCAAGGTCCTGTATAAGTTGCTGATGTATGGATTCGGTCATTATGCTGGTGATCTCAGTGTAATCTGTATCATTAACCAATTGTTTAATGGTTTTTGAGAGACCCTCCCCCCGTACCCTTCACAGAGCGTCATAAGCCCATCTGAAAGGCACACAACCTGTCCTTTACATTACTGGAAGAAACAAACGATATAATTGGCTGCCGGGATGGTGTTTAATCGAGAGCCATTGTTTTTTATCTGCATCTCTCCCATAATGCTCTGATCTCTCTGAAGACCTTTCTCCTCCGTCTGATTTGTGCGGTCCGATCCTCTGATGCTGTCTTCTGGGAGCTGCATTGTAGGAGTCCTTCGGATTCAGTCTGAATGCACTGGGGGTGTAGTCGGATATAAAGTCTAAAAGTGACCGCAAAGGCAATAACGGCACCAGTATTTGCTGTTTGCTTGTGCACAAATGCACGTTGTTAAAGGGAACCTATTCCTACAGGATGACCTTGGCAGCTGTTTTCATGGTCTAAAACAATAGCAGAGCCTCAATACAAATTTAGGGCATTGCTGATGTCTCTAGTTCATGGCAAATTAAGGGCAGCCTGCTGGTTCTAGTAATTAAAAATAAAAATTTAAAAATCTATGCATGCTTCTGGTTTGTGGTGTCTAATGAAGAAATGTGTATTCCAGTACAGCAGCATCCGTTCTATAACTGTGTCACCGCAAACAAACTAATGGCCAACAAAAAGCAGTACAATCATCCGCATTCCCTTATGGAGTACAGTAACAATGTTTAAGCATCAAACATTGGAGCAGATGTAGGAAGCCTGGTAAAGTGGAAGGTTACAACCCACCAGCCAATCAACTCCTACCTGTCATTTGTCAAAAACATTTAAAAGGTCAATTTTTTTTGAACTTTTTCATACTTTAAACCCCCCCCTGTTCCTGAGCACTCACGAGCTGCCCTCAACCTCCCTGAGCGTGGCCTGCTGTCGGCTCAAACAGTAAAAAAAACCATGTCGACATTGTCCCATATTGACCTTCATCAGTGTCGACCTAGAACCCCGTCGACCTTGTTGCCTGTCGACCCAACGGTGTCGACCTAATAACTGTCAACCTAAGTCGGTTGACAATATGACCGTATCCTGCTGCAGCCCAGTAACAGATGTATACATCAGTTTTCATTTATTATTATACTCGTTTTCTGTAACTCGTGGTGAAATGCCCGGATCACGCTCCGTTCTCTTTCTCTAGGAGACACCATGGCTGTACCTGCGTTCCGCGTTGTGGGTCTCATTCATGTTTGTAAGCAAAGCAAATGATCAAGCAAAAAGGCGGGCCGGGGGTTGCGCCAATGGGAACGCCCAGCGTTTCATGTGTGTTCCTATGAAAGCGCTGGACGTTCCCATACTAATGACGCGGGTCACCCAATGGCAGCTGCCCGCCCTATTCTCGGAGAGGGCACAGACAAGCCTAAGACAACGGGGAGTGTCATAGATTTGCGTGTGCGCAACACATCATTCCACGGCCGGCGAATGAATGAATCAATGAATGATGTCGGTGTTGCCCCATAGGTTGCGAATGGATGTTTAGGCAAAATATCCATTTGCAGCCGTACGGGCGAATTTGCCATGCGAAGGGGGGGGGCAGGAGTCTGTACGAATGGCAGGTGGGCTTAAAAAAATACACGCAGCGCCACGAACTTCGAGCTGCATCAGAATATCCTCCATAGTCTAAGCTCCACTGGGGCAGGGACCGATGTAAATGTTCAAGTATTCTCTGTACAGCGCTGCAGAATATGTGTGCGCTATATAAATAACTGGTAATAAATAAATTGGACGACACCGCAAATGATCCAATGTGTCAATGATTTTTCCTTAAAACTCCCTGACCAATGATCTAGTGCGTACGCACATTTTAGATGGGTTTATATATAAAAAAAAATCGAATCCTTTCGGCAGGTGTTGCTTCTGCCCCACCTGCAGTGCTGCACGGTTTTGCACAGTTGCTGTGTAATTTGCTTCACTTGCAAATATGAATCAGGTCTGTGATTGTATGCGGAGGTTGTTTGAGATATTGGAAGCCTTCTTTAGAGTAGATTTTTGGATTGTCCATTTGACCGTTTATTACTTCTGTCTATAGACCTATACCTGGCATGTCCAAATGATGGCCCTCCAGCTGTTGTGAAACTACAATTCCCATCATGCGTTGCCACAGTTTTGCTATTAGGGAATGCTAAAACTATGGCAAGGGATGCTGGGAGGTGTAGTTTCACAACAGCTGGAGTGCCGCAGTTTGGACATGCCTGCCCTATACACTAGGCGTTTTTTGACTGTGCTTCTGAGCAAAGACCTAGTGAATAGGCAATTGGTTCCCAAACTTTCTAAGCATCAGCAATTTTTTTTTTGACGGCACCCTGTGGGCTACTTCACACACACAGGTGGCGAAATCCTGCACGGCCAAATGCCGTCCCGTGCACAGTAGTTGTTAACGGACACTATTGTTTCCATTCACACGGGACGGCCACGCCCTGCTGCACGGTTGTAGCCGGATCCCACCACTGGAAGGTACAGCTGCTGGGCTGGGGCCATCACTACCATTGTAAACTGCTGTGTGCGGCACGGCTTCCTGGCCGTACGGGTTTTCGCCGCCCGGCAGGAGCCGGAAGGTGTGAAATAGCCCTTAGGATAAATGTTCTTTATTGATACAATTGAGCAAAAAAAAAAAAAAAATGAAGTAAATTGTAACCCTTCGGATCAGTTTTGTGATGGTGGACAGTGGTGCTTCTGATTATCCACATGTGTTTATGATTGGCAGCCACTAGCACTGGTTTTGCCTATCACTTTGACCATAAATAAATTTGATTTCGTTCTGGACGCCAACCTGCGGCACCCCACGGTGCACAGTTTGGGAACCATTGGTATAGCCAAAGAATAATATTGTTGAGCGACATCATTGGGTCCCCCGCTGCATGGTCAGATGACAGAGGACATTGTTAATGATCCGCGGGCTCGCCATCATTATCGATACACACTAGGTTATACAAATTATATATCATTAATGATAGTTCTTGTTTATATAGGTAATGCTGTATCGTCCCTAGTGTGTATGGGGATTCAATGTTGAATCCCCATACACCGTTTTGGAGTCCATAGGAAACACACACACATCGATTTTTATATCTATAGATATAGATTATTGTTCATTCTAGCACGCACCAACTTTGAAAATCCATGCAGTCCCTCTTCCCTGCCTGGGGTGTCGCTGTCTGCTGTGGTGATATACAGACCACACTGTGCTAGAAGCACTACAACAGACAGCGACACCCCCAGGCAGGGAAGAGGAACTGCATGGGTTTTCAAAGAAAGCGAGTGCTACAATGAACACTATCATATAATACTTGCAGAGGGGTTAGTGTTGTTACATGGCGTCTGCGTCGGTCATTTCAGTGCATTGTGTTGCTAATAATTGTGCGATAAGTAAGGAATGTGGTATTTTAAAGGACACATGGCTGACCTATAAGAATGCAATGTTGGGAATGATAATGTTTCTAAAGCATATTAACAATAGATGGAACTCTTAATTGCAGTGTCATAATGTGATCGTTCTGTTTTATAGGGCAGCGTCTTTCCCTGAAAAATAGAATGTTCTAAGCTGTGCACTGGGTAACTGTAGTACAATAGCCGCTCCAGTGCTGTGCACAAGGGGGTGCGAGGGGTTAATGCCGCTTTTACAAGACACAAGATATATATAAAACGTGACAGCGTGCACAGACCTCCAGATGTGTCGGGTTTGTTGGGTAGTGGTGGAAGGAATAATAATTTAGCTTTTTTTTTTTTTTTGTAACTGTAATTATAGACAACAGACGAATTGTGTATGAAATTACCAATTATCTGCGTCCCGGTGTATAATTATCGCCGCTTTTCCATAGTACAGTCTTGTTTGGTGCTATTATTGTACTACACGTCAAAACAAAAAATGAGACTTGAAACCGTCCCGGGTCCCTCGCGCATTACATTCTATTCCTTCTCCTGCCGCCGTAAGAAATACAGTGTGTAGCGAATCATACACCACCTAGTAATTGTGTGTTTGTGTGTGTGTGTGTGTGATGCGTTTGCATCATTCTCCTTTGCTTGCAACTGAGAATACGGATTCTTTCTTTACTTTTTAATAACCATAAAAAAAAAAGTTAATATTTTTTTGTATCTGTTTTTAAATCTGAAGACCTAACGATGACCAGCAGACGGGATGCCGGCGTCTCTTCTGATGCCGGGATCCCGACAAGCATACTTGCATTCCTCTGCCTCCTTCTAACCCTCCCTTCCCTGCAGCCTAGCCTTCCCCACCAGCAGGGCAGTAGAGAGTCTGGCTGGGCCCAGGTACTTTTCAGGGGGTGTGGCCTAATCAGGGGAGGTATGGCCATGCACCCTTCAAATAAAATGCAGCAAAAGAATAGTACTTTTAAGTTCCAACCTGGCCATACTGCAGCTCAGCACACAGCAACAAATGATGGGCTAAGAAGAGCTGCTGCCAGGTAACAGGGGCCCCTCTGTTCCCCTACATCAGACCTGGGCCCAGGTAATTTTTACCCCCCCCCCCCCCCCCCCCCCAACTCTGATACCCCCCACATATTCCAACTCTAATCTTACCTCCCTCGTGCTCCATTCCCCCCTACCTCCTTGTTACTGCCTAAACACCACCCCTCCTTCCTTTCCCAAGGAGGTAACCTGTCCTGCATACTTATGATCGGGATGATATCAGTTGGGATTCCAGCATCGGCATCCTTCTCAATGTTAGCATCCCGGCATCAGTCTCCTGGCCGCTATTCGGATGCCGGCATCAGTATTCTATGGCGATAATAGTCAGTGCAATGCATGTGGAGAGCAGCGGAATGCATCGCAAGAAAATTATGACGTTTGCTGCATCCATTCAGGGGCTGAAACACATGAATTACGGACAATTTTGTTTGCATTTTTTATTGAATGTTAATAAATGAGTTTTAGTCCCTGAAACCCATCAATCTTTTTATGTGGTTTGGAGACCAATTTATTAATGGAACCCAATTTGTTTATTTTTTGTGGAATGTTACGGGAATGTTTTCTGGTAATTGAACAATTCACTCACATGCAGTTTCCTGAACCGGTCTCGGCTATTCTTTGGTTAAGCAGGGAAAACGTCTAGAGTTGATTCCTGGTGCGGCATTTGTAAGCTTGAGAGGTGGTGGGAACTAAAAAATAACAAGTGTTTCATAAAATCATTTTCTTAAACCCAGTTTAAGAGTGTTTTATTCCAAATAATGTTGAAATTATGAAAATCATGTCCGTGTGCAAAAATATATGAACCTCATTGTATGTATACAGTGCATTCTAAGATATTTTGTGCAGGATGCTGACCACTGGGAAGGGCACACTTACTTTTTCAAGGGCAAAATTCAATCTCCAACTGTCGTAAAACATGTGAATCGGTGGAAAACTCGCTGATCCGCATATATTTTGTTATAAAACAGCCACAAATTGGACAATTTAGAAAGCTGGCCACATAGGGGTGGGATATTTCCAACTGTCGGGAATATCGTGTAACATTGTGTATTCTCCATAATGTCCAAAAATGGCATGCCACAAAATAGTGCCCCAATTTATATGATGATACACAATATTGCAAACTCTCAGGTTTTCACTCAGTATGCCCCTTATTCACTTTACACCATATGGTAGTGCCCACAATTCATGTTATGCTACACAGTAGTATCCCTATTCACATAATGCCACATAGTGGTTCCTAATTTATAGAAGAATACATTCGGGAACGATTATGGCTATGATGTGCGCCCGCACCTGTTACTCTGGGGGTTACTCTGGAGCAGAGACTGTGACTCCTGGCTTGTGTACAGTTCATGGTTACAGAGAGTAAATTGGCAACTCCGGAATAGTCAGGGTTCATCTAAGCCAGTGGTTCCCAACCTTGGTCTTCAGGACCCCCACACAGTGCACGTTTTCCAGGTCACCAGCAGCTGCCCTCTGTATCGCCAACTGTCACATTTTAAAAATGCAAAGGTGACTTGGAAAACATGAACTGTGTGGGGGTCCTGAGGGCCGAGGTTGAGAAAAACTGATCTAAGCATTTACAAAACGACAAGGCAGGGCTCTCTGCTAGTACTGCCTAGAGTGAATACTAATATATGCTTGTATGATTATTGTTGGGGTTCCAAAGAATGACACTCGTTCTCCACGGGGAAAAGTTGTTTTATATTGTAGTAATTTTTTTAAGACCCCACATTTAAAATACACGTATCGTTCAGACTTTACACCTGTGTGGCTGATAGGTATGGATACCGTGTGCACTTGGATGAGGAAGTGGAACTGTCCGTCAGATTTTAGTGTTCTCTGCTTCTAGCACAGCCTGTTTGTATCTCTGTGCTGATATACAGACAAGACTCTGCTAGAAGCACCGGCGCTGATAGCGACAGGCAGGAAAGAATAATTGCACAGGTTTTGAAAGGTGCAGGGTGCTATAATGAAGACTAGGGGGGTAAATGTACAAAGATAGGAGATCTATTGAAGATGGGATTTTGCCCATAGCAACCAATCTGATCTCTTCTCGAAGGCGCTAAATAAATAAGTAGACTGGATGCTATGGGCAACATTCCATCTTCAATAGAACTCCCCCTATCTTACTAAATTTTGCCCTTAGGTTTTTTAATCTCACGGCAGGGGGAGTACGTGGGGCGGCAGGGGGGGTACGTGGGGCGGCGGGGGGGGTACGTGGGGCAGCGGCATGGGAAGCTCTGCTGAATTTGAAAACACTGGCTGGACGCTGATTGGCTGATAATCAGCGTCTGACCAGTGTTTTCAAACCAGCAGCGCTTCCCGCGCCACCGCCCGGTGAATAGCGGTACTCACTCAGTTCCCATCCACTGACCAGCTGGCCGGACCCCCCGCTGCCGACCCTCCGCTGCACGCACAGGAGTTCCCAGGACGGGTGGTCGGACGGCCAGCTGGTCCGACCACCTTGCTAGGGTCTGATGCGCATGGGACCGTGCATCGGACCTGAGGGGACATCAAACCGAGCCGATTTGTCGCAATCTGCATAAATGGTCTCGGTGTATGGGCACCTTTTACATTGGGGTTTCTCGTTATGGTTTCCTCATTAACCCTTTGTTTCGGTCAGCATGCTTTTTTTGTAGAGTTAAAATAAATTTTCCTCTGTAACTATGCTACCAATAACATTTCTGTACCGCACGTATGTTTGCTTGACTATATGCGCGCGTGTCGGTATTTACTGCACAATGTTTTTTTTTTTTTTTTCTCCCCTACTGTTGTTCTGTGAATGCTGGGCCCAGGTTTTAGTGGAGTTTGTTCTATAAGTTTATATTACAGTTTTTCTTCCTTTTCATGAGAAGTCTTAACCTCTGCGGCTGCTTATCTTGCAGTGCTTAACGTGCGGGAAAACCTTTAAGAAGCTCTGGTCTCTTCATGAACACAATAAGATCGTCCACGGTTATGCCGAAAAGAAGTTTTCTTGTGACATTTGTGAAAAAAAATTCTACACTATGGCGCATGTCCGAAAGCACCTGGTTGGTGAGTGGTGTGTGTGTGTGTTTGGCCTGCAAAGTGTGCAATAAGAGAAATGCTCTGCTAGGGGAGCAACATTAACGGTTAGCTTTAAAAGGCTCAAAAGAAAGTTGAAAAATATTAAGTTGTAAGTAAACCTTCAATCTTGGACACAATGGTAGTGCGTGTAGGTCCTTAATTCCTTAGAGACCACTTTAGTTTTTCAAGAAGGCAATGCAAAAGCATTCTAACGAAGGGGCAGTTCTATTAAGCCCGGTTAAGTGATAAAGTAGCCAGTGATAATGCACTAGACAATCTGCTCCTAACCATCATTTTTCAAACCCAACCTAGCAGTTGGGGGATGACTAGTTGGAGCATTATCACCGGACGCATTGTGGGCCAGGTGCACTAAGCTTCATAAAGTGATAAAATGGAGAATGATAAACAGCCAATCAGCTGTCACAGACTGTGTTTGAAAAATGTCAGGCAGGAGCTGATTGATTGTTTATACACTCCATTTTATCACTTTTTAAAGCTTCGTGCATCTAGCCATTTATCCCTTCACTGGGCTTAATACATCTGTCTCTAAATACTTTACGGCAATGTTTAGGGTAATTATCCTTCTAAGATAACAAATTACTATACATACCCTTCACCTCACCTCCTTCACGCCCAAATGATGTTTCCATGTTCCCAATGTCCCATTGAGATGACTCAACAATGTTGTGCAAATGGTCTGTTCATTTATTCTTTTTTTATTTTTGGTTTGAAACAGCTCACACGAAGGACATGCCTTTCACATGTGAAACCTGCGGGAAGTCCTTTAAACGAAGCATGTCTTTGAAGGTCCACTCTCTGCAGCACTCTGGGGAGAAGCCTTTCAAGTGTGAGGTGAGATCCCCGTTTACAAACTTATTAATCCACTAAATACATTGCAATAGAATTTAGTATCTTTAGTATGTTACAAAAAAGGTAAATGTTAAAAAATGATCGATTTGCTTAACCCGGACGAGCCCCCACATACCCAATAAGCTCCATATCATTGGTAACTAGTTTATCGTGACCGGGCACACTGGGATATTGCAGTGGTAAGTGCCAATGTTTAGAGTTGTGGCCGACTATTGTAAAGGATCCTACAGAAAGGCAGGGGTTTAGGCAGTATATGAGGGAAGGTTAGGGATCAGCACTAAGGAGGTATGGTTAGTATGCTATTGGGGGGGGGGGGGTGGTTATGTTACCTATTACGGAGGGGTTAAGGTGGTAGGGTTAGAATACTTACCACATTGTTTAGATTCTGAAAATCAGGATTTAGCTGTTGGTCTTTTGACTGCCAGCATCCCGATACCATCCCAACAGCACTGTAGAAAATACACCATAGTCCTCTTTTTTTTTTTTTACAATTATTTTTTTATTGATTTTTTTTGCATAACATGAAAAAACAAAAAAAGACAAAATAAGAGCAGCTAGTACATATATCTATAACATGGTGGTATAAGGCAACATAGAAGTAATAATCTTGTAATCCTGTACATGTGAAGACGTTAACTATTACCATCTAAGGATCTGAAATACCCCTTATAATAGAAAAAACATAAATCTAATTACACAAGCTCAAACACACAAAGGCACCATTCGGCCTTAGCAAGGCTAGGATCAGCTCTCACACATAAGTATATAAGGTGCCACAGCCCTCAAAGTCAAAAGAGAATGTAGCTCCAAAGGTATCGAGTGTAACCATAGAGCCAGACTAAGTCAATATGCAGTTTTACAAGCTCACGCATCACACTGATGAATAACCTAGATTTCACGAATGAAATAAAAATTAGCATACAGGGTGCAAAGAAACACAGCCATATAGGAAAGAAAAGAGAGAAAAAGTATAAAATGAAAAGGGAATATAGAAATGGCAGCAAAGTTGTCCAGGCAGACGAGCATGTCCTCTACTAGTCCGGCCAGAATTTGCCATTACTAAAAAGGATTTTAGAAACCGTACCGTCCCAGTTAGCACTAGGGGAAACAGGAAAGTGTCTGAAACACCTAGAGAACCAGTAGTGTAAAGTGGACACATCCATTGTAGAGATATTGGATGTTTTTGGACTGAGCGCAGCCCTGAGAGGACATCCGAAGAACTAGTACTGTACCAAAGGAATTCCGCCTCCAACCCAGACATAGAAAATGCAGAGTTCAGGGTATATTCTTGTTCAGCAGTATAGGCGGTAGGGTTTACACATTCAGGATACAGATCTTGTACAGCCGCGATGCTGTCCATGCAAACAAGGAGAGGCATTGGCATTTGGCACATCATGGAATAGACCAAGAAATTTTGCAGAGGATTGTTTGCGTAGAGCTTGCCATGTTTTCAGGGTGTCTCCTTACAATGACTCTCAGTATTAAATCAGCAAGTGAATGGCGGCAGCTAGCGCGCCACCAGACTTGGCACTGTTACAGAGAAGGAGTCCAGATGGAGAGCAGGCAACCAGTATAATAGAGACCTCAGGAGATCCAAAACCAAACAGACACGTATAGACAGCTCATCACGCCTCGCCTGTACAGAAGCCTGGAAGAAAAGTGTAGCATGGCCCTCCTTTGGCAAAGAAGGGCAGTCTAGTGTAACAGACCCTCCAAGATGGCTGCTGTACAGCCAAGCCACGCCTCCAACAAGTGGGCTACCTCTGTGTAGGTATACCAGCGGGTATATCTATAAATCTAGTTGCAGGGAAAGAGGCATGTGCAGACCCTTACCCCCAATGCCGCCGTTGTAGCAGGAGAGGTGAGTGCTCACTGCGCCTGGCAGGCATTGCGCCGATCCAGGGTCACGTGGGCAGGGCCACAGGTCTCCAGGGAGGACAGGCTGCTTAGAAAAAGAGGCTGAATACACTGAAACCGATGCTGCAGACCGCACCGCCAAGCTCCAGGAGCGGTAAGCTGACAGCGTAGCTGGGTCACAGGTCGCTCTGCAGGGTTGGGATGGGCATTAAGGATGTGAAGCCGGGGAGCACAGCAGATGCACGTCCTACTACCTGGCTGCAGTGGCCACGCCCCTCCACCATAGTCCTTTTAAAGTATAATTAACATATGTACAATTCAAGTGCAGAGTCTGGAACCTGAACCTTGGAGGAGGAGGGCTCTCAGACAGTGATACCCACCTGGGTTTCCACTTTGGGCCAGTCCAACCCTGGTCATGACAGTCCTCTATTGCTGACTTTTTTTTTTCTTTTCTAATTGACATGTTTTAAATGAAGCCCCTCAGACATGGTTATCACAATGTTTATACAGCTCTGCAGAATCTGTATCGCTGTTGTAAATTCAATACATTAATGTCCCTGCTTTAAACATTTTCTTTGCTATCTTCTCCTGAAATGTGAGGACTGGAGCCCATCTGGCTGTGATATTGGAGTTGTCGAGCGGTTTCCTCATTAGTTGTGGTGCTGCCGCCCGTTCTGCAGCATGACTGTATGGAGGATATGAGCGGTGTGTGGGCTTGGACCTCTCTAGCTGCTGCTGTTGTTTTCTCTCTGCAGAACTGCCACGAGCGTTTCCAGTACAAGTACCAGCTGCGATCTCACATGAGCATCCATATTGGGCACAAACAGTTTATGTGCCAGTGGTGCGGTAAAGACTTTAATATGAAACAGTATTTTGATGAACATATGAAGACCCATACCGGTAAGGAAAGTAAGGACATTCATTTAATATTGTTTATTCTCTCCCTATTCAAAACATTCTAATACTATCACCCTCCATCATTGCATCCTCCCGCCTATCTACCCGACTTTTCTTACATAAACCTGACCTTGGTCTGCAGCTAACTGTTATACCTGCTTTCCTAACGCCCGGTGTTGTCCTTCCCTTCTAATGCCCAGTCCTCATCTTTCCTAATGTCCGGTGTTGTCCTTCCCTTCTAATGCCCGGTCCTCATCTTTCCTAATGTCCGGTGTTGTCCTTCACTTCTAATGCCCAGTCCTCATCTTTCCTAATGCCCGGTGTTGTCCTTCACTTCTAATGCCCAGTCCTCATCATTCCTAACGCCGGTGCTGTCCTTCCCTTCTAATGCCCTGTCATCATCATTCCTAATGTCCGGTGTTGTCCTTCCCTTCTAATGCCCTGTCATCATCATTCCTAATGTCTGGTGTCCTTCCCTTCTAATGCCCTGTCCTCATCTTTCCTAATGTCCGGTGTTGTCCTTCCCTTCTAATGCCCTGTCCTCATCTTTCCTAATGTCCAGTGTTGTCCTTCCCTTCTAATGCCCGGTCCTCATCTTTCCTAATGTCCGGTGTTGTCCTTCACTTCTAATGCCCAGTCCTCATCTTTCCTAATGCCCGGTGTTGTCCTTCACTTCTAATGCCCAGTCCTCATCATTCCTAACGCCGGTGCTGTCCTTCCCTTCTAATGCCCTGTCATCATCATTCCTAATGTCCGGTGTTGTCCTTCCCTTCTAATGCCCTGTCATCATCATTCCTAATGTCTGGTGTCCTTCCCTTCTAATGCCCTGTCCCCATAATTCCTAATGCCCGGTGTTGTCCTTCCCTTCTAATGCCCGGTCCTCATCTTTCCTAATGTCCGGTGTTGTCCTTCCCTCCTAATGTCCGGTGTTGTCCTTCACTTCTAATGCCCTGTCATTATCATTCGTAATGTCTGGTGTCCTTCCCTTCTAATGCCCTGTCCCCATAATTCCTAATGCCCGGTGTTGTCCTTCCCTTCTAATGCCCGGTCCTCATCTTTCCTAATGTCCGGTGTTGTCCTTCCCTTCTAATGCCCGGTCCTCATCTTTCCTAATGCCCGGTGTTGTCCTTTACTTCTAATGCCCAGTCCTCATCATTCCTAACGCCGGTGCTGTCCTTCCCTTCTAATGCCCTGTCCCCATAATTCCTAATGCCCGGTGTTGTCCTTCCCTTCTAATGCCCTGTCCCCATAATTCCTAATGCCCGGTGTTGTCCTTCCCTTCTAATGCCCTGTCCTCATCTTTCCTAATGCCCGGTGTTGTCCTTCCCTTCTAATGCCCTGTCCTCATCTTTCCTAATGCCCGGTGTTGTCCTTCCCTTCTAATGCCCTGTCCTCATCTTTCCTAATGCCCGGTGTTGTCCTTCCCTTCTAATGCCCTGTCCTCATCTTTCCTAATGCCCGGTGTTGTCCTTCCCTTCTAATGCCCTGTCCTCATCTTTCCTAATGCCCGGTGTTGTCCTTCCCTTCTAATGCCCTGTCCTCATCTTTCCTAATGCCCGTGTTGTCCTTCCCTTCTAATGCCCTGTCCTCATCTTTCCTAATGCCCGGTGTTGTCCTTCACTTCTAATGCCCAGTCCTCATCATTCCTAATGCCCGGTGTTGTCCTTCCCTTCTAATGCCCTGTCCTCATCTTTCCTAATGCCCGGTGTTGTCCTTCCCTTTTAATGCCCTGTCCTCATCTTTCCTAATGCCCGGTGTTGTCCTTCCCTTCTAATGCCCTGTCCTCATCTTTCCTAATGCCCGGTGTTGTCCTTCCCTTCTAATGCCCTGTCCTCATCTTTCCTAATGCCCGTGTTGTCCTTCCCTTCTAATGCCCTGTCCTCATCTTTCCTAATGCCCGTGTTGTCCTTCCCTTCTAATGCCCTGTCCTCATCTTTCCTATTGCCGGTGTTGTCCTTCCCTTCTAATGCCCTGTCCTCATCTTTCCTAATGCCCGGTGTTGTCCTTCCCTTCTAATGCCCTGTCCTCATCTTTCCTAATGCCCGGTGTTGTCCTTCACTCCTAATGCCCTGTCCTCATCTTTCCTAATGCTGGTGTTGTCCTTCCCTTCTAATGCCCTGTCATCATCATTCCTAATGCCTGGTGTTGTCCTTCCCTTCTAATGCCCTGTCATCATCATTCCTAATGTCCGGTGTTGTCCTTCACTCCTAATGCCCGGTCCTCATCGTTCCTAATGCCCGTTGTTGTCCTTCACTCCTAATGCCCGGTCCTCATCGTTGCTAATGCTCGGTGTTGTCCTTCACTCCTTATGCCCTGTCCTCATCGTTCCTAATGCCCGGTGTTGTCCTTCACGCCTAATGCCCTGTCCTCATCATTCCTATTACCCGGTGTTACTTCTAGTGCCCCCTCCCTGTGTCTGGATCAGTGTCTGTCCGCTTTTCACATCTCTCCTTTTGCCACATATTCAGTGTCACTCCACCCCTCTGCCCATTGTCCTTCTCTGTCTTCAACCATCCAGGTCTTGCTCCACTGTTCACCTCATGTGCTGGATTTACTATTAGGAAAATGCGGTAAAAACTAATTTTTACTGAATTTGCCATATGCGATCCGGCCGCCGCGTCCTACATTGCAGAGAGTAATGCCAGGGAAAGCTGCCATTACCCTATAGAAGACTATAGGCTTCTCTCCATGTTGGTGCTGTAGAGGGATCTGATCATATTGCTCTCATTCTCTGTTCTGTTGTCCGTGTCTTGTGCTGGGTGGCGTGGCCACCCCCCCTCCCCCCATGCCACTACTAAATATAACATGCAGGTTTTGTCTACGAGCATCATTAGCATTCGCAAGTATGCATGTGACTGTTCTAAGAGTTTAAAATACAGGATTCCTGTCTGTATGAGCAGTGTAAGAAACTAAAACTGCATTGTACATATTCCTGCTGTCACCATTACACACACGTGTATGTTGCAAAGGGCATTATTTTTTACCTGTTTAATAAAATCTATTCTAATATGTAAATGATATTGGTTTTATTGGCCATGTGCATTTCTGTTCTAGTATTGTAAAATCTCACTCTATTGTGTCTCCACAAGGCGGTCCCACTTACTGTCGGCATTGTTTGGAGGGGAGGAGTGACTTCCACCAAACAGAACGTAGAGCAGTGGTCAGGGAACTCGGTCCTCATTACCCCACACAGTGCATGTTTTGCTGGTATCCCAGCAGGTGCACAGGTGTACTAATTACTCAGACACATTTTATAAGGTCCGCAGGTGGAGTTAATTACTTCACTTGTGATTCTGTGAGGAGACCTGGAAAACATGCACTGAGTGGGGTAATGAGGACCGAGTTCACTGACATAGAGGCTTTCTGCAATGCTGCACCCCTCCTCAGCACTGCAGGATGGTACGGCCCTGTGTGGAGACTCATTAAGTAGTGAGCATCTGTCTAATGAGGACAGGGAGTTGCCGGAGGGTGGGATTAGAGTGACCTCCATATAGAAATATGATTTTAATAAGCTCCATTCAGCCACATTCCTGTTACATTGAGGCCCGCATGAGGCTCTGTGCTGTGTTCCTGTTTAGAGAGCAGTGGCTAGTTTGGATAGTGTGCATTGCTTCTTTTTTTAATTTGAGTCTTTATTTAAATTTTTCATCAGACATAATAAACATATGGTACTTTTTTCCTAGAACGGCCACACCGATGTTGATCGGGTCGGTCGCATCGCATGCGACGCGATGGTCCTGATTTTTACATTGATTGAAATGTAAAATTCTCCCCAGACCCCAATTTTAACCCCCTCAACGGCACCCCACGATTGACGCCAACCCGAAGCGTAGCGAGCCCGCGAGGGGCGGCGGTACGCGTCCTCCGACCTTTTCATACCCTTACTATCCACATCGGTATGGAGTTGAGAATATAAAGTGTGGCGAGCGCATATAACTTCACAGGTATACGCGTCCCCTCGCGGGGCTCGCTGCGCTCGCCACGCTTCGGGCTCGCTGCGCTCGCCACACTTTATATTCTCGACTCCACGCCGACGTGGATAGTAGGTGTATGAAAAGGTCGGAGGACGCGTACCGCCGCCCCTCGTGGGCTTGCCACGCTTCGGGTTGGCGTCAAACATGGGGTGACGTTCACAATGGGGGGGGGGGGGGGGGGGGGAATATACAATGAGAAATGGGCCATATTGGCCCACTTCCCATTTTTTTCCCGATTACAATGTTAAAAATATTTTAACATTGAACCCTATGGCAAAATCGGGTGCATCGCGTCGGGTCGCGTCGCGTGCCATGTTAATGCACCCGACCGACGCGATGGACCTGATTTTTCCTTTGCCGGCAAAATGAACCTGATTTCAAAGGAAATCAGGTCCATCGGGGGTAATCGTGTACCTTAAGTTAAGGTACACGATTACCCCCGATGGTGGCCGTTCTAGGAAATAAGTACCAAACATATTATACATTTTAAAAAGTACACACATAGGTGTGCATTGCTTCTAGTAAGTGTTGTACGGGGTCAGATCTGAAGAGGGGGAGGTTACGCCTGTTCCTGAGTGTGTGTTAGGAGCTGCCCCTGGTGTAATAATCTCTTCAAATAAATTCCAACTTTTCATGAGTGTGAAGGGGAGGAACAAAAAATTATGTAATGTGATTTTGCTTTTTATCATTGACTTCAGTGCTCTGTAGCTGGGGCTCTCAACCAATATCCTCCCGGACCACTAACCGGTCATGTGTTTTAAATGGGAGAAGTACTGACCCAGCAAAATTACAAAGTTACTGTACTCACCATTGCATGATCAACCATGTCCTCAAAGCGTGAACTGTTGGTGGAAGTTGTGGATCATGGTTGTGAACCACGGTTCTATAGGGTTGAGCAACTCTGTCCCAGCATGTCAAGTCTTCTCTTGATTGCAATACAATGAAACAACCAGTAGGTGGAAGAGTCCTATTACTGCTGTCCAAAATCAGGACCATGAGCCTATGGAAATGTAACAACGTTCTAGAACTCTGGGAACAAAATATAGAGGTCTACTTGTGCTCGTGTTCTGGTCAAGGTCAAAAAGATTTTTGAGCTCTGCCCTCAATTGCTTGGCTGTAGTTCTCAGCGGGTATTCTAGCAGAGGTGTTCCACTGGAGCTGTACAGGGGACATATAGGTAGCTTCAGCCCTGCTGTACCGTGTAAACTGTCCTGGGAAACCAGTTACCTTAAGGTGGGACCATTCAAAATGAGTCTACCCTTTTTGAAAGGAGAGGTCTGACTTTATGGAAAGCCAACTTTTTGCCCAGTTGGTAGTAACATTGGTGTTTTTGTTGAATCATTCCTCTTCTGGTTCGACAGGGGCTATGAATTGCTTGAGGAATTGAGGTACTTACTGTAATTGGCTGTTTTATTGAGGGTTTTTGGGTTTATGTGTATGTTGTGTAGTATTTCCAGTGACCAGTGTCTGCCCCATCTTTGTTCATTTTAACCCTTTTGTTTTAGGAGAGAAACCGTTCATCTGCGAGATCTGCGGCAAGAGTTTTACCAGTCGGCCGAACATGAAGCGCCACCGCCGTACACACACCGGAGAGAAGCCGTATCCCTGCAACGTGTGCGGCCAACGCTTCCGTTTCTCCAACATGCTGAAAGCGCACAGGGAAAAGTGCTTCCAGGGGGGTAATCCCCCGACTCCTGGCAGTCCCGGAACAGCAGCGAGTCTCTCCGCCTCCTCACAAAGCGGCAATTCACCGGGTCAATCAAGTCCAGGGCTCTCCCCCACCTTACCGCAGCACCCGCTTTCTCTGCCGCTCATCCACTCGCTCCCACACGGCATGCCTCCCCCCTCACACCACCTTCCTCCGCCACCTCCCCTATTCCCTGCTGGCCGCATAAACTCAAATACCAACTAGTCCCTCCTAAGACTGCCCTGCCCTGACCTATCTGAAGTGCTCCCCACAAGGAACGAAACGCATTGCAATTCTGGTGCTTTTGTTTTTGCTTTCTGCTCTCTACATCTGTGGCTCAGTCTCCATTGCAGATAGAACACCTTGTGTTTTATTCTTCGGTTCCTAGCCTACTTATGCTTCTCTTGCACATAACATGCTTGCAGCATCGAAACGGGAAAGTGAGGACTTCGGGCTGCAAGCAGCCGTCTTGGTACAGTGCTTTTTTTTTTTTTTTTTTTTTGGTACCTATTCATTTTAATATGGTCATATGGTCAATATTTGTTTTTCCTGACTTTTTGTTCTCTATTCTTTATATATGTGAAACTTACCAACGACGCGTTTTGCACCCTGGTTAAGCCTTTTTTAAACTGATGAAAGACTCCAACCTAGATGGGGAAAAAAAAAAAGTTCTCCTCCATGGGCTCCTGGAATTATAACACAGAAAATGTGGTTCCACCGCTCAGTTCATGGAATACTTGCAAATAATATGTGCACACTGCAGAAAAAGGCATAGGAGTCTCTTGTGGACAGTTGCTAAACCATGGAAAATATCCGCTACATGACATGATCACCCTTTAGCGAATGAGTGATATACAGACCGGAAATCCTCCTGCCCTTCCTACGCACCATTACTCCTCCCCCCCCCCCCCCCCCCCCCCCAAAAAAAAAACCCTCTATATTTGACTACCTGTCCGCATCATTTCACTTTGGTTGCAAGTAATTTTATACCATTTCAAATATAATTTTATGAAGGCGATGGGATGTTTTCTGTTACATCAACGTGAATTTTTAAGTTTTTTATTTTCTTCTGTCCTTTTTTTTTTTTTAGCTTATGCATTTCATTTTGCTGCTTTTAGGTCTTGTTTATCCAATATTTTTCTGAACTGTGAGGTATTGTGGGATGGTTCCATGAAGGCAGGAGAAATGGCGGCACAGGTGATATATTGAATATATGCAGTTGCTGCTGGGCTGCAGCTTTTTATGAGTAAACTATACCAGACACCTGCCTGCAGGCCTAAACACTTGGCCCATTTGTGTACTGTAACACGCTTCTGAAATTCTACAAAACTTAAGGTACTCTTTACCTAGAACGGCGCCGCCGATCAAAATCGTGGTCATCGCGGGTAAAAATCGCGGTGATCGCGGTAATCGCGGGCATCGCGGGTAAAATTGGATGGTCGCGATGCCCGCGATTACCGCGATCACCGCGATTTTCCCATAGGAAACAATGTTAAAAAGCCTGATTGACCGCGATTTGACACTTAAATGCCTCAATGGACCCGATTTTGGCATATAAATCAATGTAAAATGGGCCACACAGCCCAAATAGGGCCAATGAACCCTTAAATGTCCCCCCAAATTTTTAACGCCACCCCACGATCCACGCCAACCCGAAGCGTGGCGAGCGCAGCGAGCCCGCGAGGGGCGGCGGTACGCGTCCTCCGACCTTTTCATGCCCTACTATCCACGTCGGCGTGGTGTGAGAATATAATAGTGTGGCGAGCGCAGCGAGCCACCGAGCCCGAAGCGTGGCGAGCGGACGCGGATACCTTCACAGGTAGACGCGTCCCCTCGCGGGCTTCACAGGTGTCCGGGTCGCCACGGACACCTGTGAAGCCCGCGAGGGGACGCGTCTACCTGTGAAGGTATCCGCGTCCCCTCGCGGGGCTCGCTGCGCTCGCCACGCTTCGGGCTCGGTGGCTCGCTGCGCTCGCCACACTATTATATTCTCACACCACGCCGACGTGGATAGTAGGGCATGAAAAGGTCGGAGGACGCGTACCGCCGCCCCTTGCGGGCTCGCAGCGCTCGCCACGCTTCGGGTTGGCGTGGATCGTGGGGTGGCGTTAAAAATTTGGGGGGACATTTAAGGGTTAATGGGCTCTGTGGCCCATTTAACATTGATTCCTATGGCCAAATCGGGTTGATTGAGCCATTTAACACTAAAATCGGGTCCATCGCGACTTTTAACATTGTTCCCTATGGGAAATCGTGAGCATCGCGTCGCGGGCATCGCGGGTGCGTTTATGTGCGGCCGCGACGCGACCGACACGATTTTTATGTTTTACATTGATTTCAATGGCAAATCGCGGGCATCGCGTCGGTCGCGTCGCGGCCATACATTAATGTACCCGCGATGCCCGCGACGGGCGCCGCACTAAGTAAAGAGTACCAAACTTAAAATTTAAGGGAAAACTACGGACCTCTACAGGTATATATTCAATCTTTAGTAGGATCTTGTCAGACTAAAAATACTTCGGATTAGTGCTGGGAATATGGGGGAGGCATTTTTGCTCTGTACATGAAACTTCCTGTTGCCCCTTAGTTAGTGCCTCAGTGTCTGTTGCTAATGCATTGATTGGTTAAATATTGGTTCCCCCACAAAATGGCTGCCGCCATGGTTTGTGGAGATGGGTGCACTTTAATTTTTTATTTTGTATGGAAACTATACATATATTTGCCTTTTTGCATATTATATAAGCTTTTATTTTACCTGAAGTGGCTCTTTAATGAAAGGTCCCTGATATTCGGATCGAATCAGTGTCCCACAGCTAACACTGCATAGTCCAGTGGTCACCAGAGTCCAATTACACCTCCAATTACACCTCCTGAAGAGCTACAAAAAAACTAAAATATCTGGGCAATAACTGAAAAATGCCCCTTACAAATTATGCCGCACACTGCAATGCCCCTCAACACAATATGCCACACAGTGCAGTGCACCCCAACAAAGTATGTCACACACTGCAATGCCCCCTACACATTATGCCCCACAGTAAGGCTTCTCTTCCCACTTAGATGGGTCGTTTTTAGCGGCTGCAAATCATTACAAGCCTTTTCACATCGTTCATCATGCCTACACTGAACAATATGCTCCAAATCCTGCAAGACAGGTGGTTATCTTTCTGCAATCAGAAGGGAACAGCGAGCTGGATGAACGAATGGCGCGTGCGTGCATTGCGTCGGGACCATCCCCACACTGGTCGAAAATGGCCATAACGTTAAAAATATCTTGCTGTGTGTGGGCGGCTTTAGTTCTGGAACTTGTTTTGCGTTACTGTTTTCCCTTTCTCTGATAATAGATCTGTTTCCAAGACAACCTCGTCACCTGTTGCAGACCAAAATCCCCAGAGCCATAGGGAGGGAGGGGTGTGCGAGCGGTTCTGTTTCCTAAGGTGCAGGGCTGATTTGAGCATCCAAACACTCCAGGCACTCACCCTGCCCAGTGTAGGCACTCAAAGCACTCCCGCATGTCGCTAACAATGAGTGGTTAGGCGGGGAAGCAATTTGCATCATATTTACGAACTGTCCTGCCACCTTTACAAGCATCCCCCTCTTGAACAAGTGTCAAAATTCAGGATACTGCAAGTACTTTTATCATTATTCCGCAAACTCTGACCCCCGGCATGGCTCCTTCCACTTTTCAATGCATTTACTGTTTTTTCTTTTCTTTACCCATTGATTCAGGCTACAGAACTGCTGTAGTAAAAATGTGGGAAGTTGGGGGTAGTGGATGCAAAACTATTATAGCCCTTGAGCAGTGATCCTCTAATCTGAATACGCCTCTGCGTACTCATACAGACCTCCAGGAAATCTGTGTCCAAATTCTCAGAGCCTGGCTTCAGCACAGTTACAGAACGGAGCAACACGTCCCCAGTTTTATAGAACAGCCCCCAACTCCACTCCCGTCCTCCCCCAAATTCTGTAGCATGTCAATCATGTTGGGGCTAAGGAGGGGGCTGCACGTCCACAGAGCCGCTAACATCGGAGATGTATGTAAGCAATCAGTTCTACGTACATCTCTGAATCGGTTTGTTTGCACGTCAGTAGGAGGCTGCTGGAAGTGGTTCTGTAGTTTTAAGTTCTTGACATCCTAATGAGTATTTGAGGCATTGTGAGCTGCAATATACCATTTAGATCACTGGCATAATGCTTTCCCTATATGAGACTATAGCCCCTGCTTCAAAATTTACCTTAGTGGTCCCATTTTGTCCTTTGTCGTCATAGATCATATGCAATAGATTTTGAGTTTGCTGGAGATGATGGACAATCACGAACAGTTATTTTAAAGTGGCAATCATTTACAAGACAAAATCATGACTTGTGAATGATTGCCACTTTAAAAAATAAAAAACCTCCAAGTTCTACCAGCAAACTCTGACTCTATTACATAATCCCCATATTTGCAAAACGGATCCGATAAAAGGGCCGTGTGTGGGCACCTTTACCCGATGAAAGTATGACAATGTAAAAGGGGAGATGTATCGAACCAATCCGCTCCTGTCATTCAAATGCAGCCTGTAAAATGACAGATGCTGGTACACTCTCTCTGTCTGGTTCGATACATCTCCCCCAGTGTGTCTGAATGCCACTCCCTATTTGCTGTAAAGAAACTGGAGGGAACAGTTCATGGAAAACCACAATCCGATTAATAATGAGGCCATTTCATTTTTCGAGGTAAAGGATGAATGAAGTTGATATATTATTGATACATCAAACACAGGACTCTTGTTACTTCCATTATAAATGTCAGCTTCCATCGTTTCTTGTCGTCGAAGCGGCTTTCCCTCAGTTGTCTAGTTGCTTTTTAATAGATGTTTATGGCTGCTTGCACTCCATATTATATAGTGATAAAACTCCAGGCCCATGTGATTGCTTTACGTTCAGCAACTATTTTTATTATTTGGGTTTAATTTTGTTTAGTTCCTCCTGTGTAATCGAGTACAAGTATAGTCTCCCTAATCTCAAAAGCTCATTATCCAAAATATGTTTTAGTCGTTTTTATTGTTTTTTTGTGGAAAATGACCTTCAAACTATGGGGTCATTTCCCAACGTGTGGACAAACTCACTGTGTAGGATACAACTTGATGTGTATGATAAATGTTGGTCCAGCCAATCAGCTCGCAAGTGTTGTGTTCGGCTTCTGTCTACTGTACCAATTATCATATGCAATGAGTTTTATCACTCATTGATTAACTGGCCCCACATAAGTTCATTCTGTGTTTAGACTTGGGGCCCATGCCCAAGCTTTATCATCATTATGGTATGTAAATCTATTAAAGTACGGAAAAATCCAAAAGCATTTCTAGATATGGGAGACTCAACATGTATGACGTAGGGGGTGGTGCAGGTATCGGCTTAAATCTTTTCCATGGAACCAGGCCACAGGAATCACCATAGTGCATTTGTCACGTGTCACTTTAGGAAACCGAGGGTGCAAAGTTTCTGGCTATTTGTCACTGGAGCACTTCGAACTGTAACAGAGTAGCTACATCCAAATAAGTGACACTATGTGCACATTGAAATACAACTAATAAGCTTCGTTAACTTATTTATTGAGAATTTGGGGTTCACTCTGTATCTGGAGCACGCTAATATCGCTGTGACTGTTGGTTTAGTTTATGAACTCTGGCTCCATCTACAGGTGAACACATGGTATTGTACAGCAGCAAAATTTGTGGGATTCTGGATGGGTATCCGGTCCTTGGGTCAACTATGTCTAGGTTGACACAAAAGATTGGTTGACGCACCTTAGTTGACAATGACAGAAGGTTGACGTGGACAACACAAGTTTTTCATATTTTTTTTGTTCGTTTTTGACCGACTCGGTTCGTACTTTACTATCCAATTGGGCATAAAATTAAAATATAATAGTGTGCAGCGGTACACTTGTATGGTATCCATGTTGACAGACGCAAAAAACTTGTGTTGACCTGTGGTATGTTGACTGTTTTTTAAGTATCTACCGAGTTACTGTTGACCATTAGTGGTTGACCTAGTGACCGTCGAACAAGATATTTTCGAGCCCCCCTATACCATAACCTTCTGCATAACGGGAGCACAGGATCCTATCGCATGCAAATAATTAATACCTGGTGGTTAATGAATTATGATCCATTCTTTCAAATAAAGTAGTCAGTTATTTTGAGATTTTTAACCCCCTGCAATCCTAAAGTTTTCTTCCCAAGTCTCTGCCTCCCCTCCACAGCATTTTAAATGGACACTAATTAATAAAAATGTGAAATAAAGTGTAGTTCTCTAATCTTCTGTTTGAACACATCCACAGGACACTAATCTAGATTTAGAGTAACCCCCCCCCCCACCTAACGATCATTTCCCTTTAACTCAGACAAAAGAGGAGAACAGGGAAGGGGGGGGGGGGGGGGTGTTTCTGATCATGGTTTATCCCTCTGCGTTTAGTTACGTTCCCTCTCTCTGTGAGTTCTCATCTCTGTTGCACTATTGTATATGGATGACCCAGAATTGTGTGATTTTTTTTTTTTTTTTAATTCCAACTGTAATTATGGATTTTGAAAGTGGAAACACTGGCGTTTCCGATTTGTAAATATCATGTATTCAGTTCACCTGTATCCAGGATGGTGCCTCAGCCTTCCAGCACTACAATTATCTCCCTTTATCCTGTCAAGCAACATCTCCAATCTTCTAGTCTCTGGAGTTAAAATCCTGAAGATCAACAGAGTTTTCTTCATTAGTATAAACCATAGGAATAGACAAAACATGTTCTTCAGCTGGCAAAAGACTGTTCAAGTGGGGGCTGCCATCTTGTGTTCTCAAGGACTAAAAGACAATAGCGATTGTGTTCTAGGCCAATTTCTGAGGCGGTTAAACCCTACTTAGCTTAACGGTGCCTTTCCCAGTTCACGCCACTTTGGGAGGGCAAAATCTTTCCGGAACCCAACTATCTCTTCACATCCATGGACGTACGAAGTAACTTCAGAACTTTATCACCATCCACGTGCAAACCTTTTGGAAACTGGTCCCAGGACACTTGGCGTAACCGAATGCAAAGCATTCTGGGAGTTTTGGAAGGTGCGCCATGTTATATCCTCTGTAGATAACTCTCAACAACACTAGATATTGTTGGAAAGAGACATTTTGTCAATATTTCCCTAATGTATGAAAAGGTTTTTTTTTTTCACTATATCGTTCGCTTACATTTACAGCTTTACGCTGTCTCACTGTATTATTGGACGTTAACGGTTTTCATGTCTTTTAGTGCTTTCAAGTGGAAAGACGTTAATTAGAGGAGGTAGGAGATCAGCGGTGTAGTCGTAGAAATTGTTAGTGAGCAGCTATTTGTCCAGAGCACAATTTAGACAGACGATTTGTGGGGATGATGAAATCTAAACCACTCGCCTATTGCCGATCTAAAAAAAAAAACCAACAAAATGTTCTTTCCTTTTTAAATAGCTATAAAATATCTTTGACAAAAATAAAAACTACATTTGAACACGTGGTGTATGATTTATTTCTCAATGAAAGACTTGTTTTTTGCCTTTTTGAAAAAAAAAAATTGGTACTTGTTTCCTAGCACGGCCACATATCTTGGCCATCGGGGGTAATTTGAGTGGCCTGCGACGCGACCGACGCGATGCCCCCGATTTTTCCATTGAAATGCATTGAAAACAGTGAAAAATCGGGTCGGTCGCGTTGTGTGCAGCTAAAAATGCTTAAATGGTCCAGACGCGATGCCCCCGATTTCCCCATAGGGAACAATGTTAAATGCCTCAATTTACCCGCGATGACCACGATTTCCCATAGGAAACAATGTTAAATGGATCAATTTACCCAAATCAGCATAGGAACAATAGTAAATGGGCCAAAAAGACCCCTGAACATTGAAATGTCCCCCCAAAAGTAGTTGACGCCACCCCGCCATCAACGTGAACCCGAAGCGTGGCGAGCGCAGCGGTACGCGTCCTCCGACCTTTTCATGCCCTACTATCCACTAGGGCGTGGAGTGAGAATAGAATAGTGTGGCGAGGGGACGCGGATACCTTCACAGGTAAACGCATCCCTTCGCGGGCTTCCCAGGTGTCCGCGTCGCCATGGACACCTGGGAAGCCCGCGAGGGGACGCGTATAACTGTGAAGGTATCCGCGTCCCCTCGCGGGGCTCGCTGCGCTCGCCATGCTTCGGGCTCGCTGCGCTCGCCACACTATTCTATTCTCACTCCACGCCCTAGTGGATAGTAGGGCATGAAAAGGTCGGAGGAGGCGTACCGCCGCCCCTCGCGGGCTCGCTGCGCTCGCCACGCTTCGGGTTCACGTTGATGGCGGGGTGGCGTCAATAACTTTTGGGGGGACATTTCAATGTTCAGGGGTGTTTTGGGGCCATTTACCATTGTTCCCAGATGATAATTTGGCTAAATTGAGCCATTTCACATTGTTTCCTATGGGAAATCGTGGTCATCGCGGGTAAATTGAGGCATTTAACATTGTTCTCTATGGGGAAATCGCGGGCATCGCGTCTGGCCATCGCACCCGATTTTTTTTTAGCGGCCGCGATGGCCCCGATTTTACCCCCGATGAGCGCGATTCTGATCGGTGTGGCCGTGCTAGGAAACCAGTACCAAATTTTTTTTTTATTATGCATTATTGTTGGTATTTGTACAGAAGAGGGTGGTGTGACTTGTCGACATTTAGAGAGCCGACGCCTGATTGTTAAGTTCTGAATGTTGACAGCATGTCAACCCAGCAGCTGTTAGGTCAACCAGTTTGTTGATTAACTCTTAGATCATCATCTTTAACTTGTACTCTGGTTCTGAATGTCAACCTTAGATATGCCGACACCCATATGTTGACTGTCTACATTCCGAAAGGATTGCCATTTTAATCATGTTGACCCAACATCCCAGTGGACATTCTTAATGTTGACTAGCTGACTGCATAGTTTTTAAGAAAAACTGTTTTTTTGTTTTTTTAACCAGTAATATCCAGCCCTGAAATGTCCCTTCAGATGGTGGTTTGTTGTGTGTCCAAGGTTCGGGATCCTGCCACGAGATCCAATAACGCTGATTACGCTCCAATATCCATGGCTCAACACGCCCGAGAATTGTGACTACGGTTATGTTACTTGGTCGTCGGGGAAGGGCTACGGTTACAATAAGTCCTTTATTGGGGCATCTAAACCTGCTATGATGAGAACACTTCTCTGGAAACATAGGGGCAGATACAACTAGCCTGTGAGGGGTGTGGTATGACACACCGACAGTCGGGATTCCGACACTCATTTCTCCGACGTCGGAATCCCGACTGCACAGCGGGGGGAGCGCAATGAAGCACCTTGCAGGCTCGCCACGCTGCGGGCACGCAGCCACCTATTTTATTCTCCCTCTATGGGGGTCATGGACCCCCACGAGGGAGCAGTCGGGATTCCGACGTCGGAGTAATGACTGTCGGTGAGCCGTCCGGCACCCCCCGTGAGTTCCTGCGGAAGACTTGCACAATGGCCTTTATTCACATCTGATCGTAGTACAAATTTGTTTGAAAAATGGGCAAAACCTGGATCCCGGGATTGGCTTCCCTAATAATAAAAAAACACCTTTGCCGTCCGCATATTTACTTACATTTGTGGAGTGGGTGGCCGGGAGCCGGGTTGCTGAGTGAGCGGATGGGAAGGCTGCTGGCTTGCCGGGTTGGTAGGCCGTCTCCTACGGCGGGGTGGCCGGGAAGGCTGGGTAGGCAGGCGGATGGCTGAGGCGGGATGTGCGGCTGTGACCTCGTCACACTGCGCAATGCTGCACTGCTGGGTAAGGGAGAAGCCGGGCAGCTTCTGAGTGCTCAAACGCTGCCCGGCATTAGACTGCACTTGCGCAGTCTAATCCCAAAATCCTGGGATTGGAAACTCCAATCCCTGGATTGAAATCCTGGCGTTTTGGGTGCCAAATCCCGGAATCCCGCCGATCCTGGGAATGGCCACCCTACTGTACATATAAGCAAAACAATGTATTTATAAAGTTATGTCGATCTCTTCAGAATAATCAGTGTCCATCAGGATCAGTAGCTATAGGAGTGTCAGCAGCAACTGTTAGAACACTTGCAGTACGTTATGCCACTTATACTATTGTAGGATAAGACAACACAGGATAATACCCCATTCCTTCCTTCGGGGGTGAATTAGCAATTTCTTAAATGAGCGGAGTAACCGTGTTATTATTTGTCACAGGACCTAATACATAAAAGTTTGTAGACCTTGCTTGAATTCAATACATTGGACTGCGTCTCCAATCCTATAGAACAAGTTATAGCAGGTATTCTGGGATACGGTTGCTAGGTAAACATTGTGAAGGATGACGAATGAAATATGTCACCATGGTCGTGAGTTCAACACAAGCTTTAGGTCGACAATGTGAAGGTCAAAGGGTCAACATGTTTATTTCATGTTTGTTGAGCCGACTTGTGCCAACAGGCGGTATTTCATACCTTGCCAGCCACTAGGGTGTGGAGAGAGATTATAGAATGGCGAGCGCAGGGGTGTACTGGTATGGTGTCCATGTCGACTTACTTCGAATTTCGGGACAAAAAAAAAAGTGTTGATCTATTGATTGTCAACCTTTTTTTTTGTCTACCTAATGCTTGTGTCAACCATAGCCATGTTGACCTATGTCATGTGTCCACCTAATGTATATCGACCTTCATAGTTTCGACCCTATGACGCATATCCGGTATTCCCAACTTGGGTTATCTAGGCACACAAACGTTCCAGTTTTTGGTGATATTAACCGTTTGAGTGCCAATGTTGCTGTGAGGGGTCCTCAAAATATCCGCTAAAAATGCCAGCATCGTTCACAGCACACCAAAAAATGAACGTTCGCTGTGAGCGGCGCTGGCATTTTTAACTGATCTTTTGAGGATCACTCACAGCAATGTTGGCACTCGGTGTTAAATGCTTGAGTATAGGAGACTTACTTAGTACAACAGTAGTTTGATTTAATCATCTGTGCTGAAGCCTGGCTATCAGTAAGTGCGCCTTGAGGATCAAGGTTGGGAATCTGAGTTATTATTTATTAACTGTTAATAGTCAGAATAATGTTATAGCAATTGCGAGCATTCTAGAAATTATTCCTTTAGTATAAATAATTGTTCAATGTAAAAACAAATCCTTGTATGAGTTATGTAAAACTAAGTCTAGTAACTTTATTAGCTATATAGTTACTGTATAATTCTATAAAAACAAGTGTAATCTGAATATTTAGTATTGCGTTATGTTGTACAAGGATACGAAGGGTAGTCTTGCCTGAACAGTCTATTCGATTTTGATGCCACAGGGCCGCACATCAGGATTGAATCTGCATCGAATGTGGCTGAAAACCATTCGATGTCCTTTCGATTCGATTTTACATGTATATCCGAAACGTGTGTACGGCGCTTTACTCGGCCTCTGCTATAGATCCAGGCTGATTGGGACTGGAGTTGATGTCTCACGTCGTCCCTTTACACACCCGCATTTTCCCTGACGCTCCCAGCAAACATCTGGTTACTACATCCAAACCGCGGGTTGGAGAATTTGATCGCAGGCAGCCTTGTGCATGTGTACTACGGGCCGTACGCATGTGCAGTCTATTGATAATCATCCGGCCTGTGAAGTCGCAGCCGTGTGTTCAGGTCTGAATGACCCCCACAATTGCTGACCTTTGGGATGGGCGGTGTAAGGGGATAGAAGTGTGCATGTGATATGTTGCTCATGGAAACATATCCCGCCCCCTGCTGTGCAATTATAAACAAATATTTCCATTTGTATAACCATAGGCAAGCTGTTCACTGAAAGAGCAAGCTGTGTTCCAGTGTAGGGTTGCTGTTTTCCAAAGCGGATACCGCGTCCGGCCCCCTGCAAAAGGGGGAAACCCTCCCGCATAGCCCTTCATCTCCGAACCGCCCCTCGTCAGGGGGGTGGGGTGTTCCGTGGATAAAATTACGTGATTGTGTTATTTTAGCCCCAGCCCTGCCTAAAATACTAGCATTGCACGGTGGGGGCGTGGCTAAAATTACATGATCACTCTAGCCACTCCCTAAAACAGGTCAGCCCGTGGAGGGAGAATATAATAGTGCCCAAAGCATGGTGAGAGCAGCGGTACGATGATATGGTGTCCATGTTGGCTTATGTTGAAATACGGGACAAAAAAACATGAAAAACTTGACCTTCCCATTGTCAACCTAATGCGTGTGTCAACTTTTCCGGCCCTGTCCACCTTAGCCATGTAGACCCATTTCATAATCAACCTAAGCCCTGTCGACCTGCATTGATTGACCTAATGTATGTTGACCCCATGTCCCATACCGCCAGTGAGTAGGGGGGGGGGGGGCATTAACATTGGTCATCTCCGTGGTTCAGATTTAAAAATGTTCATATTATGGTTTAACGGCCCTTAAACAAACAAAAATGAAGTATGTAAGCATATTAAGTTTTTAATTAAGTAATTTTATTAGCAGAAAAGTTCTATCAAAATTCTACAAACACCCCCCGCCCCTCCAAAAAAAAAGAAATATATAAAAAAAAAAATCTTGAAACACTTGTATATGGAAGAAACTGCACAATGCATTAAGCAGACATGTTGTTTAAGTATTGGGGAGATAAATTAACTTTGTCGACTCCTGCAGCATTTCATGCAACACGTCACATACAACATTATCTCTGTATGACCACACAGAGATGGGGGTAAAGTCCTTAATAAAATGGGGCTCATCCTTGACACTTGATCCCTACAGGCTCTACTACCAGTAAACATGTTTCAATCAAATAAAACATTGCACCGCTCTGCTGCATATCATGCTCGGATTGGACGTCACAGAAAAACTCTCGACCAGTGAAATCCTCTCCTGTGTGACAATATCTTGGCCTCAATGTCTGGAAACCTTTACTTATGTATTTCTGTTGGACCTCCACTATAATGAGAGTGGTGCAGTATAACGGGACATAAGTTTACACTTCCATACATTGAATAAAATCCTTAATCCTTGTGCACTTCCTCTGCCCTTCATTCCTTTCTGCTGCACCCTTAGGTTATTTTGCAATTTGTCCCTAGCCCTGTTCTTTCCCTGTCACAGGACACATTGTGTCCCAGCTTTTGGCCTGTCGGGGAATTACATTTTTGTTAGCCGAAGAACATTGAGACGGGCGGCCAGAAACGTTGCTCCGGAAGCGTAGCGAATCTCCCTGAGGATCCCTTCCCAAGTCTTCTCCTCTTCATTATACCTGAGAGAGCAAGTGAGAGAGAACAGGACAATGAGGAGAAAGCAGCAGAGGGAGGTCATACAATCTGCAGTCGTGTTGTTATAGAAATACATGATAATGATATTGCAGCTAGGGATGCCAATCCTGGGATTTACTCTCTCCCCCACCCCAGACCGGCTTCCTGCAGTTTTATTTACAGCAGCTTTGTCCTCCGGTACCTCGCTCCCCCGCCAGAAAATGTTGGCGCCTCAGTAAAGTTAAGAACCCCCCCCCAGCCCTGCCTTAGCCCCCCTCCACATCTGTGGCCTGGACCTGCAGATCTGTTTGTCAGCGTCTTGGCGCTCCGCCTGGCTCCTTATGAAGAAATGTCCTTCCCAAAATGGCTGCCCCTAACAGCAGACCATTTTTAAGGATGCTAGAGGAGGCGCTGCCTCCTCTAGCATCCTCAAAAACTCTGCTGTAAGCGGGTGGCCATTTTGTGAGGGACATTTTTCATAAGTAGCCAAAAGGAGCACTGAGATGAAGACAAGTAGATCTGCGGGTACCAGCCACAGATGCAGCAGCAAGCGGCGGGGTAAGGTAGGTCCAGGCAGGCGGCAGCATAACAATAGCTCCCGACGCCCACGCTTACTCGGCTCCACCCCTCCACTGTGGGGTCTGCGGCACTATTGTTACACCATTGCTTGCCCTGATGCTCCACGCTGCCCGACCAATAGAATTTCGCATGCGCAAACTAATCCTGGGATTGGAAGATCCTGAGATTCAAATCCTGGCGATTTTGGGCCCTAATCTTGTGATCTTGACAATCCTGGGATTGGCCGCCCTAATTGCAGCATGCCAAATGCCAATTATAACTGCTTATTGGAGAGATTTATCAAACCTTCTAAAAAGGATAAAAGGTGGTTTTGCCCATAGCAACCAATCAGATTCTGTCTTTCATTTTCTAGGAAGCAATAGAGAAATGATAGACTGGAGACAAGATATACTTGGCCTTGAAAAGTGATAAAACAGAGAGTGATAAACAACCAGCCAATCAGCTCCTGCCATTTTTCAATCTGTGATATTACAGCTAGGTATATTTAAAGGGGAAAGGGGAAGGGGATGGTGACCGGTGCACAAGAGGTAACAATATATTTCGATGTTTTAAAAAGAGAAATGAGAAAGGTCCACAATCAAGAATAATCAGAGGGGATAGTTAGTCTCCCTATTTTACATAATTTTACGAGTGGAGGTGCTCCCTGGAGAGTAAATAGGTTACTGAAGAAAGAAGAAAAAAGACTCTCTCTTTGTTGGGGCACTCTTAGATTATTTTAGATTTAAACAGTAATGATGATGTCACATATATAGGTATTGAGTCAACCACAGAGACCACTTGCCCGAGTGATGCCCAAAAAAGGGGGAAGAAGTGCCTGGCTGAAAATGCTAAATAACAGGGTATTTAGCAGGTAATCTATAAAAATATAGCGAAGTCGAGTGGGGGAATACTGGTTGAACACAGTAGTGGAGGAGAAATGTTCCCCTTCCGAATGAGTTGATGGGCGTTTTAAAAATTAGCTTTTATTAGATATACAGTAAAAAGATATCCAGACAGACATTAACAGACATTTAACACAAAACATATAGACATATAGACAGGTTAGGGTAACCTTAAGTATCTGTGCCTAACGAGGCACTGGGTCCTCCTGTTTAACCTCAACAAGTTTACTCTTTATGCAAAAGGTTTTTTGACTATAATGTATGCGGTTTACATAGATGTATACATTTTATACTTGCAACATTCTGAAATATCGGAGACAATCTTTATCTCAACAAGGTTTCAATTTCTTAGGAAAAAGAACTTCAGCACTAACTCATGGGTCAAATCGGTCCTGCGGGAGGACGCAGTATCTGGGCCCTAAGAGGCCTGGTTACCGATAACCCCTTTAGAAGGGTGAATACTCTTTTGATCTACCTATCAAGCAGATAAACGTTCTGTCTTATACAATCTCATGAGAACTGCACAGAGGGTAAATTAATTTATGTGAGACTTCACTGGGTTTATTTGACCAGTGTGACATTTATTTTAACAGACATATTTATAGGGCAGAAAAAGGTAGCAGTATGAATTCACTATTTCTCCCGCAAGGAGATAGGGGTATAGCTGGGAGGGGGGAGGGTTAGAAGAGGATGAGACATAGGTTTGAGTAGGGAGTAGAATAGAGATGGGGATGGGGATCCCGTTTTGCCCAGTAGGTATGGGTAGTCCCACCGACTTTATATACCCATAACAGAAGGGAGAGCCTGGTTCGAGTATGGAAAGTCTCCTATCCCCTCTGGCAGGTTGTCTACTCCAGCTGTCAGCTGCCACTGGGTGAGAGTGGGCTTTTTGGGGTATTGTGGGGGATGTTCCCGACCTTTTGGGGTATAGGGTCAGTGGTGAAAAATGGAAAATGGAAGAGTGCTCTGTGTGAACCTCTACAATAATCGGCTGCTGCCCTGCTTAATATACCTATGGGCTCGGGGTGGAATACTGTACAGTTTAGAGACAGGTCACCCTTATCTCATAGTACCTTCATACGCCCCGGGCCGGTTACTGCCAGTTAGTCGACAGACCTTAGAGGTATAGCGGGTGAGCGGGCTTATGTGGGCGTGACAAGAGGGCTAAACGACAAGAGCAGTCAAGTGGGGAAACTGAGAAGTAATCCCAGAGCAGGGAGTAGACCCTGATAATATTGGCTGTAGTGCTAGACAAGGTGTGCTGTTATATTCCCCATATATATATATATATATATATATATACATATGTATGTATGTATGCGTCAATTCAATGGTGGTCGGGGATGAGCAACACCTATTTGGAGACCCACTAGTGGGGTAAGTGGGGGATAAGATTAGGAGGGGGACAGAGAGGAGAGGGAAAACAGGGGGAAACAGGTCAGGAAGGGTAACAAGGGAGTGCGGGAGAGAGTGGTACCTGTTTGTGCACAGCGTACACTTATCTGGTATTAGGATCGTCTACTGCAGATAAATGGAGCTGCCTGGGACAACGTCCTGTGTCTGTGGAGGTATTAGCGTCACTTGTGCAGGCTGCTGTATATGCGGCAGGAGGGTGCCTGGGGAGTCCCCTTGAGCGCAAACTTTTAGTTCAGTATCTGTCCGGTACTACAGAGCTTTTGGGAGCCGACTGAAGTTGCTGCTGCAGGGGGCATACAGTATTGTGGCTGTCTCCGGGTCACCCGGCGGTGGTTCAGCTGCCGTGGGGAATGCTCAGATCCGAGCTGATCCCCTAAGTCATGAGCGGTAACGTCTCTGCTATGTGGGTGGCTGCTTGGTGGGATTCCTCGCCTCGATGCGGCTGCTACGGGAGGGTTAGCCGTAGCAGCCGCATCGAGGCGAGGAATCCCACCAATCAGTTGATCCAGGGAGCGACGCTGCCATCGAGCGCCTCCCGCAGCAGCCGCCGCATCCACGCGAGGTGGGAGAGACGCTACTATCTAGCGTATCCCACAAGCAGCCACCCACATAGCAGAGACGTTACCGCTCATGACTTAGGGGATCAGCTCGGATCTGAGCATTCCCCACGGCAGCTGAACCACCGCCGGGTGACCCGGAGACAGCCACAATACTGTATGCCCCCTGCAGCAGCAACTTCAGTCGGCTCCCAAAAGCTCTGTAGTACCGGACAGATACTGAACTAAAAGTTTGCGCTCAAGGGGACTCCCCAGGCACCCTCCTGCCGCATATACAGCAGCCTGCACAAGTGACGCTCACACTTCCACAGACACAGGACGTTGTCCCAGGCAGCTCCATTTATCTGCAGTAGACGATCCTAATACCAGATAAGTGTACGCTGTGCACAAACAGGTACCACTCTCTCCCGCACTCCCTTGTTACCCTTCCTGACCTGTTTCCCCCTGTTTTCCCTCTCCTCTCTGTCCCCCTCCTAATCTTATCCCCCACTTACCCCACTAGTGGGTCTCCAAATAGGTGTTGCTCATCCCCGACCACCATTGAATTGACGCATACATATGTATATATATATATATATATATATGGGGAATATAACAGCACACCTTGTCTAGCACTACAGCCAATATTATCAGGGTCTACTCCCTGCTCTGGGATTACTTCTCAGTTTCCCCACTTGACTGCTCTTGTCGTTTAGCCCTCTTGTCACGCCCACATAAGCCCGCTCACCCGCTATACCTCTAAGGTCTGTCGACTAACTGGCAGTAACCGGCCCGGGGCGTATGAAGGTACTATGAGATAAGGGTGACCTGTCTCTAAACTGTACAGTATTCCACCCCGAGCCCATAGGTATATTAAGCAGGGCAGCAGCCGCTTATTGTAGAGGTTCACACAGAGCACTCTTCCATTTTCCATTTTTCACCACTGACCCTATACCCCAAAAGGTCGGGAACATCCCCCACAATACCCCAAAAAGCCCACTCTCACCCAGTGGCAGCTGACAGCTGGAGTAGACAACCTGCCAGAGGGGATAGGAGACTTTCCATACTCGAACCAGGCTCTCCCTTCTGTTATGGGTATATAAAGTCGGTGGGACTACCCATACCTACTGGGCAAAACGGGATCCCCATCCCCATCTCTATTCTACTCCCTACTCAAACCTATGTCTCATCCTCTTCTAACCCTCCCCCCTCCCAGCTATACCCCTATCTCCTTGCGGGAGAAATAGTGAATTCATACTGCTACCTTTTTCTGCCCTATAAATATGTCTGTTAAAATAAATGTCACACTGGTCAAATAAACCCAGTGAAGTCTCACATAAATTAATTTACCCTCTGTGCAGTTCTCATGAGATTGTATAAGACAGAACGTTTATCTGCTTGATAGGTAGATCAAAAGAGTATTCACCCTTCTAAAGGGGTTATCGGTAACCAGGCCTCTTAGGGCCCAGATACTGCGTCCTCCCGCAGGACCGATTTGACCCATGAGTTAGTGCTGAAGTTCTTTTTCCTAAGAAATTGAAACCTTGTTGAGATAAAGATTGTCTCCGATATTTCAGAATGTTGCAAGTATAAAATGTATACATCTATGTAAACCGCATACATTATAGTCAAAAAACCTTTTGCATAAAGAGTAAACTTGTTGAGGTTAAACAGGAGGACCCAGTGCCTCGTTAGGCACAGATACTTAAGGTTACCCTAACCTGTCTATATGTCTATATGTTTTGTGTTAAATGTCTGTTAATGTCTGTCTGGATATCTTTTTACTGTATATCTAATAAAAGCTAATTTTTAAAACGCCCATCAACTCATTCGGAAGGGGAACATTTCTCCTCCACTACTGTGTTCAACCAGTATTCCCCCACTCGACTTCGCTATATTTTTATAGATTACCTGCTAAATACCCTGTTATTTAGCATTTTCAGCCAGGCACTTCTTCCCCCTTTTTTGGGCATCACTCGGGCAAGTGGTCTCTGTGGTTGACTCAATACCTATATATGTGACATCATCATTACTGTTTAAATCTAAAATAATCTAAGAGTGCCCCAACAAAGAGAGAGTCTTTTTTCTTCTTCATATTACAGCTAGGGGCTGATTGGCTGGTGGTTTTTCACTCTCCATTTTATCACTTTTCAAACAGTACATTTGGCCCCGGATCTGATTGGTTGCTATGGTACAGTTTCCATTTTATAAAGTGTGCTGGTTTTGTCCTGAGTCAATGTTAATATTGTTGCTGTACAAACAGTGGGTTTTTATATATTTAAATATGTTATATGAGACTTCAGTCCATCAATTCATTAGGGACCAGTGACATAGCCCTGACTGAGAATTGGTTCAGCACACAAAATGGCTGCCGCTCTGCTGTATGTAGGTGGCACAGCAGCGGTCATGTTTTTGTTCCATTCTTTTCACTGTCTCACCTCCAGATGTCATTCATTTCCGTTGGCACCAGTTCTCCGCTTTCATTCTCCACGGTCGCAAAGCCACCGACAGCGTAGAGTATTCCATCCATACTGACGAGACTAAGGGAGCTCCGCTCCTGGGGGAACTCGGTAAAGTCTTCCCACCTGATGAATGAGGAATGAAATGTAGGCAGCCATTTTCATAAATGAGGTCCCAGTGACATAAGGCATTAATATGCTTGTGTGGTCACTCTGTACAACGGGCGAATACGTATTACTCACTTATTGGTCTTGATGTCGTAGGCTTCCATCGTATTTGTCAGACCGGTGTCTGTAACCCCGGTAGCGACCAGGATTTTCCCTTTGTGGATCGTAGCGCCGAACAGTGACCGGGGGTTCTTTAAGGGCGCCAGGTCGCTCCATTCAAACTTCTTAGGGTTGTAAACACATAGTCTGTTCAGGCATTTTCTGCAATGTACAAAGATGATAGAGGGGGTTATAAGGATAACAGGGACAATACTTTATATCAAGCATAGAAGTGTCTAAGGGCATGATTCGGCTTATAGAAACATAGAATGTGACGGCAGATAAGAACCACTTGGCCCATCTAGTCTGCCCCTTTTTTAAACATGTTACCTCAAACCATATTTGATCCTTATTTCTTTGTAAGGATATCAATATGCCTATCCCAAGCATGTGTAAATTGCTCTACTGTATTTGCCTCTACCACCTGTTAGCAAAGCAAAAAAGCATGCAGATTGGCCAATCAGGTTGCACTTCAGTGGGGCAGATGTAACTAAAGGTGTGTACACACAGGCATAAAATCGCTGGCAATATGGTCGCTGAGCGACCATATTGCCAGCGATTGAAGTGTGCACCGGCAATAAATCGCTGGGTGCGCGCTCCCGTTTTCAGTCCCCTTATGGATGCTGGTCGGAGGAGCTTGCTACTTCAACCAGCAACTTCCCCTGCCTCTTCTCCCGGCAGTGTGTCATTTTCATCAGCAACCATCTCTGGTCTCTGATGAAAACGGAAAACATTGAGCAATATGATTGCTGAGCAATATATTGCCAGCGATCATATTGCTCCGTGTGTACACAGCTTTACAGAGAGAGTTAGATTTAAGTGGGGTGTGTTCACAGTGAAATCTTAATTGTGCATTGGGTCTAACCAAGAGATTGATCCTCCTGAACATAGGAAAAATTTCAAGTCAATCAGGTCCAACTTGTCTCTCAGACAAGGGCCTTAAGGCCGGTTTCACACACTCCGGCTCCTGCTGGACAGTGAAATCCCGCACGGGCAGGGAGCCGTGCCGCACACAATAGTTTATCATGGAGGGGATGGCCACAACCCGGCAGCCGTCCTTTCCAGTGGCGGGATCCGGCTGTAGCCGTGCGGCCGGGCCGTGGCCGTCCCGTGTGAATGGACACAATAGTGTCCATTCACAACTAATGTGTCCGGCACGGCTCCCTGGCCGTGCGGGATTTCACCGTACGGCAGGAGCAGGAGTGTGTGAAACCGGCCTTAGGGGGACATTTACTAACAAGCAAACAATCCGCTGTCACAAACCACCGGACTGAAGAGCAGTATGTGTGCTTATACGGGATGCAGTTAAAATCCCGGCGGTCGGGATCCCGGCGCTCAGAATCCCGACACCGGAATCCCGACCGCCGAAATCCCGACACATTCTCCCTCCTGGGGTGTCCACGACACCCCTGGAGGGAGAATAAATTAGTGTGCCGAGCGTAGCGAGGCACCGGGCCCGCTACGTCCCCCCCTTGTCGGGATTTTGGCTGTCGGGATTCCGGCGTCGGGATTCTGAACGCCGGGATCCCGACCGCCGGGATTCAATACTGAATCTGCTTATACATACTGCTCCTCCTTGTAACGGCAGGGGAATCCCACTGACATTAGTCATTGGGAAACCCCTCAGCCAATCAGCTACGAGCTCCAGAGGAGCTCTGCGACTCATTGGCTGTTTGCGTTCAAAATGAGTCAATATTATGTAAATAACAATGGCTCCTATGGTGGTTGCCAGCATAGGACTCTGTCATGTTATGATGGGAACCGGCAAATCAGCCTGATCACAACATTAATTCCAGGGGATACCTTCAATTAACTTTGCGGTCAGACTGATTTCCGATTATTGCAGGATATGTGGTACAGAGAAGGAAGGGGGAAACACGTCACCCCTGCCAATGCTCCATCCCCAGCGACCATTGTGGAAATGACATACTCACCGATCGCTTCCTTTCCCTCCGATAACATAAACCAGGTTATCGTGTGAAACCACAGCGTGTCCGTACACAGCATAGGGTAAGGGGTCAGACTCCCCCCATTTAAAGGATCTATAAAATAATAAACAAAAGGAAAGTTAAAGTCCATATTAAATCTGCACATGACAAGTGATAATTGTATTATTACACCTGTTACACCAATTATATTAACATTTGGAGTGCCAAGATCGCTGAGAGAGATGCGCGAAATATCTGCTAAAAATGCCAGCGTCTCTCACATTTGTTATATAAATTCAAATAAAACGTGTTAAAAGATTATATATACTATATAAGGTAAATATTACAGGTCATTATGATGAATAAAAGGGTTTGCGTGCCAATTTTCACACCTATTTTGACAAATTCACTTAGCACTCAAAGGGTTAATTAACAAAACTATATTATAAAGTAAGTGCATACTTTTAAAGTTTGGTTGAACTACGCAAAGCTTATGGCCGTATCCTTAAAAAGTAATATTAAGTATTTAATGTAAAACTAAATATAATTACACTTATATATGTCATTGAGAAATGTCACACATTTTTATATATCCCTCAGTATAGTTTTATGTGATGCAGTGACACATTTTGTCCTACAGATGTCACTGTTGCTCTTTGTATTGTTTTACAGAATGCATTTGCTCTTTCCGTGAACAGCTTGCCTATGGTTAGATGTAACAGAAATTATTTGTTCAGTTCAGCATAGGGATGGACTGGACATCAAATCGTTCACCCTCGATGGGCCATTGGTACTTTATGCCAGCAGCAGGGAACCATTGATGGTAATTCATGAAAAGTTTGAACCATCGGTGGGTGGCCCCAGTAAAGAAGGCTGGAGCTAAGCGGCATGTGACTGGGGTGATAACCATTGCCACATCACCATCGGAACTCAGCCATCGACACCATTGATGCTAAACATCGGTTGTTGGTGTCCATCCCTTGTTGAGCATATGGTAAATTATGCAGTATCCCCTGTCCTGAGTAGGTGGAGTCAACAAATGCTTTAATGACGTGGTTCCCAAACTCTGTCCTCAAGGCACCCTAACAAGCCAGGTTAAGGATATCCATGATTAAGCACAGGTCCCTTAATTAGTACCTTAGTAAGCATGAGTATATGCACAAGCATGGATATCCTTAAAACCTGAACTGCTAATATGCCTTGAGGCAGGGCCGGCGCTACCCACTCAGCAGCTCCTGCAAAGCAGGGAGGCGCCATGCTGAAAAGGCGCTGTCTCCCTCCCTGCACTGCTAACGCTGCCTCAGGCCTCACTGTCACTGCCTCCTGCATGCCGCCCGCAGCGCCTGTCTGTCTGAAAGGGCGCAAAATTTATGGTTTGCAGGAGGGCGCCGGACACCCTAGCACCGGCCCTGCCTTGAGGTCCTGAAGACAAGGTTGCCTACCCTCCCAGAATGGCCGGGAGGCTCCCAAAAATTGGGTTTCCCTCCTGGCCTCCCAAAAAGGTGGGCAACCCTCCTGGATACCAGCATCTCCCCCACAGCAGCGTTAATTTCCCACAATTTGCAGCTTTTCAGGGGAGGGGATGGGCTAAAGATGCAAATCTCGTCATTTAGCGCAGCCCCCTTCTTGTAGACACGCGAATTGCAGGATTTGCGGTACTGGGGGGGCGGGGCTTGATGACATCTACCTCAGGCCCCGCCCCCTGAAGTGCGGCTGATAGTCTCCTCTCCGCGCTTCTCCCGGAGAAGAGACTTTAAAAGTAGGCGACCCTGCTTGTAGATGGTAGTAATGATAATAATAGAGGTGCGTAGTACCCCTATCTGCTTGCACACATAATGGGGCTGATACCTCTTTTCCCCCATAATGAACCGTCATATATCTACCCCACTGTGAATTCGGGGAGGAATTTTACAAAAGAAGAATAAAAAAAAGGAGCTTCTAGAAATAAAAGATAAATCTACTAAATAAATAAAACAGAATTATGCATAGTAAAATAAAACTCTAGTTGGAATTATAGTTCACATCTAGGGCCTGATTCAACTTTGTTAGCACAGCTTAAAAGCACACAACTGGGCAAAACCATGTTGCACTGCAGGTGGGGTAGATGTTACATGTGCAGAGAGTTAGATTTGGGTGCGGTGTGTTCAAACTGACATTCAAATTGTGGTGTAAAAATATGCTGCCAGTATTTACCCTGCACAGAAACAAAATAACTCATGCAAATCTTACGTTCTCTGCACATGTTCCATCTGCCCCATCTGCAGTGCAGCATGGTTTTGCCCAGTTGTGTGCATTTTTTTGCATTTCCAAGTTTATAATACAGGACATTATGACTCACGGTCGGTCGTAGCACAGAACGGAGTCCAGAGTTTGTTCCCCCTCCTTCAGTTCTTTGCCGCCTACTAGATAGATGGTGTTTTCTGACTCTCCGAAACCAAAGAGGCACCTTGCGGATGGGACCGGCGGCATTCCCAACCAGTCAGAGTCCAGGTGGTCAAACTGCAACATCAGAGACCGGGTATAAGAATACTGTCCTATTATCTAATATTGCCGCCATTATTTGCAGTGACGCAAGCTGTCCCCTCACAAGAGCTTACAATCTACAAGATTATACATGCTAGAGATCATGACTGGGGAAAGTTTCAAATTTACAAGTGCATAATATTGAAACATTGACTTGGCTTTTAATCATGGGAGAAGGCTTCAGCTCATTGCTAAGTTAAACAATACAATTAATCAAAGAAATATACATTTATCTATAATAATGTATTATCAGACATTATAAATGTAAGATAAAGTTTGGAAGCTATCACAAACATAGCAAGAAATAGCTTTGGGACACGGGTACAGTCTTTAGGGGGCTACCTGTTGCCCACCACTGGTCTGGATCCATTATATAGACCAGTAATACAGTAATAATGAAAAAACAAAGAGAGGTGATCAGTGCGCTACTATCTGCAGCTTGTACTAGGATTTGTCAGGTCCTCAGAAAATATAGGAAAAAAAGGGGGGATGTGTACCAGCTCTGGCTGAAAGAAATATAAGTATAGGCAAAAATTTGCAGAACGGTATCCTGTACAATATAGAATTTATTATAAAATAGAATTTTGCCTATACTTATATTTCTTTCAGCCAGCGCTGGTACACATCCCCCCTTTTTTTCATACAGTAATAATGTACAGCTACTGAAATAATCATATTGCACAGAGGCTGGTCCAATGCTCCTGTCATTATTTTATATGGCCCACAATCGTTCCGTAGCTCCGTACAAAGATGTAACATGGCATATAAATAGGGTTTTTCCATCGTGGACCCGGGTCAGTGGTGGTGTAAAAGGGTTAGCCTGTGTCCCTTTACACAGGACTTCTACCCAGGTCCTGACCAGGGTAGAACATAGGCAGGACCTGGGCAGTGGGCAGTGTAAACGGGTACACCGGGTGTCCCATTTACAGCAATGGGGGAAGCCCAACCTCCGGACCACAGCGTCCTGCAGTCAGTATGGAGGTTGGGCAGAGGGTGCACACAGCCTCCGCTGCTGTACTGTGCAGACCGCAGCGGGGGCAGGGAGGAGGTGAATTGATGCCTGTGTGCGGCATCCATTCACCTCTGGGGCTGGGGGCATCTTACCTTGGAGCTGGGCTTGCCCCCAAGCGCAGGGCCCGGTGTGGTGGTCGTCTCCAAGCGAGGCCCCTGTTTACACTACTGGTCAGCACCGCAGTGTAAACGGTGCAAATCATGGATCCGACCTGGCTTGGAACCATATTCCAAATACCGAGATGGATCCGGAATTTGGGTGTAAAAGTTAAAAACTTTACAAATACACCTGCAAGTAACTGCATAGCAGTAATCCGCAGAGGGAGGAGGGCCCTGATCACAAGAGCTTACACTCTACAGGCGCTATAGATGGACACATACAGGAAGGTAGAGGAGACAGTTGTTGGTAGTGGAGTAATGTGGGCAGGATGAAGTTCGACCACTAAAGGTCCACAGGGGTTAGGTCAACACCAGCATTCGGTCAACAATGGTAAAGTCGACAGTCAAAAAGTCAACATTTTTTCATGGAGGGAAAATGGAATAGTGTGCCGAGTGCAGCGGTCACCGGTACGGCGTCATCTCTACTTACATCGACATAGACATGGAAAAACGTGAAAAAATTGTGTCTGCCTGACTGTCGGCCTTCCCATTGTTCACCTAATGCTTGTGTCGACCTTAGCCATGTCGACCTTAGCCATGTCGACCTATCTCATGTGTCAACCTAAGCCCTGTCAACCTTTAGTGATTGATCTAATGTATGTCGACCTTTATACTGTCGTCCCTATGACCCATACCTGGCAGGAGGGAGCGTGTGTGGTAATGAGGCTGGAGATGTAGGGAGGGGGGAGGGATTGAGGACTTTGAAGGTAAGTGAGAGGAGATGGCATATGGGAAAAGGGAGTAGAGGTGGAGCCAGTGGTGTGACTAGTAGAGGTGGAGCCAGTGGTGTGACTAGAAGGGGTGGAGCCAGTGGTGTGACTAGAAGGGGTGGAGCCAGTGGTATGACTAGTAGGGGTGGAGCCAGTGGTGTGACTAGTAGAGGTGGAGCCAGTGGTGTGACTAGAAGGGGTGGAGCCAGTGGTATGACTAGTAGGGGTGGAGCCAGTGGTGTGACTAGAAGGGGTGGAGCCAGTGGTGTGACTGGCAGAGGTGGAGCCAGTGGCGTGACTGGTAGAGGTGGAGCCAGTGGTGTGACTAGTAGAGGTGGAGCCAGTGGTGTGACTAGAAGGGGTGGAGCCAGTGGTGTGACTAGTAGGGGTGGAGCCAGTGGTGTGACTAGAAGGGGTGGAGCCAGTGGTGTGACTAGTAGAGGTGGAGCCAGTGGCGTGACTAGTAGAGGTAGAGCCAGTGGTGTGACTAGAAGGGGTGGAGCCAGTGGTGTGAATAAAAGGGGTGGAGCCAGTGGTGTGAATAAAAGGGGTGGAGCCAGTGGTGTGACTAGTAGAGGTGGAGCCAGTGGTGTGACTAGTAGAGGTGGAGCCAGTGGTGTGACTAGTAGGGGTGGAGCCAGTGGTGTGACTAGAAGGGGTGGAGACAGTGGTGTGACTAGTAGGGGTGGAGCCAGTGATGTGACTAGTAGAGGTGGAGCTAGTGGTGTGACTAGTAGAGGTGGAGCCAGTGGTGTGACTAGTAGGGGTGGAGCCAGTGGTGTGACTAGAAGGGGTAAAGACAGTGGTGTGACTAGTAGTGGTGGAGCCAGTGGTGTGACTAGAAGGGGTGGAGCCAGTGGTGTGACTAGTAGGGGTGGAGCCAGTGGTGTGATTAGTAGGGGTGGAGCACTGAAGGGGAAAACTAGGTAGAGAGATTGAGGCGAGGCGCGATGCATAAGATCAGTAGGGTGATGAGAAGTATACTACAGGATTCATGGTATGGGTGTTGATGATGATGATGGTAGCATGATTGGGGGTTTGAGTGTAGAATATTACAGAGATGGGAATGTCAGAATTGGGAGAAGGACTGTGTGTAGGAGAACAGCAGTGGGCAGGGGATCATCAGCCATTAGTGTATGGGTTATATTGGAGGCTGCAGGGGCTGATAAGCTTATTTGTACTGTAGATGAGAAGAAGACCAAAGACAGAGCCTTCTGGGAGGGTTGTGATGGAGGGGGGCTTTGCGGGTGTTGGGGGCGGAGCTATGCTCTGTGTACCGGCATTTTGAAAAAAAAAAGCAAAGCATTGTTTTACTGTTCCATCGATGGAGGGAAACCATCTTGTCCTCCCTCAGTCACAGGTGAAAGAGCAGTGATGCTGTCATTGGGAAAATATTAATTTCCCAGTTCCACAACCTGACAGGTAGATCAGGGTTGCCGACCCTCCCAGAATTTCCGGGAGTCTCCCGAAAATCGGGACCCCCTCCCGGCCCCCCGGAAGGGTGGGCAACCCTCCCGGATTCAGGGGGGACCCCCGCTGTCCCCCGGATCGCGGCATTAAAATGCCGCAATCCTCGGGTCACAGAGGAGGGGGCGGAGCTAAAACGGCACATTTGCGTCATTTTAGCCCCGCCCCCTCCACTGAGATCCGTGAATTCGGTGTTTTACCATCATGGGGCGGGGCTTAGTGATGTCACTCGTAAGCCCCGCCCCCTGAGCGGCTGCTGAAACTCTCCTCTCAGGGCTTCTCCCGGAGAGGAGAATAAAAAAGTCGGCAACCCTGCGGTAGATGCTGAATGAACCCTTTGAATTTTGAAATGTGGTAAAGAGCCTATGACGTGTGAGCACTGTGACCCCCCCCCCCCCCCCCCACACGGACATACCCCTCTCCTGTGTACAGAAGTGATGAGCAGACACATCCTGTGTTTGGGGGACTGATTGCCTTTCCCGCTGGGTCTCCTAGCTAACCCAGCATTTGCCCCTCAATTCCAACAAACCTCCTAACTCTAACATATGACATTTTGGCCATTATTCTGGTTCACTCACAAAGGCAAATTCCTTCTTAAATGGACAAAACAATGCTGCACTGCAGGGTGCAGATGTAACATGTGCAGAGAGATTTAGATTTGGGCAGGGCCGGATTTAGGGGTCAGGCCGCCCCTAGGCACCAAGTTTTTGGCCGCCCCCTGGAGCCGGAGGGAGGACCCCTTTGGGTTTTTTAAAATAGGTCACAGTGGAGGGAGGGAGATCAAGAAGGCTGCTCGATGGATAAGTTACCTACTCTTGTTCAGGCACCGGCAGCCAGGACACCGCGCTCCTCCTCCGCAGCAGTCACGGGCGGGCAGGGACAGGGCTGAGTCTCGACACCCGGGTGGCAGCAGCAGAATCAGCGGCAATAGCGGTGAGAGTTGGAGCCGGATCACGCACCCGTCCCTGACAGGCTGAGGGAGGGAGCTGCAGTCAATAGTGCGCACAGGTGGACACTTGGGGAGCGGATGACAGCGGGAGTGTGCGTGCATGCAGGAGAAGGGTTGCGGCTAGCACACACTCTCGCTGTCATCCGCTCCCCGAGTGTCCACTTGTGCGCACTATGGACTGCAGCTCCCTCCCTCAGCCTGTCAGGGTGCGTGTACAGCAGCCATTGTGCCGCGCATGGTGCCGCCAGCGAGCTCTGACTTGTCCAGCTTCTGCTCCCTGGACATATCAGTCAGGCTGCCGCCAGCTCCTCTCCTGTCTGCAGCAGCCCGGGAACCGGCGCAGCTCTTGGTCCAGGAGCAAGCAGCACCTCAGCCGCTGACACTGAGATGCTGTACCCCGGCAGGATATTGCTGCTGTGGGATGAGCTGTGCGGTGCGGTGCTCCGTGCAGCTGCACAGCTCGTCCCCCCTGTAAAAATGGCAATGCTGGCTGCCGCCCTAAACATGTGCCGCCCCTAGGCCCGTGCCTCACGGGCCTAGTGGCAAATCCGGCCCTGGATTTGGGTGAGTTATTTTGTTTCTGTGCAGGGAAAATACTGACTGCTTTAGTTTTACACTGCAATATACATCTCAGTTTGAAGAAAAAAAAACTCCCAATTCTAACTCTCTCTGCACATGTTACATCTGCCCCACCTGCAGCGCACATGGTTTTGCCCATTTGAGAAGGAATTTGCCTTTGCGAGTGAACCAGAATAAGGGCCATTGTCTGTGTTATTAACGTGTTTCTTCAGCTGTCTTTCCTGGGATTAGATAGTGATGCACAGCGTTCCCCAGAACATACTAGCATGGATTTGCACATAGACACCTATGGATTAGTAACTGAGCTTCGGGCGGGAGGTAGAAAGCACAGGGGATCTGTTATCGTTATTATATAAATATAATAAATTAAATGATTACATAAAAACATTTAAATGCCGCTTCTCACAACCTCTATGCTATCCTCCTGTTTCCCATTGCAGGTATTGAAATCAGGCATGATCGCTGGGCTGCGAATGACCACGCATTCACACTTTACATATATTATACGTTTCTAGTTACGCCACTGCTACCTTGCTATCAGGTCTGAATTAGGCCCAGAGTCTGTACATGGGCCTTTCCTCTCTTGAACCCAGTGGCATAACTAGCTTTTGGGCGCCCCCCCCGCCGTTAAAGAGAGGGCGCCCACCCAGCCCACCCACGCACCCCGCAGCACCAACCCCCGCCTCGCCGCCCATGCAAACCCCCCATCCCCCGCAGTCTTACCTACGCTCAGTACGCGCTGGTCCCGGCTCCCTTCTTCTGCTATGAGGACCACCACAAAATGTCCGCCCCCATGCAGCAGACAGTTTCACAGAACAGTCTGCTAAATGGGGGCGGACATTTTGTTGTGGTCCTCATAGCAGAAGAAGGGAGCCGGGACCAGCGCGTACTGAAGACACTGACAGGTAAAGCATACCTCCCAACTTCTGAGCTGACGAAATAGGGACACTTGTCCGAAAAGGGGGTGGGGCGTATGCAAATGAGGGCACGGCTTATGCTAATTAGCCGCTACCTCATTTTCTTACAGCGTCTATTCTATTAGATTGGGGGGTCTCCCAACTGCCACCCCCCGCAGCGGGACAATGCCTGCCGCGGGTGGGACAGCGGGACAGGACCCGAAAATCGGGACTGTCCCGCTGTAATCGTGACAGTTGGGAGGTATGGGTAAAGACTGCGGGGGATGGCGGCGGGGTGTAACTATAGCACTGCAGCCCCCGGCGCCCGCACATGTACAGCGCCCCCCCGCGGTCGCGGGGGCTGCGGTGCTATAGTTACGCCCCTGCTTGAACCTCCCCTGATAATTGGTTCCATTTAAATTTATCTGCAAGTCTTCAGCCCCATACACATGGAGTGACAGGTGAGCCGATGATGAGCGACTTGCTTAAGCACAGATTGCTCGGCACACATCGCTGGACACCCGCGATGCACCAGCGATGTGTGCTGAGCGATTTTGCTAGTGTACAATGGTGACCAGCTCCCCTAAATACAGGTATTGGGGCCCCAGCTGCTGCACCAACTGCTTCCTATTGGCAGTAACCTTATAGGACAGGCTTAAACAACCTGCAGCAGTCCAGGTGTAAAATCTATAAGCCCCAGCAATTCATGGCAGCTATCAGACATCTGGCAGGGCATGCTGGGACTTTTATTTGCGCTAGACCTGGAGAGCCACAGGTTGTCCGGGCTAGCTGTGGATATCAATGTGGATGTATTATAAAAGGGACATAGATAAATGGGCCAATTCAGACCTGCTCAATGGGATGTGTGTGTGCAGGTCTGAATGGGCCCCATAAGTTCCACCTAACCAGCTCCTAACTGTCATGTTAGTCTCTGTTTGAAAAATGGCAGTTATCAACTAGTTGGTTGCTACGTTATCTCCGTCCGCTTTATCTCCAGCCATGGCTTAGTAAATAGACCACAGAATTAGTGCCTCAATCAATTTGATTTAACAAATTGGTGTTAAACCATGGATATCCTTGAAACATGGACTGTAAGGGATTGTTGTTATGGGCAACCATTCAGATTCTACTTTTTAGCAGCTTCTACAATATAGATAGAATATGATTGGTTGCCGTTAGCAACATCCCATATTCAATAGAACTCCCATTTACTAAATAAATCCCTTAGGTGCCTTGAGGTACGGGGTTGAGAGTACGAAAAAAATTCTTACAGCAGTGGTTCTCCGTTCCAGTCCTCAAGTACCCCCAACAGATCATGTTTTCTGGATTTATTTTATTGTGCACGGGTGAGATAATCTATTGGCTAAGGTAAGTATCCAATATTATGGGTAATTATCCTATCCTTTTTCACAGATATAAATCCTGAAAACATGACCAGTTAAGGGTACTTGCATACTAGAAATGAGGGCCATTGCCTTATAACAGTGGATCCCAACTTGGGGTACTTGTACCCATGGGGGTACGCTGTAGTCCGGATGGAGGTACTTGAAAATAATATTGGTAATGGCGGAAGAAGTCTCCCTCCCGATTGCTGACGATACCCCCGTCGCGGTAACCTGGTGATCGGGTTTTTACTGGTTTAGTTTATCCCGCCCACTGACTATTATACTTGTGTGCCAGATAGATACCTCTGTAAAACATGCACTGTAATGGGTAAATTTACTGATAGGCGTTCTATTGAACATTGGATTTTGCTCATAGCAACCAATCAGATTCTACTTATTTAGAAACTTCTGTAAAATAATAGATAGACTCTGGTTGCTATGGGCAACATCCCATCTTCAATACAATGACATACCTCCCAAATGTCCCAATTTTTACCAGACAGTCCTGTTTTTTGGGGACTGTCCCGCATCCCACCCGTGGCTGGCAGTGTTCCGCAGTGGGGGGGGGGGGGGGGGGGAGGAGAGAGTTGGGAGACCCCACTGACACACGTAACAGAGAAGCAGAGAATAAATGCTGTGCACAAGCACATTGTCTATTCACTGCGAGAGAGGGGCTGGGGGCATGGCCAGCAGCTCACAGAGCGTTCCCCCATCAGTGAAAATGGGGCGTTGCCTTGAGGCAGTGCTGCAAATGTAGGCCATGCCCACTTACAGTAATGCCACACCCCCTATTTTCAGATGCGCGCATGTGTCCCGCCTTGGCTGACTGTAAAGTTGTGAAGTACGGAACTCCCAAATATACCCCTAAGAGTCCCAGAGGACCACCCTTGAGAAACATCATACTGCACCCTTTTTTCACATGTTATAGGAAAAGCTTATCTTGTGGTTACCTGCAGGAAATATGAGCTCAAAGGGTCGTCCTTAATCTCCTCATTGTAGTAAAGTCCACCAGCCACAAAAATCTGGTTTTCCTTAGTTGCCAAGCTGACGTGATTTTTGGGGATCTGCGCTGATAGTGATGCAAAGAAGCACTCATTTCCGATTGGGTCATAGGCCACTGCCCCCGTGTCACTTATCATAAAGATGAGATCTTTCAAGAACATCCCAAACCTCAGCGTGTCATTCAAAATTCCAGGTAGAGCATCTTCCTCATCTTCTTCCACATCCCCATTAACTACTTTCTCCCCATCTTTACCCTCTTCCGCCTGCCCGGAACTTTTCTTTTTAATGATCGGTAGTTTACCCCCATGTGCTTCCTTGACCATATGAAGCTTTTTTAAGAGTTCAGCGTTAGATTTAACCAGCTCGTGTTTCTCCACCTTGCTTTTGATGTAGTCTTGTGGTATAAGGCGGAATCGGATACTTTCAAAGATGACTGGGAGGGCTTCGATGCGTTTCTCCTTGTCCTTTTCTGCCCATTTCATCACCACCTGAAACACCTCCTCTTCCTTCTCGATGTTAAGGGCATCGCTAGAAATGATGGCAATGAGTTCATCAGGAGACAGTTGGTTGAATTCCTCATCTCTGACGATGAGGTTGAAGCGATCGCACAAGAACTCCCGCGCGGAGACCGCCAGGCGAGGACAGTCCAACATGAGGCCCAGTCGGAAAATAGCCAGACAGTTACTTAGACACAACTTCTTCTGGAGGAAAGACACGCACACAGTAAATATGGACGGGATCTGGAACATGTTGGCCACAGCAAATATATCCTGCACGTTTTTCTCTGTAATCTCAATCTCAGAGGTGTATATGTAATGAAGGATCTTCTCCAAGACATCGGGATCCACTTCTTCCAGGTCGATTTCCCTTTTCTTGCTCTCCTCTAAGTCGGACAGGAACATGGCTCGGAAGTAGGGACTGCAAGCAGCCAGCACAAGCCTATGGCACGGGAATTCCTTGTCTTTGATCCTTAGAACGCAGTCTACAAACTTGTCGTGGTCCAACATATCTTTCAGTCCATCTTGAAGTAGGGTTTGCTGGTAGAGTCGTAGCTCTTCGGCCTGTTGCACAGGGAGCGTCATTTTGGAGCACAAATCTTCCTCTTCTCCTTAGCCCACAGACTTAGGGCAAATATGCCTTCCTTGGAAATGTGAACAAGTCTCGGAGTCAGACTTAGTTACTTACAACCGGACACTCGACCCAGCGTTGCTGTTACAGCTGACTTTCCTCGTCAGCTGCTCGCTATATATATAGCAACAACATTACAAAGACTGGATGTAATGTGATCTCTTATTGGTGTGACACATTGGACAACTAGAAGTGACAGCTGTCTCCACAAACCTAGAGCACCAGTCGTAGACCGTCCAAGCATGACTCATCAGTAGGGGGCTCCAGTCTTTACTTGGTTCCTCATTACCAGGAAGGGTTGTGACAACCTTTGATGCTAAAGTGATTCACACAATTATATCTAATTCATGAGTCAAAGGCTGCAAAGGTCTCCACACTCAGCTCTGTAACGGAACCTCGTTCTTCGAGAATTCTCTAGAGCCATCCTTGAAGTTCTGTCTTCTATCAACAATCTACCTTTGCATGTAGCCTTAAGTAGAACAAGAGATTTAAATATAAGATACAACGATATTAAAGGGGCCGATTCAGGATCGTTCGTATTGATCCAAATTCGATCCCAGCCCCGATGGTCAGGGTTTGCGCATGCACATTTCTGTGCATGTGTAAACCCCGACAGCGAACCGCTCCGGCACGTTGCACACTCGCCGGGCGGGGGCGGACACAGGGCCGGACCTGGGGAACACAGACATACCCATAAATACTCTGGGTGTTCCCCTGGGTTATCGAATGATTTCTCATGCTAGTTTGCTCGTACAAATTCCCTCGCATGTTACTGAGGGGATTTGGCGGCTGGGGGGGGTGGTGTTTGGATGGGCGGGGTTTAGCCACTTCCTAAACAGCGAAGGACAGCTGCTTAGTATGCAATACTGAATTCCCCCTAAATCAGAGGTGCCAATTTATGTTTTTTTTTCTGGTGGGTGCTCAATGAGTGAAAAACTGCTGTAGGAAAGGGGGGGGGGGGGGGGTGCAGCCAGGGTCCCGGGATGGTTGTTATGGGAAAGGGGGCTGCTGCCTACCTGTCTTTGCTGCCGTGCTGGTGGTCCATCCCAGCTGTGTGTGTGCCCAATGGGCAGCTGGGGCTGGCTGGCGGGACTGCAGCAGTCCAACCCTGCCTGCCATATCTGCACAGGCTGTTCTCTGTGTGGGGGCAGTCCGCATAGCTGCGTGACATTATGGCACATCGCACGTCGGACCTGCAATACACCTCTAGGAATGAGGCCTCCTGGTGTGAGGGGTAGGGACAGATTTTCTGGGGCCTAGTAATGGTACCCGCTGGTACCATTACATGGACTGTATGATACAAATTTTGGGGCTGAGGTTGAATACTGTGCACCTGATGCGCATTTCTGCAAACACACGCACGTCACAGTGGTGCGCGGTTCTCTTTGGCCGGTAAATGGGGGTTTCTGGATGGCAACTGGACGCCAACAATTGGGTACCCAAGCTCAAGCGTAGAAGCTGGAACTTGGCCCTAATCCTTCTAGTTCCCTAGGCAGCTGCCCGTATGTACTAAAGACGAATAATAAGATTTTTTTTTTTATTACTATATCATATAATAAATACATACAAATAATTCAGTTTACTTACAAGTAGCATGAAACACAGATGTAGGTTACACTATACAGCCTGGGGCTGACATTCTGCTGCAGCTTCACCAGGGGTGTTTCCAGAGAGACTAAATTGCGCATGCGCAGATTGCGGGTAAAATGCAGCCGTGGCCATTTCTCCAGCGATTTCTGCAACACTGGACTCCGGAGGGTAAGTATTTAAAAAATGGGTGCAGTGTGGCCCCCCATGGGACTCAGGGCACCCATCATTGGTATGCCACTGAGCTTCACAGAACATGAAAGTGCGATGGAGTATTTTATTCCTGCTTACAAACAGACCATTCAGCTTCAGACCCTGATCTCACGCCCGAAAACTCGTGTTCACCTAAGCCGCTGCCCCGCTACAGTGATATCCTGCCTTGCAAATGAATGTGCTCGCTGTGCTAAAGGATGTGTACGGCTACAAATCTATTCGCAGCGAATATGTACAACACCCATGGTTAAGGTCCATACACACTGAGCGATTTTTGCCCTTCTGAGTAATGTTCCCGGGGGGTGGCCGACGTTCCCGGGGGTGGCCACCGGCGCATGCGTATGGTAAACAATGCACATGCACGAGGGAAAATAGCACCAGAAAATGCGTTTGCAAAGTAGCCGCAGTTTGACTGAGATGTTCAACAATAACTGCGTCAATCAGGGATATGGCGAGATGGAGAGCAAGCTCTGTATCTGCAGGATGAGGGCAGGAATAGCTGGGTCTTGTTTTCTACAAGTATCAGCTGACCATGACTGCTGGGACCAAATGCATTTTATCTACTGTTAACCCTTTATTACCTTATACTCCCTGCCCTGGTGAAATTGGCATCAGTGGGGAGCATAGAGCACTTCCCTACTTTTACTTTCTCTTCTCCAGGAGAAGCCCAGAGAGGAAATGTATTACATCACATCTGAGGGCGAGGCTGGACTGCCATGTCATCAGGCCACGCCCCTAAGATGAGTCTAAAGCAGAGGTTCCCAACCTGTGCTACGCTGCAGACCGGTTGGGGGTACTTTAAAATGGGTTGAGATCGTTTGGTCTACAGAAAGTTGGTCGACAAGCATTAGGCCGACACTGTTAGGTCGACTTGGGGAAAGGTTGACATAGTTCAAGGTCAACATGGGTCTAGGTCAACATGGGTCAATAGGTCGACACAAGCAACAGGTCAAACGTGTCTAGGTCGACAGTCAAAAGGTCGACATGGGGTTTTACACTGTTTTTTTTTTACCCGAATGTCGACACAGTCGACACGGACACAGTTTCCAATGCACCGCATCCCCTCGTGCCCCTACACTCGTGATGCTTTGGGCACGATGCCTCGCTGTGCTCAGCACACTATTTTATTCTCCCACCACGCCCTAGTGGATGGTAGGGCATGAAATAATGGGTACTTATGTAATATCTGGGCTCCCGTTTTTCTTATGAGACCGCGTCCCCTCGCAGGGCTCGCTGCGCTCGCCACACTATATAAAATCAACTCCATGCGTAGTTGGATAGAAGGGGTATGAAAAAATGGGGTGCATTTAACATGGGAGCCCAGATAATACATAAGTACCAAATAATGCCTGTCGGCTCAAAAAACAGTGAAAAACCCCATGTCGACCTTTTGACTGTCGACCTAATGCTTGTGTTGACCTAATGACCTGTTGACCTAAACCCATGTCGACCTAGAATCATGTCGACCTAGAACCATGTCAATCTAACGCTGGCAACCCAATGCTTGTCAACCAACTTGCTGTAGACCCAATGACCGTATCCCCTTGAAAAAAATATCGGTAACGGCGGAAGAAGAAGTGTCCCGATGGCGGAAGAAGTCTACCATTGCCGTGGAGACGAACCACGTCGCACCATTTCCGATTCCGTCTGCAGCGTCATCAGTGTCTCCTTGTGCTTAGCCTGACTAGCAATCCACTTGGAGCTCCCCACACTGCCCTCAGCGATCATCTACTCCACGCAGACACGGGTGGAGGAATCAGCTGTATTAATCCTGCAGGCGTTAGCTCAGCCAGCGGGCAGACACAGAGGGACCCAATTCCTGACCGCAAACTACTCCTCCACCACTCCCTAATATAAGGACATGCATTAGGGCGGAGTGAATAAGTTGAAAGTGAGATATTCAAAATCGGCTACTGCGGAAAAGTTGTGACTTGACCTGAATAAAAAACGTGCAAAAGCGTTTTGCTTCTGTTCCAGCAAGATACCTAAAGTTTCGCATTTTTAGATGAAAAAAAAAACGTATGAAGAAGCTCCGATCTAGTTAAAATGATGTCAGGACATCTTAGAGTGGTTCATTAGAACTTTAGAATAGTAAAAAACAGTACGAGCTTGTCCTAGTGTAAAGTTACTGACTGGCGGTAGAAAAAAAATCCCTGATAACTGACCAGTTTTCATTGTGAATATTGAGGATTATTCTGGTTCACTCGAAAAGGCAAAATCACTCTCTAACGGACAAAACCATATGCACTGCAGGTGGGGCTAATATAACGTGCAGAGATAGTTAGATTTGGGTTTTTTATTGTTACTGTGCAGGGTAAATACTGGCTACTTTATTTTTACACTGCAATATAGATATCAGTTTGAAGTACACTCCCCACCCAAATCTAACTCTCTCTGCACATGTTTCATCAGCCCCACCTGCAGTGCACATGGGGGGTTATTCTAGTCCATTCTTTCTGACAAAATCCTTCTTAGATGGACAAAACCATGTGCACTGCGGGTGGGGCAGATGTAACATGTGCAGAGAGAATTAGATTTGGGTGGGGTTTTTCTTCAAAGTGAGATTTATATTGAAGTGTAAAATCATGCAGTCAGTATTTTCCCTGCACAGAAACAAAATAACTCACCCAAATCTAATTCTCTCTGCACATGTTACATCTGCCCCACCTGCAGTGCACATGGTTTTGTCCATCTAAGAAGGATTTTGTCAGAAAGAATGAACTAGAATAAACCCCATGGTTTTGTCCATTAAAGAGTGATTGTGCCTTTGCGAGTGAACCAGAATAACTCCCATTGTGTGTTTTCACCTGGAAGTGTTTTTTGTTTTGGAAAAGATGCTCTGTAATACCCCTTTTAGACATATTACCCAAGATTTTGAAGACGGTTAAATCCTTGGTTTTTCAAAATTCCAGGTCAATTGCAGGTGTGCAGGGGCTGGGATTTTAGTTAACAAAAACCGGGTTAGACCCTTTTAGACATACACTAGTCCCAGGATTATGCACGTGAAAAATCCCAGGATTTTTGTGTATGTCTGAAAGGGGTATTATTGAAGTGACAAAGAGAAAAAACTTGGGGCAAAATATTAGGGTAAATCTGTTTTGTTTGCCCTTAATAGAAGAGTGCACCTCTGTGCCTTCTAATGTCCAACTCTTTACTGAATGTTACAGTACGTTCAGTAAACAATGCATTACGCTCTGTTATATAGGTACAGTATTTACATACTTCTGTTTATTGTCTTTAATTGTGGCAGTTTATTTTAAACATGAATTGGTCTGAAAAACTGTTTTGCATCCCCTATGCTGGGAACTTGATTGGGCTGCATTAGAGCATATAATTATGCAAAATATTAGCCAATATATTAACAGTTAAATACGTTTAAGTGCATTATGCTGTAATAAACAAATAAATCTCATGTTAAGAAAAATAAAATCAAGAACATTGATTCAAAAATAACAGGTTTCAAAGATGTTGCACAAACAGTATTGTCTTCTTGTTGTTTTTTTATGTTGTGTTTTGAGTTCGGTTTTATACAAACCACTTGTGATTGATATCAACTATTATTAGACTGTTAAATTGGGTCAGTAAGCACACAAAAAGGAAATAAAGTATTGCTGATCAATCCTGCCTAGGAACTAACACAGTGATTGGCATATACTGTATATACTACTGGACACCACTGATAGAATGAATAAGTCTCAATAGCACTTCCAGTAGACTTTGTTATTATTTTCAATACAGACAATATATCTGATTTTGGAATTCTGGCTGGGCAGTTGCTGTGTCAAATTTTTGCATAGCATGTGGGTGTGGTATGACTTGCCGACATTGACCATGTTGACATTCCGTATGTCTTCATGGATATGTCGACATGATGAACTGTCAACAAACCATCCCTGGTTGAATAGTGGTCTCTTACCATTTCTCATTTGCAACCCAGCTTCTCAGTAGACCTGTAATACCCTTGCATTCCAATGAGTATCTCTCCCCCGGTGCCAAATTGCCCACCTTTCTCTTCTGGCACATGCTTTCAGCATAGGGGATGCAAAACTGTTTTTCAGACAAATTCATGTTTAAAATAAACTGCCACAATGAAGACAATAAAGAGAAGTGTTTAAAATACTGTACCTAAATAACAGAATGTAATGCATTGTTACTGATCTTACTGTAGCAGTCAGTAGAGTTGGACATTAGAAGACACATAGGTGCACTATTCTATTAAGGGCAAACAAAAGCGATTTACCCTGATTTTTTGCCCCAAGTTTTTTTTCTTGGTCACTTCAAATACAGAGCATCCTCTTCCAAAAAAAACAACAACCACTTTCGGGTGAAAACACACAATATTCACAATTATGACCATGAAAATGGGTCAGTTATCAGGGATTTTTTTTCTACCGCCAAACCAAAGTCAGTAACTTTGCACTAAGACAAGCTCAGTACTCTTTTTTTTTACTTTGCTAAAGTATATTAATGAACCACTCTAAGACGTCCTGACATAATTTTAATTAGATCGAAGCTTCTTCTTACGTTTTATTATTTTCGGTACTTGTGTAGTTTCACGGCGCCTGCATGGCGCCGTGCTACTTCCGGGTGTACGCTCGCCACGAAATATGTCCAAAAAAGTAACTTAACTCCATGCCAGCATGGATAGTTCATACCTCCACTATCCATGTTGGCATGGAGTTGATTTTAAATAGTGTGGCAAGCGTAGCGAGCCACCGAGCCCGCAGCGTGGGCGAGCGAAGCGAGCCCCGCAAGGGGACTCAGACGCACGGCGCCATGCTGGCACCGTGAAACTACACAAGTACCTTATTTTCATCTAAAAAGCGAAACTTTAGGTGTCTTGCCGGAACAGAAGATATTAACACAGAGCAAAACGCTTTTGCACGTTTCTTATTCAGGTCAAGTCACAACTTTTTTGCCGATTTTGAATATCTCACTTTCAACTTTTTCACTCCGCCCTTTGCATATCACTCACTTCCATTCCACTCGTTATTACTGTGGATATTTCAAATTCAGAGAAGGGGGTTCTCATAAATAAAACTCTTAATCAACCGGTATGGGAGAGAAAAAAAGGTAGGGATTGCTGGTCCAAAGGATGTTAATCCCCCCCTCCTCCACACTATCTTTTCCTGCCCGCTTTCCTGCTCGGTCCTGCACTGTTGCTCTGTGCCCCTAAGCTGCAGCTTCATTGATAAGCAGCAGTTGTTTCAGGGTTCAGAGGGAGTGGTCCTTGAAAATGTTGCTGCCTTTTTCTAGGAGTGCCAGGGTGTCTTCCCCCACAGATTGAATGCCGTTACTGAATGAACTCGTTACTGATCTCAGGGTTACTGTGATGGTCGATGTTCTCTCAAGTGATCCGGTGCTCAGTCCTTGTAGGCAGCAGCGGATCACACACAGGCATTCAGAAGGAGCGCCTACTTACACAAGCCACCTCCTGAAACATTAGCATATTAACACACAGCAGCTGCGTTCAAAGACCCTGCTCACTGTGCCACCTCCCAATCACCCCAGGTGTGGTATGGCAGCCCAACAGCGGGGATCCCGATAGTCAGTATCCCAACATTGGAATCCTGACTGCCGGTGCTCCGACAGGGAGGCGAGAGCAAGGAAGCCCCTTGTAGGCTTGCTGCGCTCGCCATGCTGTGGTCTCGGTGGCTTGCTTTGCTCGCCACAGATTCTATTCTCCCTCTATGGGGTTCGTGGACCCCCACAAGGGAGAATAGCCCCTGTCAGTCGGGATCCCCCTGTCGGAGCACCGGCAGTCAGGATTCCAATGTCTGGATACTGACCACCGGGATCCACCCTGTAGGGCAGTCATCTGGCACCCATCACCCCCACTGTGTGTCCATGAAGACTTCTTGCCATTTTGGGTCTCGGTGAAAGAGTGGAAAAACCTACGGTGACAGAGGGTCTGCATTATTCCTGCCATGGTGCCTCTGGCCTTTTACATAAGTCTCCCAGCAATTCTGGAAACATTGAGGCCATCTATAATCTTGTTTATAAAAAGCAAGAACTGTACAAGTTATATAACGTTACATAGTGTTCCATTATTTCCTTTCACTTGTCCACAAATGTGCTCTGGTTTGTCCCAATTGTTCCCCAAACTTAATCTCTCCTGACTTTACAGTACCAGCAACTACTCATCGGTGATCTAGTAGCTAAATATACATCTCCCTCAGCCTGGTGGTATGTTCAGCTGTCCTCTATACTTAGACATGAGTCCAGAACTACACATAATGCTCAAGTTACATGTACCAGTCTGACACACCCAGACTCACAATACATTACACACACACACAGACACTGTCACTGGAAGCTGCGGGAAGCCTACGGCGGAGATCCTGTGCATTGTATCTGGTGCCTGGGATACTGATTCATATATACTATACTATTTGGGCAGTACGGATGGTGTAATGGTTAGCAGTGGCGTAAGTTTGTCCCAGCTGCCCGGAGGCGAGACACACACACTCACAAACAACCTTATTTGTTCTGAAATGTATATTTATATCACTATATATATATATCTAGATATAGATATAGAGACAGAGAGGACACGTACATTTCAGAACTCAATCACAGAAACAATATTGATGGCTTTCAATTAGCTGATTTAAACTTACAGGGGAGGAGTGGTGCCCCCTTGGGAGCAGGAGCCCGGCGGCAGATGACTCCATTGCCTCCCAGAGTTCTGCCTCTGATGGTTAGCATTACTTCCTCACAGCACTGAGGTCATGGGTTCCATTCCCAGCATGGCCCTAACTGTGCAGAGTTTGTATATTCTTCCCATGCTTGCGTGGGTTTCCGCCGGGTGCTCTGGTTTCCTCCCACAGTCCAAAAATATACTGGTAGGTTAATTGGCTCCCAACAAAATTAACCCTATAATGTCTGTGTGCGTGTACATGTGGTAGGGAATATAGATTGTAAGCTCCACTGGGGGCAGGGACTGATGTGACTGCAAAATATTCTCTGTACAGCGCTGTGGAATATGTGTGCGCTATATAACAAACTGTTAATAAATAAATAAAATATAATATAGATTCTATAGGGATGCATACTTGCTCAATGGAGCCTGAGCTCACTGTCTCATGGGGCAAAAAGAAATTCATATGACGTATAGTAGTTTCCAAATTCAAATGGATATTTAACCCTTTGAGTCCCAAGCGAATTTGTGAATTAGTGAATTTGTCAAAATAGGTGTGTAAATTGCCCAGCAAACATTTGTATTCATCAGAATGACCTGTAATGTTTACCTTATATAGGAAATATATTTTTTAACACATTTTTTATTTTAATTTATATAACAAATGGGAGAGATGCTAGCTTTTTTCACTTTTTTTTTACGTTAAATAGCAAGTTATCATTTTAGGCAGTAGTAGTTATTTTAGGCAGTAGTAGTTATTTTAGGCAGTAGTAGTTATTTTAGGCAGTATAGTAGTTATTGTTTTTAATTATCCTTAAATTATCTTTTTTAACTGATGATGATGCAGCTAAATGCTCGTGCGCAACCTCTAAGGCGTCTAAGGCGAGGCGGGGTGTGGACTCAGCTATGTGATGTCACACACAGAAGCTGCGACCCAAAAGATGGCAGCCCCGTGACTGGCCTCGCAGCTAGTCTACGCAGCCAGGGGGTTACCCTTAATATGTGAAGTAGCAATGCACAAAACCACCGGCAGTTGTAATTTTGCGAGGATTGAAGATGTCTCTTGTGGATTCTTTCAGTATTCACAAAAGATATCAATTTACAGGGAGTTCAAATCATGAACAACATGGTATCATTTACAATGTCATCTAATGTGTACGTGTACCCTGCTCGTGTACTGTGTTTTGCTTAGTTGTTTGTGTACTCTGTAATTGGTTGCTGCAGATCCCTTTTGACGCTATATAAATAAAGAATAATAATGTAGATCAATAAATATCCCCTACAATTACACAGATCACACTACTTTCCCAATAGCTCTACATTTAAAAGGGGGACTTTATTGTATGGTGGTGATTATTGTTGATGTTCATATGGTAACATTTGTGTTCAGGTGTATATGAAACTTAACCACTTATATTATGAGTGACTCTACCGCTATGTCCTACTATGTACTGTATACTTCTCACAGGCCAGACATTGACAGAATGTTTAGCCCCATCTACTGGTGATAAAAATGAATCTCCGAGAGAACATTTCCACATTCTCACTGTTTCATCAATTGCTTTTTTTTATTTTTTTTTATTCCATTTTTATTAGATTTTTTTTTACTATTACAACATACAAAAAAATTGGGATGTAAATACATAAGCGATACAAACAAATAAAATAATAAATAAAATAAAAAGAAGCGCCCGGTATTCCCATCTTCCATTTTAGCTAATTTCACTATCTAGGTTGGCAAAAAAAAACATTTTTGCCCAGTAAGAATATAGGGTTATATAGGGATCCTTTGTAACCATTTTTAGTATAAGCCAGATCTGCTGTAACCCTATTGAGTATGATAGTAATCTATTATCAACCTTTTACCTATGAAACTATTGTAAAACATATGTTACTTGTTTATTATTCAACAGAAAAATAAATGTATGTCTCTCAGCCTCCCCCTCTTGTGCACTGTCTGTGCCATTCATATTTATTTTAAGCAATTTCCCAGTGACATTAATTTATTTATAATAACCTTGTATACCAAAGCTACCATAGGTCAGTGGCGTAACTATAGTCCCGCAGCCCCCACGGTGGCGGGGAGGCGCTGAGAAGGTGTGGGCGCCGGGGGGGTCTGCGGGGCTATAGTTACCCGCTGCCGTCTGCCCCTGCCGCTGGCCGGTACCTCCTGCCGCCGGCGCAGCGCTTCTGCCGGGTCCCGGCTCCTGCAGCTAATAAAAAGTGACAATCAGAAAATGTCTGCCCCCATACTGCAGACCGTTTTTAAGATTGCTAGTGGAGGCCACCGCCAACTCTAGCATCCACAAAAACTGTCTGCATTATGGGGGGCAGCCATTTTCTGAGTGTCACTTTTTATATGCTGCAGGAGCTGGGAGAGCCGGGACGTGACAGAAGCGCCGGCGGCAGGAGGTACCGGCTGCACGGGGAGGGGGTGTTAACCCTAGGGGTTGGAGGCAGGGCCGGTGCAAGGCACCGGAGCGCCCCAGGCGAGTCGGGGTGGGGGCGCCCCGGTGCCGGGGGGAGGGAGGGGGGGGGTAGTACCTGTGTAAAAAAATTGCTGCCCGGCGTCCCTGCAGTGCTGGGGCGGTCAGGGGTGTCCGTGCCGTAGGGGTACCTGCCGCGCCGTCATGTGTATAAAGCTGGCTGCGGCCGGCGGGGTCCCTGTAGTGAATAGCAAATAACTAGCGCTTCCCGCGCCGCCGCGCGCATAGCACTAGTTATTTGCTATTCACTAAAGGGACCCCGCCAGCCGCAGCCAGCTTTATACACATGACGGCGCCGCAGGTACCCCTACGGCACGGACACCCCTGACCGCCCCAGCACTGCAGGGACGCCGGGGCAGCAATTTTTTTACACAGTTCGCTGGGGGTGAGGGGCGAACTGCTGCCCTCCAGGTGCCGGCGCCCTAGGCAAATGCCTAGAGCTTCCTAGTGGTGGCGCCGGCCCTGGTTGGAGGGGGGTTTGTTAACCCTCAAGGGGGGGGCCACAAATTTAACAGCGGCAGGGGGGCATCTTACAGTGTTTAGTGTTATATAAATATTATCATTTAATTTGTAATATGTGAAAAAAATATTTTTTTCCATCTATTCCACACTTTATTAAATTGCATTAATGTATTTCTACATCTATGAATAATCGTGTATTCAATTAGTGCTATCCACCCAGCAAAATCTGGGCCTATATTATCCATCCATGTTCTGGCTATCATCATTACTTGGGCAAAAAGCACATATTTATTATATATTCTTTTTCCTCGCTAGTCATATTCCTGTTCCTCATCATGTTCAAGAGGCAACAATAGATGTCAATATCTCCAGCGGCGTAACTATAGCACCGCAGCCCCCGCCACCGCAGGGGGGGGCGCTGTGCATGTGGGGGCGCCGGGGGATGCGGTGCTATAGTTAAACCCCCCCTCAATCCCCCGCAGACTTACCTATCGCGCTGGTCCCGGCGGCTCCGTTCTTCTGCTGAGGACCACCACAAAATGGCCGCCCCCATATAGCACACAGTTCTCTGAAACTGTCTGCTGTATGGGGGCGGACATTTTCTGGTGGTCCTCAGCAGAAGAACGGTGCCGCCGGGACCAGCGTGATAGGTAAGGCTGTGGGGGATTGAGGGGGGGTTTGCATGGGCGGCGGGGCGGTGGGGTAGGGGTGCTTGGCGGGGGGGCGCCCAAAACGTAGCTATGCCACTGAATATCTCCCTATTTATTTCCATGTCGACAAGAGTTTGTTTAACTTTAACCCAGAATTCTTGAACCATTTGGGATTCCCAGGCCAGGTGGAAAAAAGTTCCAGGTCATTATTGCAATTTGGGCATGTATCCGAAAGTCTTCCTCCAAATTTCATCATTCTCAGTGACGTAATGTATGATCTGAGCAACATATACAGTTGGATTCTCTGTGTTCTGATTGAGTTTGTGGCCTTTGGTATTGATACTAAAGCCCTATCCTCGAAAACCCTTTGACCTTACTGTCTGTTTTTAACCATTTCTTAATTGGGCATACCCCGAACTTTGGTGCTTCTCCATTAAATTGTGATTCTAGTGCATTTCTCAATCGCAGATATAAACAAAAAATATGTTGATGGAAGAGAAAATTCAACCTGTAATTAATTCAATGATTTTATTCTATTGTTTAGATATAGCTGATTCAGTGCAATGATACCATATGGAGCCCATATCTTGGCTACTTGGGGATTTTTTATTTCTTTAAAATTTTGTGAATCATTTAATGGATGGTCTACGTCTGACTCATGAAATTGCATATGTTTATTCACTTTTCTCCAAATTCTGATTGCTTTAGCTGTCAGAGGGAGATCCTTCCTAGTAATCCCACCTTTCAATCATTTCTGTAGTGGTGTATTCCCAATTTCACTATATGTTACCAACTCCTTCGCCCCCTCACAATTATTGGCTCTACTCACCCAATCCGCTAGCAGTATATTAATTGGTTGCGAAATAATATAATCTCAGATTGGGGGCCATCCCACCATCTCCTCTCTCTCTCTCTCTCATCAAACCTTGAAGTTGAATTGTAGGATGCGCATTGTTCCATATATATGAGGAGAACGTGCTGTTAATCTTCCTAAAAAAAGGTGTCTGGTACATAGCATGGAGCTTGATGTAACACATATAAAAACTTAGGGAGGATCAATTGCTTTTTAAGGGTAAATTTAAAGCTTCTAAAAATGAATAGAGGGGATGTTTCCCATAACAGCCAATCAGATTATGTCTATCATTTTGTACGATGCAAAAGAGAAATGGTAGACAGAATCTGATTGGTTGCTATGGGCAACATCACCGCTTTTCTTTTTAGTAAACGTACCCCTTATAGTTAGAGACATGGTGACAAGTTCATCTTATTTACTAATATATTGTGAAAGTGAATTTTAGTCACTTATAATAAACAGTCTGAAAATATACTTAATTGGTCAAGGGTTAGTTATTTAATGAAAGGTGCCTTATTGGTTACATTATGTATGTATTTATGTAAATAACCCCCAGTGGGGAGGATTTTTAGAATACATTAAAGGTGCACCACATATTGGCCCTTATTCTGGTTGGTGCGGTAATATCCGCGTGCGTTCGTGCCGCCGATGTTTTGTGTCTGCGCATGTGCAGAGGCGTCTCTGCGCATGTGCGAGCGGGGCGTACGACCAAATTCCGCATGAAATGTGTACACTACGAACAGGGGGTGGAGAGGGGTGTGAAGGGCTGTTTGGGCTCATTACCATATGTTTACACCCCGCGTTTCATGGGCGTTCCCATGCAAACGTTGGGCGTACGTATGGTAATGCGGCCATGACGCACGTGTAGGGGGCGGACATATGACATTGCCGGATGTCAGCTGCCCGCCCAGATCCCTGCTTTTGCACTGAGAAATGCCCGTGTGGTCTGAGGTTGCGGGAGCTGGTGGAGCATTCGGTCCTGCATTCGATGGTCTGCGACCATCGAATGATGGGGGAGGTTCCCTGAGATAGAGGAGGTGTATTCATGAGAAATACACGTGCGGTCCGTTCGGACAGCTTCTTATCGCATTCGGACGGAGTTGGCGATCCGTATGGAAGGCGGTGTTTAGGACGCATGGTGCTGGCCGCATATTCGGATCCGGCCGCACCGATCAGAATAAGGGCCATTATGACATACATCCCCTAATTGGGGTAAAAGTCCTCATAAGCATGGTGTGGCCCGCCCCCTAATCCTGTAGTGTCATGAGATGGGCGTGTCTGCAGTTGTTCTGCTCACTGCTGAGTGCCGTTCCAAGCCACATGCAAGTGTCCACATGCACACCGCCTAGTTACGGCCCTGTACATTTTCTCTGAGAACAGGCTTCTAGGTAATGCATCTGATTGGCTGTTGAATCATGCTGCTGGTTATTACATGGAGACTTTGAAAATAATATACCAACAAATGTCTAATGGAGTAAAGCTACTGTAAATACACACTCTTACAATCAGTGGCGGTTTTTAACTATGGGCTGCAGGACTGCAGCCGTCCCCAGGTAAAATCCATCACTGTGTGAAGCCAGATGCAGGGCGAGATGCACTAAACAAAAAATGTGTCAAAGCCCCCGTTTTCAGGTTTTTTACAGCATTTTCATATGCAGTAAAGCCCAACCGCCAGGGCTTCGCTATGGGCTTCCCTTTGCACCCCCTGCCGCTCCACACGCCCCCCCGCCGATCCACGCCGCCCCACTCCCCCCTATATCTGTCCGGGCAGCCTCCTGCTGTGCTGCCCGGACCAGTGACCTCCTCCTCCCTGCACCTCTTCTGGGTGCAGGGAGAAGGAGGGGGTGCCCGGCAGCTCATGCAGACATCTGAGCAGGGAGCTGCCGGGCAGGAGGAGGGAGAGCCGCCGGTGACCACACACACATCGTCAGGCACATTGCAAAGGACAGCTCTTAACGCAAGTGCTGTCCTTTGCGTTAATAATCACATAGGTTAGTGCATGTGAATGCCGGCAATGTGTGGCGGAGGATGTTAGTGCATCCCGCCCAAAGTCAGTGAGACTGCACTGGCTTCATGGGACTGGCAGTGGCTTCTTACTGGAAGTCCGACCTGTCAGTCACCCAAGGCAGGCCCATTGGGAGGTATTTATTTGTTTATTAACTGCAGGCTCGACTTATTTATTATTTTTGAGAGGATATATATATATATAAATGCATTGATCAATTCATGAACCAAATCTCCACTATTTATCATCAGTTAATTTAGTGTGTGCAGAGCCCCTACAATGTCTGTTTAAACAATGTGGTCACAAGCCATAGGGCACCCCAAAACTAGGAAAGGTGAGTGCCGATGTTAAGTGTATATATTGATTATTAGATTAATTTTTTTAATTAGTCTTATTGTGGTCACATTCTCTCATGCACCCTGTTTTTAACTAAGATTTCATAGCTTATGTTAACCATTTCCCTAGATGATTAGTGACAGGTGTGTTAGTAGCTGCTCACCTATAAAAGCAAAGTGTGCTGTGAGCTTCAGACCAGATAGCATGCCTGGAATCAAACATTGATGTGATAGCAATGTGTATTGTAGCCATTTTCAGCGATAGTGTTAGGACCTGCAGAAAAGTGGGGTCTCTTGAAGGGGGCTACAGGCTTAAATGCATTGATCAATTCATGAACCAAATCTCCACTATTTATTATCAGTTAATTTAGTGTGTGCAGAGCCCCTACAATGTCTGTTTAAACAATGTGGTCACAAGCCATAGGGCACCCCAAAACTAGGAAAGGTGAGTGCCGATGTTAAGTGTATATATTATATATATATATATATATATATATATATATATATATATATATATATATTTATAATCATGTAAACAAATGCAGAAAACCAAAAGTCCAAAGCACCTGAACAGACCAGCACATCCAATATTTCAAACGATGAAACAAGAAAAGAATTTAATGAAGGGTCATGATACTCATCACATAGGCGGACAGCAGCTATCTTATATCCACATATCCAAAGTGGTAGCAGCACAGAAATGTCCACGAGTAGCTCCCTGACGGGCCGTTTCGGCGATCCAACGCCTTTTTCAAAGGGTAACCACTGAATGTGAGTTAACCAAACCCTTATAACACAGTGGAGTGTACACAGCCGCGTCATTGCCCCTCATTCCGGAACCAAAAAACCGGAAGTGGAACAAAAGACGCTGGCCGCAGATCCGGGGAGCTGCATTAGCGGGCGTACAGCCAGGAAACATGCAGGACGCTTCCCCGTTGCCATGGCAGCGCGGCACTTCCATACTAATTCAAAAAATTATTTTCTTTTTGATAATAGTTTTTATTTGCAGCTTAAGGGGACTGCGATGGGGTCCAACATGGCCCCATCGTATGCGAACCTTTTTATGTATGATTTCGAGCAAAAATTTATTATGTCTGATGTTAATTTTTCCAAATTTATTTCGATGTATGTTCGATATATCGATGATTTATTTTTTGTTTGGACCGGTGGAGTGGAACTTTTGGAGAGGTTTGTCATGCAGCTTAACAACCTCCCTGGTTCGATCAGGTTCACCCACGTAGCCAGCCATGATTCAATTGATTTCCTAGACGTTGCTGTGTCAATAGTCGAAGGGAGATTTGTTACCAAGCTTTTTAAAAAGCCCACGGATAGAAAAAGTTTGTTATTGGCATCCAGTTTTCATCCTCAGCCCCTCAAAGCGGGACTGCCGTATGCTCAACTACTGAGGGCGGTGAGGATTACATCTAAACCAGAAGATCTTGAGAAAACCCTCAAAGAGATGGGTATGTGTTTTACACAAAGGGGATATGATGCCAAGGAGATTGAAAGTGCAAAACAGAGATGTCGAGCACTTAACCGTGATGATCTTTTGAGTATGACCGCACAGAATAGTTCCAAGGAAGAGAGGATGATGTTTTCAAACACCTACTCCATTATGTCTGGTAAACTTAAAGCAGTGATGATGAAACACTGGCATATCCTACAGACGGATCCTCTGATAGGAGGGATGTGCAAATTACCTCCTATGTTTTGCTATAAGAGGAGTCAGAGCATCAGACAACGCATAATCTACTCAGATATTAGCCCGAGAGTAGACAGACCAAGCACATGGCTGAGTACGAGAAAGGGCTCGTTCAGATGCTCAGGCTGTGTTAATTGTGGACACATCATCACGGGCAGCAGCTGGCAGCATGCACAGACGGGCCAGAAATTTGAAATAAGGCACCGTATGGACTGTGACACCAAATTCGTGGTGTATATGGTGACCTGTCCATGCCACAAGATATACGTGGGCAAAACAGTCCGCTCTCTTAAAGAGAGAATAGCAGCCCACCGCTCATCTGTTAAAAAAGCATTGCTTAAGGTGGACAACACCACCCCGCCAGTCGCCAGACATTTTGCCTACTGTGGTCATAAGATTAACGACTTCAAGTTCATGCCTATCGACCATATACCCCCATTAAGAAGAGGGGGAGACAGACACAAACGCCTACTCCAGCGTGAGAGCCAGTGGATCTACAATCTCCAATCATTGGCTCCGCAGGGACTTAATGAGGAGATCAATATGTCAATCTTCATTTAGTATGGCTATGTGGGGTGTCCCTGATCGGACATGCATGGTCAATATCTGACCATGGACCTTTTTGATTCATTATCTCTTTAGCTTGCTATTTACTATTTTCTTAGATGTGCTTATGTATTTTTTCATATTTTTTCCATGTTTTTTCTTGATTATTACCTCCTTTGATATGATGTGAGGCTTGTGAGGTGGCTGATAATGTATGTAAATTACGTTCTTTATGAATTAGCATCTTGCACACCATTTTTAATGGTGGTGCGAGGCTATTAGTAATATTACTCTATATTCATTAAATTTGCTGATCGGTCGCCCCCATGCCCCCCCTCATTCATACTTGTTATATTTTTTGTAAATTATATTTTCATTTATATGCTCTATTCTGTATAGGCTTTGATGTTTATCATCTGGCCTACACAGCATTTTTGCGAATATGTACATACTTTTCATGTTTCTATACGGCTGTTAGCATTTTTCACAGGTTAACTATCTGAATTAGTATGGAAGTGCTGCGCTGCCATGGCAACGGGGAAGCGTCCTGCATGTTTCCTGGCTGTACGCCCGCTAATGCAGCTCCCCGGATCTGCGGCCAGCGTCTTTTGTTCCACTTCCGGTTTTTTGGTTCCGGAATGAGGGGCAATGACGCGGCTGTGAGATACGGCGCTGACATGGCGGGAACGCGGCGGGAGAATGCGGTGTGATCGCCCTATGCCTAGGTAAGTAGTGGTACACTCCACTGTGTTATAAGGGTTTGGTTAACTCACATTCAGTGGTTACCCTTTGAAAAAGGCGTTGGATCGCCGAAACGGCCCGTCAGGGAGCTACTCGTGGACATTTCTGTGCTGCTACCACTTTGGATATGTGGATATAAGATAGCTGCTGTCCGCCTATGTGATGAGTATCATGACCCTTCATTAAATTCTTTTCTTGTTTCATCGTTTGAAATATTGGATGTGCTGGTCTGTTCAGGTGCTTTGGACTTTTGGTTTTCTGCATTTGTTTACATGATTATACATAACTCTGACCTGGCACTCAGATTTGACTAAGGAATGGTGTGCGTTCCCTACAAGCAACCTATGTACATATTTCCATTTGGATACCTGGATATGCACCTGCCTGCCCATTGTATATACCTTTGTTTAGTTCTTTTTTGCTTTTTACAAGTTTTTATTGTTCCACTGTATAATACCACCATACACAGTGGCTACAATATGGAAGATATTACGGGCACTAAGAGATTTACAGACAAGGACATTTCTAAAATCCTGTTCAATGATACCGCTGCACTAGCCTTTGATCAGGACACCCCTGGAGAAATATATGCTGATCTTCTTAAATTACGGAAAAGGTTGATTGAACTGGAACTACATGGACTTACGTTGTCCCAGTATCACAAGGACAATCTGATACCCCGTGGGTTCCGGGTGAGGAATCAGCCAACATTAGGCCGGTCCAATAAAGAATTCTGCACCCAATGGTGTCAGATTCTTAATCAGTGCAGTAAGGATTTAATGATACTTGTCATACAACAAGTTAATAAAGATATCATTTCGGTACAACAGGAGATTGACCAATGTGAGAGCACTGGCATCACCTGTTTAAATGATGATGCTGGGGGTGAGTGGCTTGTCAAGCTGGAAGATGCAGTATCTAAATTTAAATCAGAACTACTTATCTTCAAAAAAAGCAAATATAGGAAGGTTAAAGAAGATTATAGGGATGCCAAGGTTTATCCCTGGCTCTCAGGTCAACCAATTCGTAGAAACTGGAGAGGTGGGTTTGGTAATAGGAGGAGAGATGATGCTGAGTTCACAGATGTTGATTCTTCCCAAAGTGAAACAGAACAAGCACCTAAGGGTGCTAAGGCATCTTTTTTAGGAGAGGGCACATCGACACGCACCAGGCCAAGAGGAAAAAACGTTGCAGAAGGGGTGGCTCAAAACACAGAAAAAAACAAAAGCAGAAAGGGGAGGGGGAAATAATGGTCTTTAACCTGTCCACTTATCAGCTTACGGGACCGGAGATGGAGGTATTGAATAAAGGCCTCACCTTCGTCCCTACATACAGACAGAAAATCTTTGATTGTGAGACTGAGCTATATCGCTTTCACCGTCAACTCAGGTTGAAGGACCATTTTGCCAGACATAAGTCCAACATGTCTGACAACATTGTCAGTCCCTTTAGAGTACGTTCCACTTTTGATCCCCCCTGTAACAATGCGTCCATAGACACATTTATGCGCCTTGTACGCAATGAAGCACTGCCTGAGTTCAAGAAAGCTAGGATCCAGAGATCCAACCTCTCACGTGAACAAATGTTGGCCTTGGGATCACTACGTGATAACAAGGCCATCATTATCCGCCCCGCCGACAAAGGCGGGGGGATAGTGGTGTTGGACCGCGATAAATATATCGAAGAGGTCCAAAGGCAGCTCATGGATGCTACATGTTATAAAAAGCTGTGTTTTGACCCAACCTCTAAATATAAGATGGAAATTGATTCCATTATTGGCATGGGACTTACCAATGGGTGGATAGATGAGGGGATTTCCGAGTTCCTAATACAGGAATATCCACGGATTCCCCTCATCTATATATTACCCAAGATTCATAAATCTATGATTTCGCCACCCGGGAGACCCATCATCTCCTCCATAGGGTCCTTATGCCAGCCCATCTCGCAGTACGTGGACTACCATCTCCAGTCGGTGGTTCAAAATACCCCATATTGGTTGCGTGACACCACTCATTTTCTTAAAAAACTTATGGAGCTTGACGGGCCACCACCCAACAGCATGCTGGTGACCATGGATGTCACCAGCCTTTACACGAATATAGGTCATGAGGAGGGAGTGGCTGCCATTAGACGAACTATCTCCTCTAGTATCCACTACACCGGTCCTGCTACGGAATTTTTGATTTTGTTAATCGAGGTCATTTTGCATAAAAATTATTTTCTTTTTGATAATAGTTTTTATTTGCAGCTTAAGGGGACTGCGATGGGGTCCAACATGGCCCCATCGTATGCGAACCTTTTTATGTATGATTTCGAGCAAAAATTTATTATGTCTGATGTTAATTTTTCCAAATTTATTTCGATGTATGTTCGATATATCGATGATTTATTTTTTGTTTGGACCGGTGGAGTGGAACTTTTGGAGAGGTTTGTCATGCAGCTTAACAACCTCCCTGGTTCGATCAGGTTCACCCACGTAGCCAGCCATGATTCAATTGATTTCCTAGACGTTGCTGTGTCAATAGTCGAAGGGAGATTTGTTACCAAGCTTTTTAAAAAGCCCACGGATAGAAACAGTTTGTTATTGGCATCCAGTTTTCATCCTCAGCCCCTCAAAGCGGGACTGCCGTATGCTCAACTACTGAGGGCGGTGAGGATTACATCTAAACCAGAAGATCTTGAGAAAACCCTCAAAGAGATGGGTATGTGTTTTACACAAAGGGGATATGATGCCAAGGAGATTGAAAGTGCAAAACAGAGATGTCGAGCACTTAACCGTGATGATCTTTTGAGTATGACCGCACAGAATAGTTCCAAGGAAGAGAGGATGATGTTTTCAAACACCTACTCCATTATGTCTGGTAAACTTAAAGCAGTGATGATGAAACACTGGCATATCCTACAGACGGATCCTCTGATAGGAGGGATGTGCAAATTACCTCCTATGTTTTGCTATAAGAGGAGTCAGAGCATCAGACAACGCATAATCTACTCAGATATTAGCCCGAGAGTAGACAGACCAAGCACATGGCTGAGTACGAGAAAGGGCTCGTTCAGATGCTCAGGCTGTGTTAATTGTGGACACATCATCACGGGCAGCAGCTGGCAGCATGCACAGACGGGCCAGAAATTTGAAATAAGGCACCGTATGGACTGTGACACCAAATTCGTGGTGTATATGGTGACCTGTCCATGCCACAAGATATACGTGGGCAAAACAGTCCGCTCTCTTAAAGAGAGAATAGCAGCCCACCGCTCATCTGTTAAAAAAGCATTGCTTAAGGTGGACAACACCACCCCGCCAGTCGCCAGACATTTTGCCTACTGTGGTCATAAGATTAACGACTTCAAGTTCATGCCTATCGACCATATACCCCCATTAAGAAGAGGGGGAGACAGACACAAACGCCTACTCCAGCGTGAGAGCCAGTGGATCTACAATCTCCAATCATTGGCTCCGCAGGGACTTAATGAGGAGATCAATATGTCAATCTTCATTTAGTATGGCTATGTGGGGTGTCCCTGATCGGACATGCATGGTCAATATCTGACCATGGACCTTTTTGATTCATTATCTCTTTAGCTTGCTATTTACTATTTTCTTAGATGTGCTTATGTATTTTTTCCATGTTTTTTCTTGATTATTACCTCCTTTGATATGATGTGAGGCTTGTGAGGTGGCTGATAATGTATGTAAATTACGTTCTTTATGAATTAGCATCTTGCACACCATTTTTAATGGTGGTGCGAGGCTATTAGTAATATTACTCTATATTCATTAAATTTGCTGATCGGTCGCCCCCATGCCCCCCCTCATTCATACTTGTTATATTTTTTGTAAATTATATTTTCATTTATATGCTCTATTCTGTATAGGCTTTGATGTTTATCATCTGGCCTACACAGCATTTTTGCGAATATGTACATACTTTTCATGTTTCTATACGGCTGTTAGCATTTTTCACAGGTTAACTATCTGAATTAGTATGGAAGTGCCGCGCTGCCATGGCAACGGGGAAGCGTCCTGCATGTTTCCTGGCTGTACGCCCGCTAATGCAGCTCCCCGGATCTGCGGCCAGCGTCTTTTGTTCCACTTCCGGTTTTTTGGTTCCGGAATGAGGGGCAATGACGCGGCTGTGAGATACGGCGCTGACATGGCGGGAACGCGGCGGGAGAATGCGGTGTGATCGCCCTATGCCTAGGTAAGTAGTGGTACACTCCACTGTGTTATAAGGGTTTGGTTAACTCACATTCAGTGGTTACCCTTTGAAAAAGGCGTTGGATCGCCGAAACGGCCCGTCAGGGAGCTACTCGTGGACATTTCTGTGCTGCTACCACTTTGGATATGTGGATATAAGATAGCTGCTGTCCGCCTATGTGATGAGTATCATGACCCTTCATTAAATTCTTTTCTTGTTTCATCGTTTGAAATATTGGATGTGCTGGTCTGTTCAGGTGCTTTGGACTTTTGGTTTTCTGCATTTGTTTACATGATTATACATAACTCTGACCTGGCACTCAGATTTGACTAAGGAATGGTGTGCGTTCCCTACAAGCAACCTATATATATATTTATATATATACTCAGGCAGGTGTGCAGTAATTAACAGATTATGGTAGGTGCAGTAATGCACGATATGTTATTTACCTTCATGGTTCATATCGGAAACGTACATTTTGCAGGTTAGTGGTCCTTTTATTCATTATTTATAGATAAAATGATGCCAAGATTCCTTATAGAAAATATTTATTAAATCTACATTGTTGTGCACATTGATGTGTATTGTACATTGTCTGGCTTGTAGCCATGGTCTATGGGTAATTATGATCTCCTCTAACGATATGCGGCCAATTGCTTCGGCTCAGTTAGAATGGCCCTGTTCTCAGGCAGCTTTCAGCTTGTCTCTTTTCTCCTCCTCGATTGCGTGAATCCGCTCTCTCTCCTTTATCAGTTGCACCCCGCAGTACGTCACAAACCAGATGGACGCTGTGCTCGCTGGGAAACCTGTCATAGGACAGAAGGAGAATCGTGCATCAACAGTGCAGTTAGAAGGTGACATTTTACTATAAATAGTGTGTTAATGCCTGGGGTGAGGTGCACCATGCGTGTATGTGTGTGTGTGTGTGTGTGTGTGTGTGGGGGGGGGGTGACAGGTGCAAGTGTACCTGGGCCTCTGCATGTCTGGGGGGGACCAACCGGGGACTTATGTCAGCTTGAGAAGTGGAGCAACACCCCTGCTTGGTGCTCCAATTAATTATATGCTGAGTGACCTAGCCTCCTCTCTAGTACCGCCCCCACCCCACTCCCCCTATTGTCTCGACAGCCCTGCAGGGCCTTACATTGGGGGTACAACCTGAGGCAGGACCGGTGCAAGGTTTTTCAGCACCAGAGGCAAAACTTCAGCTTACTGCTCCCACCCCTACCGACACACCAATACTCCACATCAGAACCAGCAAGAATGCCTCTCTCTCAGCGCACCCTCAGATCGCTACCTAAAGCTGCTCAATGGCAAAGTCATCCCTGCCCTGAGGTGGGCAACAATGCAACTGCAGTGAGTGCATGTTCTGCATGTGTAGCCTCAAGTTAAAATGTGGTACTGAGAGGTCTCTGACCCTGATAGTAATGACTAGAGATGTGCGGTTCGGTTCTCTAGACCAGTGGTTCTCAACCTAGGTCCTCAAGTACCCCCAACAGTGCATGTTTTGAAGGTCACAGGTGGAGCTAATTATTTCACCTGAAATTCTCTGTGGAGATTTGAAAAACGTGAACTGTTGGCGGTCCTTGAGGACCGAGGTCGAGATCTACTGCTCTAGAGATCCACCCGAAGTTTTCCGAAATTTTTATCAAAATTTTTACTCAGGCCTGGTTCTGATGGAGGGGCCTTGGGCCCGATACCCCTCTCCCCCTTTCCAGAGAGCCAGGCAGTGGAAGAGAGAGGACCGACTGCCCTTGTTTTATTGGGGCCTGGCAGAGCTGTTGGCACCCCTGTACATATGATTGGTAACAACTGAGCTATTGGGCTCCATTTAAATGCAGTTGCCAGGGCCTGATAATGGTATCCAGCAACCACCCCCCAATCCCACATTATAGTATCTTTCCCTGCTCCTCTTGCTAAAGAACATTCAGCCCTTGAAGACAATTGTGAAGGTCTGTGCATGGTCTTCCATGCGTGGTCATTAGAGGATTCCTATGATCCAAGAGTTGTAGGGACCTGGTGCCACCTCATACCCAGCCAGTGGTGGAACTTGTGAGTGGTCGGCCCAGGTGCAAAAATATAATATAGGCCTACCACCTCCAGTCCAACCCAAGTCCACAATATGCCACACAGCAGGGGTTGTCAACAGTGGGCCCCTTAGTCCTTATGGGCCCCGGTGCAATGCACCTGCTGCACCAATGGTAGTTCTGCCTCTGTACCCAGCGTGTTAGGATGCAGAATAGTTAAATGAATGGTAAAGTAGACACTGGCAGTTGTGTTTTGTAACTTTGCATGTTGCACATAACCTGCATCTATATTATTACATTAATCTTGAACTTGTACTGGAAAAGTTTGATCAGCAATGGCGGGCTTCACGTGCGACCCCAACTAGGTGCAGAACGGGAGTGCATATGTCATTTAACCAACTAAATGCCGTGTTAATAGACATATCTTGTGTGCATCCATAAATCTGGTCAAGACTAAATGTTGATAATGATTGGTCCCAGGCCCTAGGTCCTGACAAATCAATGAGCTTTATTTTTGGTTAACCCTTCCAGTTTTATCTCTATTACTTTGATTAGGACATATCATTACCATAACCTATGTTGAGCAGTAATGGCAGGGGCTTATTAAGAGGGGCCCATGTACATTCTCTACCTGGGCCCCATGTACAGTCTCTACCTGGGCCCCCTCCTCTGTAGCAGGCAGCAACAGTGACTGAGAACTACAGTAGGTGGTGTGCATGTCTCCTAGAAAATGGCACAGTGGCCATTTTGCCCGTGATTAATCCTACTGTGTTTGGGCAGAATTCCAGGAAAGTGGCCACAAAGCCATTCTCCTGGAGACATATGCTTCTTCTAGATTTCAGAGTCACTGTCGCAGGTCAAAATGAGCACAGCCAGTGCATTGTGGGTCCCTCTACACACCCATTAGCTCATGTGCACCCATTATGGATATGCCAGTGGGTAATACCTCTAGCCATTTTTATAAAGCTACATGGACTGTACCTGTTATAAGAATCCTCTTAGCGACCAGCAGAGCGAACTCCAGGCTGTTGAGGGCTAAAATATTGTATAAAATAATTGCCCAGAAATTAGCTGCACCAAAAAAACCCCGGATTCTCCTGGACATTGATTCTGGCAGCTTGGCCTACCGGGAAAAAATGCAGAACAGTTATCTCTTTATGCTAAAATATAACGGGTTTAGTTCACAGTAGTATTAAAGTCACTGTGACCTTTGTGATGTCCAATTTACCAATTCATTATTGTCATCTCACAAACTTGCGGCTGTGTGACAAGCAGGCTGCGGCAACAGGAGGGGAAAATATAACAAGTTGGGAGGGTGCGGGGAAGAGAGGAGGTGGGAACAGTAGCCGCTGTAGAGGGGGGTGACTGAGGTGACCCGGCAGATGCTGGATCCCTTTATTTACTAGGGCATATATATATATTCATGCAGAAACATCGTTGGATTGTAAACCTGCGAGCAGGGCCCTCTAACCTCTATGTTTGAAGTTCTTCCCAAATGGGAAACGATCATTAGGTCGACACTATTAAGGTCTTCATACATTGGATTGACCACTGAAGGTCGACAGGTCTTAGGTCGACTCAGACAATAGGTCAACATGCCTAAGGTCGACAGGGTCAAAAGGTTGACATTGGGAAGGTCAATAGTCAAAAGATCAACATGGGTTTTTCACGTTTTTTTTTCAGCCGACATGTGCCGACAGGCAAATATTTCATGGCCTACCATCAGTGGCAGTTTTTACCTATGGGCTGCAGAGCTGCAGCCCCCCTCCCAGACAAAATCCGCCACTGTAGTGAAGCCAGATGCAGTCTGTGAGTCTGCACTGGCTTCACTGTGACCGGCAGTGACTCCCTATTGGAAGCCCGACCTGCCAGTCACCAAGGCAGTCCCATTGGGAGGTGTTCCCTCCCTCCGGAATACCAGTCAGAGCAAGCCGCAACCCCCCCCCCCCCCATCTTTGCACCAGTTGCGGATTATTCACTGGAGTGGAATTACTTACATTTCAAAAATATCAGGAATTGTTGGGGTATTCTATAACTTTGGTTTGATAATGTATGCTATCACAATACAGATCAAGGTTAATAATAATTGTCCAATGCAATGAAATGGTTATAGTAAAACAGAAAAGTTAAGTCAAAGGTCACAAATATGGGAAACCTGTTGGGTCATATTGACCATTTTACTCTATGTGCCCTAAAAAGTGGCTAATCTACACCAACCATAATATATAAGGACATGGTTTTGTGGTGGAGAACTGGTACATCGGCGGTGACCCAGACTGACCTCCAGTTTGGCGAATTGCTCCAGCTCAAAGAATTTTTGAACCCACAGCTCAAAGTTCAGACCAAAGCAGTTGAAAATAGACCAGATATAGACGATATCACAGGGGCCGAGCCACAAGGTGGTGACCAGGAACGTGGAGATAGTGGCCACCAATTCCTTCTTAATGTTAGTATGACCCTCCCCGAGGTAATCATACACGTATCTGTGAAAGAGGAAAGACACAGTGTCAGAGGCGCATATGTGTAGCGTGTGGTTTATGTGTATTGCATGCTTTAGAGTTATGCACATATATTACAGTTCTCCACCTTCATACGACTTTAATCTATTGGCGAGTGCAAGCCCTCCTGCAACTCTAACTAAATACTGTTAATATCTTTCCAGATTTTATCTGGGGATATCAGCCATGTATTTGCACTATCAGGCAGAGTTGTGTTTTGTAAATGGGTGGTCTTGTGTCGCTCTGCGCACCCCCTCGCTGCTATGGTCACACTCCCTGGTGTCTCCCGAACACCAAAATGGAAATTTGAGAAGAAAGATTGAAGCTGACCTCTTAGCGCATAGGGTGTTTACTGAGAAAAATGTATCCTTATAATAAAAATTTCATTTATTCCACATAAAATGACAAAAAATGACAATGACAATAAAATGACAGTGAATTCTTTCTCACCCAACTATAGTGGTGGAGCCAGGATGGTAAAGACAGAGTGTTCCGAATAAGGGTTCACCCTGTCGGCTCCACAGGTAAGGGTTGAGTGGAAGTCCTCCTGGATGTACAGCAATCCTTTTGGGGGCCAACGCGTTTCGAGTCTTGCTGACTCTTTTTCAAGGCTACTGAATTGTTCCTAGGTTGCTGTATTTATGGGCAAAAAGGGCGGTAAAAGTGGGGGGTGTGTCATCAAGTTGTGTCACTCGGAAAGGCCTCCTCGGAAACGGATGTCCGTTTCCTTCACAGGTACGTCCGGCCCCGATAACCGGAAGTGCAAAAGTTCCAGCATCCTGTGTGGACGCATCTGTATGAGCCGGCGTTTACCGCTACTTCCGGTTGCGGCAGTCGGAAGTGCGCGGTCCGGCTTGTGGTGTGTTCACTTCAAACCGTTCAAACCAAGATGGCCACCGTTTGAAGCCGCTTGCCCTTTCCAACATTAAAGATGGAGTCTGAATCAAGATGGCCACCGGTGATGCCTTCTGCCCATAACCACATTAAAGATGGAGCCCAGCTGTACAGCTACGGAGCACAGGATGGATAGTCCTCGTCTCCAGCAGAACACACCACAAGCCGGACCGCGCACTTCCGACTGCCGCAACCGGAAGTAGCGGTAAACGCCGGCTCATACAGATGCGTCCACACAGGATGCTGGAACTTTCGCACTTCCGGTTATCGGGGCCGGACGTACCTGTGAAGGAAACGGACATCCGTTTCCGAGGAGGCCTTTCCGAGTGACACAACTTGATGACACACCCCCCACTTTTACCGCCCTTTTTGCCCATAAATACAGCAACCTAGGAACAATTCAGTAGCCTTGAAAAAGAGTCAGCAAGACTCGAAACGCGTTGGACCCCAAAAGGATTGCTGTACATCCAGGAGGACTTCCACTCAACCCTTACCTGTGGAGCCGACAGGGTGAACCCTTATTCGGAACACTCTGTCTTTACCATCCTGGCTCCACCACTATAGTTGGGTGAGAAAGAATTCACTGTCATTTTATTGTCATTGTCATTTTTTGTCATTTTATGTGGAATAAATGAAATTTTTATTATAAGGATACATTTTTCTCAGTAAACACCCTATGCGCTAAGAGGTCAGCTTCAATCTTTCTTCTCAGAGTTGTGTTTTGTTGCAACCAAATGTATATGACACAGAAGTGGTCTCTGGATACCATTGTATGTAGGGCAACTCCTGTGTCATATGCCAGGACAGCAAAACTATGTAAGCCTGCCTTATGATTTTAAAACTCCTTATGTATGATAAATGGCGATCCAGCAAATCAGCTTCTTATTGTCATATGATTGTCTATATCGCCATTAATCGAATGTATGATGAAGCTCATTGATAAATCAGCCTCTTAGTTACAAAATGTTATCGCAAATTTCGAATGATAATGGTACTCCAGTCAATACACCCTAACTCATTTTTCAAATTCATGGCAGTTAGGAGCGGATTGGCTGTAGCACCATTCGTCCTTTCTAACATGTGATAACAAGAATATAACTTATTTTTAAATCTGCCTCACTGTGTTTTGTATTAACTGGGAAACTGTTAGCGCAAGGCTACCTGAAGCTGGATAACTGCCATTATGCACTGCCGTAACTACAGTAGGTGTGGGCAAGTGCTCCGCTTCAATGAGTGCAGAGGTTCTGTGTTCACACCATTGTCTGCCCCATTGCCCATGCTTCTGGCTTGCAGGGTGCATGAAACGGCACCCTGCAGCCAATAGCACAGCAGTAGTGCCCCTACAGTGGCATGGACTACCGAGACCGCTGTCATTTCTAGGTGCTAGCAACTCTGTTCCCTGTGTGAGGTCATGTGTAAAGGGGGCCGAGCAAGCACAGGGCGCCATAATGTATTATATACAACATAAATATACTTATGAAATACTGGAATTTTCATTACAACCACATTAGTGTGTTACAGCTTCTGTCTGCACATCTTTCTCTGATGATGAGCATAAATAACTATAATAACAGATTGCATAACCCTTCCTGTGGTGCCTTTATATATATATATATATTATTATTATAATTTTATTTAGTGTTTCACAGCGCCGTACAAAGGAACAGTACAGGGAGACAAAACTTAGCATTACAGTAAATAAATAACAAAAATAGAATACAGGTAAAAAGAGCGCCACAATTCAATACACATTACAGATTAGATGTAAGTAGTGAGGACTTGATCAACATACTACTAGACGCATGCCTGGCCAACCTGTGGCTCTCCAGATGTTGTCAAACTACAAATCCCATCATGCCTTGCCACAGTTTTGCTATAAGGGAGTCTTAAAACTGTGGCAAGGCATGCTGGGATTTGTAGTTTCACAACATCTGGAGAGCGACAGGTTGGCCTGTCCTGTACTAGAGGCTTGTGGCCAATGATGGAGATGAGAATGCGGACAAAGATGGTTACTGAGTGTTTGAGTATAGGAGAGCTGTGAGTGATATATGAAGAGAAGAGGGCTTTGACAAAAGGAGGGAAGAGGGCCCTGCTCTGAGGAGCTTACAATCTAGTAGGAAGGGGGAGACAGACAAATTACATGAGGTGCAAGCAAGATATAATGTGGTAACTTACTTGCAGAGCCAGTCATTGATTCCTCTGTCAAAATGCCTGTAACAGGAGGGGAAAGGACCATTAGAAATGTGTTACGTCCTTGCGCCATTCACCATGAAGTGGTGTGTAATACAACTCTCTGTCCACCAGATGTTAGGATAACTAAGCTGTACTTTGCATGCATTAAATAGCCAACAAGCTTCTTTAGCGCCACCCTCTAATTGGTTGACAGAACCGGTCTTTCATTACGCTATACTCACGAATATAAAATATAAACATATTTTAATGAAAGTTAATGAAATTGTTCATATTCATCTCTGTCTGCCAAGATTACCAGATAATTCTACAATCCAAATGGAGGTTTTAGAAATGAATCACCAGAGCCCCATCGGAATTCACTCTTGTGCATGCTCAGTATGGTAAAACCCACCGTTTGAAGCACTGTGTCTGACTCAGAATCGGGTTCACGGTGTGTAAATTATAATGAAAATTATTAGGGGGTATGAATACATACAGACAGCTCATCACTGTCTTTACCTTTAATATTTATAGAAGCTGATACAAAGCAGCCAAACAAAAGTATTTTCATCAGATAATGTTTCTTTGGATCTGAATGTGTCTGTCTACCCAAAAAAGGCACCACCTCATCAAACATAGGCATGGCCAGACTGGCCATCTGGCACTTCTGGCAAAAGCCAGAGAGGCCGATGGCCTGTTGGGTGGTCCAACCACACAGAGAGATGGGATGGATACACGTTGCACAGCCTTCTGGATTTTTATTTGCCACCTGCCCAATATGCCGGTCTGCAAAAAAGATGGGATCATGCTGGGAGACCATGCCCCCCTGACTTGTGTCACACCTGCATGAGCAGTGGCCACACCCCCCTAACATGCACACACATGCTTTTATTGTGCAAACACAAAAAATGCCGAGGCTGGAAAGTAGCCCTAGTCTGTCCCTGGACATATTTGTTTCAGAAAACTATTGTTCTGTTTATGGAAACTCAGAAATGTGACCTAATATCACTTTAAAATTTTGAGTTTGATCATGTTTCATGTGAACGGTACCTTGATTGAAAATATTACCTGCAGAATCAGATAGAGGTGAGGTATCAATGACTAATTCACAGAGCTGGTGCTGCGCTGACTTATGTTTCAGCAAAGACATAGAGCATAGCTGCGCCAATGTACTGTATGTTATTTTTGCAAAGACACAGAGCATATCTGCACCAACGTACGTTTCGGCAAAGACACAGAGCATAGCTGCGCCAACATGTTTCGACAAAGACACAGAGCATAGCTACACCAACGTACGTTTCGGCAAAGACACAAAGCATAGCTGCGCTGACTTTTGTTTCAGCAAAGACTTAGAGGATAGATGCACCGATTAACATTTCGGCAAAGATGTACCTGCTTACATTGGAAACGACATAGATCATATGTAGCTGCCTGAACTTACGTTTCTGCAAAGACGTAGAGCATAGTGATACATTTTGGGGTTGTGGTGGATCCATGTGATCCAGTCTGGAGATCGTGTTCATGCTTTTATTGTGCAAACACAAACAATGCCGAGGCTGGAAAGTAGCCTCAGTCTGTCCCTGGACATATTTGTTTCAGAACACTATTGTTCTGTTTTTGGAAACTCAGGAATGTGACCTAATATCACTTTAAAATTTTGAGTTTGATCATGTTTCATGTGAACGGTACCTTGATTGAAATTATTACCTGCAGAATCAGATAGAGGTGAGGTAATAATGACTAATTCACAAAGCTGGTGCTGCGCTGACTTATGTTTCAGCAAAGACATAGAACATAGCTGAGCCAATGTATGTTATTTTTGCAAAGAAACAGAGCATATCTGCACCAACATACGTTTCGGCAAAGACACAGAGCATAGCTTCACCAACCTATGTTTCGGCAAAGACAAAGTGCATAGCTGCACCAACGTACATTTTTGCAAAGTCACAGTGCATAGCTGTGCCAACGTACATTTCAGCAAAAACACAGAGCATAGCTGCGCTGACTTTTGTTTCAGCAAAGACTTAGAGGATAGATGCACCGACTAACATTTCAGCAAAGATGTACCTGCTTATATTGGAAAAGACGTAGAGCATATGTAGCTGCCTGAACTTACGTTTCTGCAAAGACGTAGAGCATAGTGATACATTTTGGGGGTTGTGGTGGATCCATGTGATCCAGTCTGGAGATCGTGTTTATAACTCCGAACATCACTGCTGCTTTCACCCAATCATACACCAAGTTAGAGTATGCTAGTCCCGCTGCCAGGAGATATAGAAACTGGTGTTACATACCTAATACTGTAATTTATCTTAAAAAGCAAAAGAAGCCTATCAATTTGTCTATATTACAGTCTGTGTATAATAGTACTAAATACCATACATTCAATTTCACAAGAGTAGACCAGTATGCAGCCCTTTGCTAAAATGTAACACATTTAATAAAGCTTATGGGGGGGGGGGGGGTGGTGGAACTTTTTTGACTGTGAGTCATTAATCTGGGGTTGGAGTAAAGTCTGCAAGATGCAGGGATGGGTGCGATTTCAACCTGGTTTTGTTTTTTTGGGTATGTTTTTGAGGAAGTAAGCAGAATACTGTGCTTTAATGTTTGAGCCTTTTAAAACATATAAAACACTTGCCAAAGACTGTCTGTGTTGTAAAAACTACACTGTGTATTAATTGTATTTCTGGATTTATTGCACACATTTATAAGCATATCTTAAGAACTCAATTATTCTGTATTGTTGTAATTAAATTAAATAAACTGACAAATAACAAATTGTTTAGTGGCTGGTTTAAGATAACAGAATCACAGTAGGAGACAGGTCACTGCCTCTCACAACACCAGCTCCTGACATACTCTGTGCTGCTGCAAACATTCTGATGATGTTATTAGTTAATTAGCTGGGGACATTAAGGACAAGCTGGGAAGGTGCTGATTTCCTTTAAAATAGCACAAACAAGTTTGTTTACTGAGTTTAAAGATTCTATAGGCAGATTACAAACATAAGAATTTCCAGTCATGGATGACTTCAGCTGTGAACCTGCATCAGATGAAATATAAGCCAGAACTGAGTACGCCAAAAGTAGGTGCATGCAACCACCTAGGCGACATGTGGCGTTGAACCATCCCTGACATAGAGAACCTATTCCTATGAGAGAGAAGAGCGGTGAATGTAGAAATGTTACAAACCCAATTCCCAGTCGGAAAGCTTATTCACAAACTTCAGGTCGGACGGGATGGTGAGGATATAGAGGAAGTGGAAGAACACGTCCACAAGAAGTATCACCAGCAGGTTGGTCGCAGCCTGGACACGTATGTTCCACATCTCGTTGTCCTTGCGTGTCAGGGCCTTTGTGTGCACCTGGGAATGATATTAATGCAAAACATCAGTATTATTCCCCAGGTTCTCTTCTTGGGTTATATTTAGCTCACAAATGACAAAGTACTAAGGTCCCTACAGCCCCCGTACAGACTGCAATGTGCCTGTAGAGCGGCCTAAGGTTGCTCCTGGAGGATCTGCTGCAACTGATCTACGCTGCAGGGCACCGGTTCAGGACCCTGCCGGTCATTGCAGGTGCTTTTAGGCAGCCATGATGCCAGTATGTAGTCCCTGCTCCCCATGAGCTATGCCATCACCCGCACACCCTTAGTTGCAGCCTTGTCTGTGGCTCACCTGTTGGTAAAACTGGTCAAAAGTCATAATTGGGCCAAAGAAGAAGAACGGGAGGTAGAAGTTGTACTTGAGGAGATCAATAGGAGAATAAAATCCCTCTTTTCGGTCACAGGTCTCCAGGGCGAAGCTCATGCATCGCAGTATGGTGAATCCGCTGCCCCCGTAGAACAGGATGTCTTGTAGATTGAAAGACCCTGTGACAAAACCATTCTGGAGCCAAGAAACACAGGAGCACAATCAGTCACCCAATGAGGACATTTCCCAACCTCATAATATCAACAGCGTAACAGGATTATTTGTTGTGTCTTGAATAGACCTAAATCAGTACCAGGGTCTCCTACATACAAAGCAGGGTAAATGCCCTTGCGGGACAGGAACTGAATATTGGCCTTCTTCCCTGGCCTCTATTGAGTGTATGACGCCAGTTTACCTGCCATCAAGGGCATAACTGCCATAGGTGCATGTGATTGTTCACCATTGGGTGGTACATAAGAGATTTTATAAACAATTGCTATGGGGGCCCACAAATATCTAGTAAGGCCCCTGTATGGCAATTCCCTTAATATGCACCATGCATTATATGGATATTGTAAACATAATTCTGTCATCTCACCACATATAGCCCCAAAAAACATACTTGCCAGGAGATGAAAGGCTCCAACTTGAAGGTCACCAGACTGCACAGGCCGGCAGCAAAACAGAGCCACTTCGATTTTACCAGCGAGATGGTGTAGAGGATGAAGCAGTGCGACAAGATGAGCATCAAGTAGTTACTTCCCATGATTACAAATACAGTCAGGAGTCCGTACAACATGTAGATCCAGGACCTGTACTGTGTGGAGACAAGTCCATCACTCATTCACTCATGATGGAAGTTGGAATTTTTCCAAAAAATTATAAAAAATTTCAAACAACTTTTTGAAAAAAATAATTTCATGGTTAAAAAAAAAAAAATTTTTAGTAAATGGTAACATTCTCTATAAAACAAAGACATGTGGGAGATTTCAAATAGGTATGCCAGAAATGTATTTGGGACTTGAGAGGTGTAACTGGTTGTAATTTAGGCAATGTTCCGTGGAGGTGTAGCAACATCAACTACAATGTTCATAGAGTTTGACATAAGTGTAGATACCTGTATGTCTGTATTTAGATGTAGCTTTTACACCAAATTAGGCCGGTGCAAGTGCTCACTGATGATGATGGTGACAAGTACCAAACCAGTACAGATAGTAGGTGGTTGGATCGATAAGATGCATACAATTCTAAATTCACATTTACAGTATTTACAAATGAATGCAATAGGCCCAAAACACCTGTTACCTGTGTACATGAATTCAGTATTTATTTTTCTTCTATTTTATCTGCACCAAGAATGTTTCTGCTGATTATTAACTCCTTGTTATCAAAGATGAATTTGCTTTATATGTGATTTTATTCTTGCTCTCTGTGAATTGTTGTGACTTTTATATTATTATATTTATGTTAATATTATGTTGTTTAGTGGTTATTAATTAAAATGTGTTTTTTTTTTTTAACCTGCAGTGTTTACTCTCAAACACAAAATTTATTTGTACAATTTATGAATCAATTTTCTTGACATTTGGAATAATAAAATCTTAGATTTTAATGAAAATGACATCACAAAGGTTATTTTTAAAAGTATACATGACGGTTCTAAAGTCATAATATTTTCTTCCATATTTTTATATACTAGTTTATCCAACCGTTTTCCTGAAATTTATAGAAAATGACAGAAGAATTCTATAACCTTAATAGTGACTCATTTATTTTTATATTTTTAATGTAATTTCCTGAAAGAAAATTATATAATTATTGATAGTAAATAAATGCAGGGTTTTTTGTTTTTGTTTACATAAACATTTCATATGCCTGTCTGTGAAATCCAATGGCTGTATTTAATAATTATATCTTCTGACTAATAATTCATAATATGAAATAAATTGTCGGAATTTTTTCTAACATTACAACATCTGACTTTTTGGAAGCCATTATAAAAACTGGTCAATAAATTGTATTTTATATAAATTGACAACAATTTCTTTTAAAACTAAACAAATATATTTAGCAGAATTAAAAATAAAAAGTCTAAACATTTTTGTCTTTACTTTTTAAGAATGACAATTCAAAAACTGTTCTATATGTTCTGTTTGGCTTTCTTTGGACAATAAAAAAACTTTTGAAAGTGATTATAAACCCCAATATTTTTTTTTTCTACATAGATCAACCGTATCCAGTAGAAGGAAAGGGACGGTACTTGTGAATTATCCGGGCTGCCGATTTTGTCCTTAAGTTTAGTTAACTTAAGGACACCCGACCGACGCGATGCCCGCGATTTACCCCCAAAGCGAGGGGCGGCGGTACGCGTCCTCCGACCTTTTCATACCCCTACTATCCACGTCGGCGTGGAGTTGAGAATAGAAAGTGTGGCGAGCCCGAAGCGTGGCGAGCGCAGCGTGCCCCGCGAGGGGCCACGAATACCTTCACAGGTATCCGCGTCTCCTCGCGGGCTTCACAGGTGTCCGCGTCCCCTCGCGGGGCTCGCTGCGCTCGCCACGCTTCGGGCTCGGTGGCTCACTGCGCTCGCCACACTTTCTGTTCTCAACTCCACGCCGACGTGGATAGTAGGGGTATGAAAAGGTCGGAGGACGCGTACCGCCGCCCCTCGCGGGCTCGCTGCGCTCGCCACGCTTCGGGTTGGCGTCAATAGCGGGGTGGCGTTAACGGGGCCATGAAACATTTTTTTTTTTAAAACATATCCAATGTGAAATGGCCATATTGGCCCATTTCACATTGTCATTTTATTTTGCACATCATTTAACATTACGGTAATAATTTTAACATTGCTGTCTATGGGAAATCGGGTCCATCGCGTCTTTTAACATTACTGTCTATGGGAAATCGCGGGCATCACGTCGGTCGCGGCCCCTTATAAAGGCCGCGGCCGACGCGATGCCCGCGATTTTTCGGGCACGATGAAAAAATCGGCAGCCCGGATAACTCACAAGTACCAAAGGGACAATTATTCTATAGAAGGTGACATTTTTTAGGCTGTTACATGCCATGTACAAGCACACAACATTTTTGTTGATAGACGGATGAGTGAAATATATTGTACATTTGTTATATTGGCCCTCATTCTGGTCTGATCGCTCCCCTGCGCGTTCGCACAGGGGAGCGATGTTTTGCGTCTGCACATGTGCATAAACATTTCTGCAGCTGCACTGTGCGATCAGCCGCGGCGAATTGATTATTCGTTGGCCACTCACACACAGCAGTGCAGGTGGGGGGCCGTGGTCGTGCCTATGGGAAAGCCCAGCGCCCACCGGCTTCCCGTACAGGGAGCCACAGATCTAAGACACCAGAGAGGTGTCTTAGGTCTGTGAGCACTGGCAAAATCATTTGATGGTCTGCGACCATCGAATGATTTTGCCCTTGCACGGAAGGCTGCAAATGGATGTTTACGCTAATCATCCATTCGCATGTGTTTGGGGAAATCGACATGCAAGGGTGAGCATTTGTGCAACCGCTGGGCGACGTTTAAAGGACACGTAAAACTGCGAATTTCAACCGGAATCACCCCCATTATGTGTTAGATATCTGTACTGAAAATATCAAAATGTTGCTCAGTCCCCCAAGTGCTGGCAAATGATAGGTGACCTCACTATTGTGCTTCATTATTTTTGCCTATGTCTGACTTACCTGAGGAACCAGGAGAGAGAAGATCTTGGCAAAAATAACATGACCGGAGAGGGCGAAGATGATATAATTCCGGAATGTCGTGAACCACATCACCCATTCAAAGTCTGCAATGTCCTGAAAATATAATGAGTTGTGATTTTATCAATCACGAATGCACCAAGATAACATAGAATGTAAGATATAACGAGCAGGGCCCTCTCTCCTCCTATATCGCTGCCTCTGTTATAGTTGCGTCAGTGTCCGCTGCTGCAACTGTCACAATGTGAGCTGAAGGTTTTGAAGGCCATACAATTGACATCATTCATTTACAGGAACATATACCAGCCTTTCCTGTGAATTAGAACTCATCAATAATTTGTCTGAGCCCAACCACTAGGTGGCACTGTTGCTATTGCTGTCTAGGTCAAGCTTCCTATTGTCTCACCATTTTCCTTCCAAAGTAATGCCACCCCGACTTGACATTTTCTCGAAACGCCTTCCGGTTCATGTTATCTGCACGACAGAAAATGGGTCATAAAGTATTTTGAAACAAGCCACTGGTGACTGACTAATCAACATTAGCCCTAATTCCAAACTGCAGGCAGCCATTCCCAATCAGATAACACTTAGGGGTATATTTACTGAGATGGGAGTTATATTGAAAATGGGAAGTTGCCCGTGGCAACAATCAGATTCTAACTATTAGAAGGTGCTAAATAAATAATTGAGATATATTAAACCAGTACCTCGAGATGCTTCGAATATCCCACTCAAGGAGTAGACCAGAGCGCAGGTCACGACGAGGGCGTAGAATCCCAGCTCATAGTGCGGTAATGCTGTTTTTATCCCCATGGTGGCAGCAGATCAACAGGTAAATATGTTATGTATAACTATGGACAACATTGAGAATATTGTTATTCAGGTACATATCCAAGGGCAGCATAGTACCCTCTACCCCCTTTACCCTCCTACATCACCAGCCTGAAACCTTCTACCTCACACCCACACCACCTGCCTGCCACCCTATGCCCTAATACACCCACATCACCAGCCTGCCACCCTATGTCTCCTAATACACCCACATCACCAGCCTGCCACCCTATGTCTCCTAATACACCCACACCACCAGCCTGCCACCCTATGCCTCCTAACACACCCACACCACCAGCCTGCCACCCTATGCCCTAATACACCCACATCACTAGCCTGCCACCCTATGCCTCCTAATACATCCACACCACCAGCCTGCCACCCTATTCCCTAATACACCCACATCACCAGCCTGCCACCCTATGCCCTAATTCACCCACATCACCAGCCTGCCACCCTATGCCCTAATTCACCCACATCACCAGTCTGCCACCCTATGCCCTAATACACCCACATCACCAGCCTGCCACCCTATGCCTCCTAACACACCCACACCACCAGCCTGCCACCCTATGCCCTAATACACCCACATCACCAGCCTGCCACCCTATGCCTCCTAATACACCCACACCACCAGCCTGCCACCCTATGCCTCCTAATACACCCACACCACCAGCCTGCCACCCTATTCCCTAATACACCCACATCACCTGCCTGCCACTCTATGCCTCCTAATACACCCACATCACCAGCCTGCCACCCTATTCCCTAATACACCCACATCACCAGCCTGCCAGATACTCCGCACACGTGACGGGGTGCCTGCATTCATTCGGCTTAATATAGCGGTGTGATGATCACCTTGTAGCACGTTGTCATGGTGATAGCGTCCTGCGCTCGCCCACATAGCGGGTTTGGTATCTGCTCACGTAAAATCCATCTTTGCCTGTTTTGCAGGGTTCTGCAGTGCATACTTGCCTACTTTTGAAAACTAGTTTCAGAGAGATTATAGTTGGTAGCAGAATTTTGCACAGTGCCCCATTGAGAGGGAGTGTCATGCTTCACCCAAAGGGCGTGGCTAGTTCCATATATGGAGAGATTGAGAAAAGAGATTGTGAACGTGGCACCTAGAAGCGTGGGTGTGCATACCTCCCAACAGTCCCGATTTTAGAGGGACAGTCCCGATTGTCAGGGCCTGTCCCGCTGTCCCACCCGCGGGCGGCAGTGTCCCGCGGTGTGGGGGGGCTGTTGGGAGTCCCCCCTGTCAGCTGCTAAGCAGCGGGGAATAAACGCTGTGCGCATGCGCACACCGTCTATTCCCGCAGCCAGGGGGCTGGGGGCATGGCTAGAGGCTCACAGAGCCTCTGGGTCATGCCCCCATAGCGGCAAAATGGGGGCGTGGCCTCGCGGGGAGCCGCGAGTATAGGTCACGCCCCCAAATTAGGCGCGCCTCCTAATACACCCACATCACCAGCCTGCCACCCTATTCCCTAATACACCCACATCACCAGCCTGCCACCCTATGCCTCCTAACACACCCACACCACCAGCCTGCCACCCTATGCCCTAATACACCCACATCACCAGTCTGCCATCCTATACCTCCTAACACACCCACATCACCAGCCTGCCACCCTATGCCCTAACACACCCACACCACCAGCCTGCCACCCTATGCCCTAATACACCCACACCGCTAGTCTGCCACCTTCTGCCTCCTAATACACCCACATTACCAGCCTGCCACCCTATGCCCTAACACACCCACACCACCAGCCTGCCACCCTATGCCTCCTAATACATCCACACCGCTAGCCTGCCACCCTATGCCCTAACACACCCACATCACCAGCCTGCCACCCTATGCCCTAATACACCCACATCACTAGCCTGCCACCTTCTGCCTCCTAATATACCCACATCACCAGCCTGCCACCCTATGCCCTAACACACCCACACCGCCAGCCTGCCACCCTATGCCCTAATACACCCACACCGCTAGCCTGCCATCTTCTGCCTCCTAACACACCCACACCGCCAGCCTGCCACCCTATGCCCTAATACACCCACACCGCTAGCCTGCCACCTTCTCCCTCCTAATACACCCACATCACCAGCCTGCCACCCTATGCCCTAACACACCCACACCACCAGCCTGCCACCCTATGCCTCCTAATACATCCACACCGCTAGCCTGCCACCCTATGCCCTAACACACCCACATCTCCAGCCTGCCACCCTATGCCCTAATACACCCACATCACTAGCCTGCCACCTTCTGCCTCCTAATATACCCACATCACCAGCCTGCCACCCTATGCCCTAACACACCCACACCGCCAGCCTGCCACCTTCTGCCTCCTAATACACCCACACCACCAGCCTGCCACCTTCTGCCTCCTAACACACCCACACCACCAGCCTGCCACCCTATGCCCTAACACACCCACATCACCAGCCTGCCACCCTATGCCCTAATACACCCACATCACCAGCCTGCCACTCTATGCCTCCTAACACACCCACACCACCAGCCTGCCAGCCTCTACCCCCTAACACACCCACACCACCAGCCTGCCACCTTCTGCCTCCTAATACACCCAAACCACCAGTCTGCCACCCTATGCCTCCTAATACACCCTCACCACCAGTCTGCCACCCTATGCCTCCTAATACACCCACACCATTAGCCTACCACCCTATGCCCTAACACACCCACACCACTAGCCTGCCACCCTATGCCTTCTAATACACCCCCACATCACCAGCCTGCCACCCTATGCCTCCTAACACACCCTCACCACCAGCCTGCCAACCTATGCCCTAACACACCCACACCGCCAGTCTGCCACCTTCTGCCTCAGTGATGGTTGGTGCTAGGCAGGGGCAAGTAATAAAGCAGGGGGCTGCTTGTCCCCATGGCGATTCTTGTTTACAGTAGGGTCGAACTGTAACAGCCCAAGACAAGGAGAGCCGTTTCCTTTACTTCTTCAGTTAGTAGACTGTACGGTACTTGTGTATTATCAGGGCACCCACTAAGCAAATAGCTTAGTGCCCTATTCTGCATAATGAGATTGCATCGCATGCAATTTTGCATGCGATGCGATGGTACTAGTTAATTTTCACTGCACCCCTGGCCGCGGTTGCATCGCAAGCAATCACCCACCATTTATTACAGAAGCCAGGGGGTCCCTGACTTGCTCCCTGTACATACATGCCCACATTTTTGATAAAACACACGTGGGCAATGCTCCCCTAACATGGGGTGCCAGAGTGTGGAGGTCCATACACACTGGGCGATTATGCCCTGCATGTATGGACAGCGATGATCGTTGTCATCGTTGGAGGGAAAGCCGCTCAGTGCATACACGGCTTTCTCCCTGCCCGGCGCTGTCAGAGGGGGGAGGACGGCTTTCTATAGTGCAGCGCTATGCAAAGCCGTACTCAGAGCGCTGATCTGCTGGTAATACCAACAGATGAACGGCTTTCCCGGCGATGATGCGGGAGCGCGCATCACCGCTCACCGCCGGGCCATACACACTGGGCGGCTTTGAGCTGAAAGCTGCTCAAACTTGCTAGTTTGATCGACTTTAAGCTCAAAGTCGCCCAGTGTGTATGGGCCTTTAGTATTAGGCATGTTATGTACTGTCCCCTCTCAGATGTTCTCAGACAGCCGAACGCCTGCTATAAAGGGCAGTGGAAAGTCTATGGCACCTTGCTGGCTGTTAGTCCCTGGCAGTCTTGCTGGGGGTTATCTGGCTTAGCTGTTCCTTCTGACGTAAAATGAAATAAGTGACCTTCATATAAGACTTTCATCTATGGTATAATGGGGGACTCAGATACTCCGCACACGTGACGGGGTTCCTGCATTCATTCGGCTTAATATAGCGGTGTGATGATCACCTTGTAGCACTTTGTCATGGTGATAGCGTCCTGCGCTCGCCCACATAGCGGGTTTGGTATCTGCTCACGTAAAATCCATCTTTGCCTGTTTGGCAGGGTTCTGCAGTGCATACTTGCCTACTTTTGAAAACTAGTTTCAGAGAGATTATAGTTGGTAGCAGAATTTTGCACAGTGCCCCATTGAGAGGGCGTGTCATGCTCCACCCAAAGGGTCGGTCTAGTTTCATATATGGAGAGATTATGAAAAGAGATTGTGAACGTGGCACCTAGAAGCGTGGGTGTGTACTGCTACATCTGAGACGAACCTTTTCTAATAACTTATATCCAAATGTAGATGACCCCAAAGCAGTTAGTAAGAGCTACTATACTTGGTAAAGAGAAGTCACTGATACGTGTCAGGGATTGTTCATCTGTTGTGTTTTACACGTAGTTCCATATAAATGGTCACAACACATGCATGTAGCCATAATGTGTTCTAGGTGACATGAGGGAGATTGGTAGACTAATCAGGGAGAGGGGGGTTTGCTGCTATTTCAGGGAGAATGCAGGAGGGTAGGCAACTATGCTGTAGTGTTAGATGCTGGCCCCTCAGGATCGCCCGTCCACTGATGATCATTGTGTTGTTCTTCTCTTAAAATGCTGCATGGCAGGGATGGATTAAGGAAGGGAGGGTCAGTACCCCTGGGCCCCCTGTGGTCAGCATCAGTGGCCTCATCATGGGAGGGTTTTTAATCAGAGGCAGTGCTGAGCCTGTGAGGTATCCTGCAGAGTAATGTACAGAGGGACAAATGCAGACTTTTCATGTGGTATATATACCTGTGTAAAAAACTTGCATCCCGGGCGTCCCTGCAGTGCTGGTGCGTGCAGGGGTGTCCGTGCCGCCGGGGGAACCTGCGGCGCTGTTATTGTGTATAAGCTTGCCGCGGCCGGCGGGGTCCCTACAGTGAATAGAAAATAACTAGCGCTATGCACGCGGCGGCGCGGGAAGCGCTAGTTATTTTCTATTCACTGTAAGGACCCCGCCGGCCGCGGCCAGCTTGTAACCTGCGGCGGCACGGACCTGCGGCGGCACAGACACCCCTGCACGCACCAGCACTCAGCAGGGACGCCGGGGACGCAAGTTTTTTACACAGGTACTACCCCCCCCCTGTATATATATATATATATATATATATATATATATATGTCCATCGATAGTGTAAAACTATGCAATGGATGACCATCAGTAGTTTTACTATCTGTTACATCTGTCGCTTTCCTGTGTTAGAAAGTTTCCTAACATTGATCAAAGTGAAGTTAGATAAAGGTTCTGCCCTGTGTGAAGATGAAAATATACTCTACAGAGGGGTGATCGACATGGTTCTGGATTAAAGGGTTTACAGTACAGGTCGTCATTTTCATGTGTCAACCTTTTCCACATGTCAACCTTCTGTCTATGTAAAGCTTTTGTTAATGTTGATCCAGAGCATGTCGTCCTTTTGGTGTTGACTTATTAACTATTAACCTAGACACTGTTATTGCACGAATTATTACATTTGGGTGCATGATTACACCCCGGCCGGCTGTACTCCTTCCATCAGGACATGCTATGTTTCCGTGCCCCCGCCTGAAGCCGCTGCTGGCTGCATACGCATCATACGACTGAGAATGTGCCGCTCCTCTTTGTGATTGGCTTTGGCATAGTCAGTTTGTAAGCATCAGAGCGGACGGCGGCGTTCATGGGGATCGCCCATCACGGGAACACCAGCGTCTTATGGGCATCCTCATGTAAACGCTGGGCGTTCCCATGGTTACCTGTGCGGATGCTCGTGAATAAAAGACAGTTTCCACTGACTTCTATTTGCGAAGGCTGGAGAAATCATTCGATGGTCGGCAACATCGAATGATTTCTCCTGCAGCGGAGGCGTGTGAGGGGACGTTTTTTCGTTACATATTCCCTCACATGTTAGCAAGAGGAATCATCGCTGGCGGTGGGGGGGGGGCGTCATCTCAGGCACTTGGTTGAGATCTTTGCAGTTTGCCAACCTGAATTGGCCCCACGATGTTGAGCTATGCGAGGGGTCGCAGTGCATCAATATGGTGTCCATGTCGACTGTGTTGACATTTTGGACCAAAAAACCCCCGGAAAACCCATGTTGACCTTTTGACGGTCGACCTTGGCCCATGTCGACCAAATGATTGTGTCGGCCCAATGACCCTGTCGATCTAAGTGCATGTCGACCTTTTCAGGTGTTGACCTGAGGCCATGTGGACCTTCAGTGGTTGACCCAATGCATATGGATCTGACTGTGGTGGACCCTATGGCCTACCCCCCAGCAGATCTCCTGGGATTATTATTACATAGATCACTGAGCATCACAGCACTGTGTGGGTTGTTTCAGCTGTTTGGTCCGTCTATCAGTAGATGACATCCCCTCCGCCCTGGGTGCCTGTGTCCCAGGAGATAAGGAGAACATGGAGCTGGCATGACACTCAGCTTCATATTTCGGGTGAAATTTACTAAGATGTGAAATACACTTCACAGGTCATGTTGCTATGGGCCAATATAAGGAACTGTCAAACACCCTTTTTACTGATAGAAAGGAATCTAGGACACGAGGGCACACGTTTAGATTAGAAGAAAAAAGATTTTGTTAATCTAGATGAAAAAAATGTCTTTACAGTCAGAACAGTCAAACTGTGGAACTCTCTTCCTGGACAAGTGGTGTCGGCAGACAATATAAATATGTTTAAAATAAGGTTGGATAAACATTTATTGGTTAAAAACATCCACGGGTACGAATAAGTAACAACCTGTCTGTAATATATCAGAACATACTATATAACAAGGGATTAGCTACTATAAACATAGGTTGTACTAGATGGACGCAAGTCTTTATTCAGCCTCACCTACTATGTTACTATGTGACCCTCACCCCCACCACCGATGCTGATCTGCCACCAGGCCGGGAGCAGCGACTGGGGCACAGGGGAGCATGGAGCAGGGGACTGGGGGAGCAGGGACTGGTGTTCCGGGAGCAGAGGAAGCCAGGGGACGGGGGATAGGGGGAAGGAGAGCCAGGACACAGGAAGTAGGGATGGCGGAGGCCGGGAGCAGGGACACAGGGAGTAGGGATGGGGGAGCTGAGGCACAGGGAGGCTGGGAACAGGGACTGGGGCATATGGGAGCCGGGAAGAGGGAGCCATGACAGTAACGGGAGAGCCGTGGCACAGGTCACAGGGAGCCAGGACATGGAGACACGGAAACCGGACATAGGGACGTGGGAGTACAGATGACAGGGGTGAGCCAGATAAAAGCAGCTCTTCTAGAAGCTTAATTTACAGGGGCTGCTGTGATTGGACAGCTGCTGGATCTTCTGTCCAATCATAGCAACCCCAGTCAATGAAGCACTTCTAAAAGTGCTGCTTTTACTATTTTCTTTTTTAATAGGCTTTTTTAGCCATCGATGTCAAGCTTAAACGAATAGTTTAATTTAGCTTTTTTTTTCCCCAAGGGGCCCACAGGCCAATCAGTCAAAGAAAATGGATGACCATCGATATTTAAGAACATTGATGGTCATCCATTGCATTGCATCATCAATGGCAAAGGCAACAATGGCCATCCCTACCTCATTCTTGTTAGTGGGAGGCACCGCTTATCGGTGCCTCCCAAACTAATTTAAATGAATAAAATAATATAAAGAAAATACTTATGACACAGGGGATACGGTCATTTGGTCTACAGTATGTTGGTCGGCAAGCATTGGGTCGACACCATTAGGTCGACATGGTTCTAGGTCGACATGGTTCTAGGTCGACATGGGTTAATGTCAACATGGGTCTACTTCGACATGGGTTTAGGTCATTAGGTTGACACAAGCATTAGGTCAACAGTGTCTAGGTCGACATTGAAAAGGTTGACATGGGGTTTTTCACAGTTTTTTTGAGCCGACATGTGCCGACTGGTGGTATTTCATGCCCTACCATCCACTAGGGCATGGTGGGAGAATAAAATAGTGTGCCGAGCGCAGCGAGGCACCACGCCCGAAGCATTCGAGCGAAGCGGTGCACTTCAAACTGTGTCCATGTCGACCGTGTCGACATTTGGGTCAAAAACAGTGAAAACCCCCATGTCGACCTTTTGACTGTCGACCTAGACACTGTCAACCTAATGCTTGTGTCGATCTAATGTCCTGTCAACCTAAACCCATGTCGACCTAGACCCATGTTGACCTTGACCCATGTTGACCTAGAACCATTTCAACCTTTCCCCATGTCGACCTAATGGTGTCGACCTTATGCTTGTCGACCAACATACTGTAGCCCAAACAATCCCAACCCTGACAGAATATGTGTCATAGGTATATTCTTTGAATTGTTTTAAAGAAAATTACAGGGGAAGCACTGCCTCTGCTGCCTCCCCTGCCTGCACGTCCCTACTGAGGCCAGAGCTGACGTCACACACCCTAACTCTGGGCACGCCTGCGGTTTTCCCTACACTTAGTAAATAGTCTGTTTACCACCCGCAAAACGCCAGCTTCCCGTCTGTCAAATTGCTGGGGGATTCCAATTACCGTAGATATTTTTGTCGCTAATTGGCTCGCACATGCGCCCAATAATCCATATGCATGCGCAGTCATTTCATAACCGATAAGATTGCGAATTCGCACAACCGCGATCATCTCTGAATAACCCCCATCGTTGTGAGTCAGGTAGTGTGCAGTGTCTCAGGGGTGTCGGACATCAGATATAGGGGCAGATTTATTAAGCTCAGTGAAGTGATAAAGTGTCTGTTTTTTTTTATCACCGGCCAATCAGCCCCTGACTGTGAAGTTACAGGCTTGGTTTGAAAAATGACAGGTAAGAGCTGATTGGCCGGTGATAAAAAACAGACACTTTATCACTTCACCGAGCTTAATATATCTACCCCATAGGCTGAGCGATGGGCCAGCTAGGTGACTTTGTCTATGGAAGAAGCATGTGTGTAAATACAGTGGGTGTCTCACGTTACTTCCAGAAGGTGCAATGCCAGCAATGCGGGTGGGTAAAGCTAATTCAGCTGCTTTCACCATCTTGTTCCATTAATAGCTCAGCTAACGCAGCGATCACAGCTACTGAGAGATGACTGCAGCGCTGTGTACTGTCTGTGTGTATGCAGCAATTCCTGTGCAGGTCCCAGCACATGTACAATGTAGTATAATAATACAGAGCTTTATCATGTGCCACTTTACCAGCAGCCATGTATGCAGCCTGGCCCAACACTGCGAGCAGCCCAACCGCTTCCTTAATTAATCATTATAATAACACATTATTTTTTTAAAGATATTAAGTTCTGCATTGATAAAAATATACGACTGATAGAATGTCAGATACTATTTGTAAATGTACTTCAGATATCCATTGAAATGTTTATATACATCTGGAATTAAGCGACGTTCCTCGATTATAGTAACTAGGTAAAATGAATGCAGGCAATTGGTGACAAGTATCTGCAGTACAGCAATCAGTATTCTCTCCCAGTACACTATGGAGCAGTATGTGAGCGACATAGAATCCCCTCTGTTCCCAGGTTCCAAGCAACGCAAACAATGCTTCATTATATTGGATTTGTGGATCAGTTCAGTCCCCTGTATCACTGACCTTGAGGCAGAATAGGAGTTGAGCACAGAAGTCAGTTTCCAGCAGCAGGAGCAGTGCAGGGTGCAGGCAGGCGTGAGGAACCCATCAGTCCAGGGAGTGAAGTGTTGGGACACTCACTCAGGTTCTCTGAAGTAAGTTGAGATGAATTAGCTCTGTAGGAGGCTGGCATTCAGCACTGCAGAGATGGGACTCTGTGGAGGCTGGTTATCAGTGCAGCCTGACAGGAGACAGGCGAGCTGCAGCAGTGCCGTGTCTTAGGTATTAGGATGAGGGACCTGTTCAGGTGCATACAGCAATGAGATGTAACTGTAATGTAGGGCACACACCAGATTGATTGTGAGCAGATCTGTTTGGAGCAAACGATCTGCATATGATCTGATCACAATCCGATCAGGATCTGTACCCAGTTGAAGGGATTGTTTTCAAATCCTGACTGCAGCAGGTAGGATCTGCCAAACGACCAAACGACCAATGGGGACGCGCATCGGACCAGAATCGGATCTAAAATATGCCAAAACATGCCCAATTTACATACAATCGGTCGAGATTGTATTGAAATTGGGGGAATTTAGGCCAGATCTTACTGGTGTGTAACCCGCAAAAGGATACGGTCATTGGGTCACCAGCAAGTTGTTAAACAGTCATTAGGTTGACACACACCATTAGGTCGACATGCATTTAGGTCGACATGTGTCTAGGTCAACATGCAGGAAAGTTGACATGCATGAAGGTCGACATGAGTCTAGGTCAACATGGGCTAGGTCGACAGGGTCATTAGGTCGAAAATGGTCAAAAGGTTGACAGTCAAAAGGTCGACATGGGGTATTTCACAGTTTTTCGAGCAGACGTGTGCCGACAGGCGGTATTTCATGTCCTACCATCAACTAGGGCGTGGTGGGAGAATAAAATAGTGTGCCGAGCATAGCGAGCCATGCGAGGGGATGTGGTGCACATTAACCTGTGTCCATGTCGACTGTGTCAACATTCGTGTAAAAAACAATGAAAAACCCCATGTTGACCTTTTGACTGTTGACCTAACCCATGTCAATCTAATAGCCCTGTCGAACTTATGGCCCTGTTCACCTAACCCATGTGGACCTAGACTCATGTCGACCTTCCTGGATGTCAACCTAGACACACGTCAACGTAAATGCATGTCGACCTAATGGTGTCGACCTAATGACTGTATAACAACTTGCTGATGACGAAGTGATCCACACCCCCAGCATACACTGGGTCTGGTTCTGAATTGCACGCAAGTCCAAAAGCAGATGCACCATATAGCAAACTGCGCGAGCGATGCTTACACACCTTGCACGCACATGGCCTGTTTTTTTTCCTGTCAGAAAATGGGAAATTGGGTACTTGTTTCCTAGCACGGCGCCACTGATTTTGATTGTATGCATCGGGTCGGAAAAATCGCGTTGATCGCATCGCATGCCAACCAATCCGCATGCGATGCGATCGACTTGATCGACCCGATTTTCACATTTAAAATGGTCCCTGAGACCAGATTTTGCATTGATTTTAATGTAAAATGCCCCAAAACACCCCATTTTCATAGAAAACCCCCCTGATGTTTCAAATGCCCCCCATTGTTAACGCCACCCCGGTATTGACGCCAACCCGAAGCGTGGCGAGCACAGCGAGCCCGCAAGGGGCGGCGGTACGCATCGTCCGACCTTTTCATACCCCTACTATCCACGTCGGCGTGGAGTTGAGAATAGATCACGTTGGTCGAATCGCGGACCCTTATTAGGGGACGAGATGGATGCGATCAACGCGAGTTTCACTTTTACCGGCAATTAAGCTTGTTAAAAGTCAGAAAATCGGGTCCATCGCATGCCTTAAGTACCTTAACTTAAGGCATGCGATCAACCCCGATGGGCGCCGTGCTAGGAAACAAGTACCGGAAATTGTTTTGGCGAAAACTGGGCGGCTAACGTGTGAACTTTCGCTAGTGTTGTGGGCGTGTAGCTAGTGTTCTGTGTTAGTGTTAGTTGTGTGCATGGTGTTTCTCATGGATCTTTATCACCCAGCGTAGTTGTAAGGGCCAATACCAGTTATGGCGGTTTCGCCTGTGAACGGGAAAACCAACATATGCAATGAACAAATACGGACACCTGCATTAGCATAAGGTGATAAATGTGGCTGTTGCGGCCAGCCAATCTTGTAGCTGTTTTGTGCCCGCTGTGCCTATCCATTTCTGGATACATATAGAGCTGGATGTATGTCTATGGCTGTACATCGCAGCAAATATTACATACATACTAATCGCATATGTGCTAACATAGGCCCTTATTCTGGTTCACTCTTTCTGACAAACTCCTTCTTAGATGGACAAAACCATGTGCACTGCAGGTGGGGCAGATGTAAAATGTGCAGAGAGAATTAGATTTGGGTGAGTTATTTTGTTTCTGTGCAGGGAAAATACTGACTGCTTTATTTTTACACTGCAATATAGATCTCACTTTGAAGTAAAACCCCACCCAAATCTAACTCTCTCTGCACAAGTAACATCTACCCCACCTGCAGTGCACTTGGTTTTGTCCATCTAAGAAGGAATTTGTCAGAAAGAGTGAACTAGAATAAGGCCCATAGTGTGGCGGCTCCAGAGGGGGGATGCAGCTCAGTTCAAAATTCAAATAGGGGAGCCACACCCACTGCCACCAACTGCCATTCCAAACTTACTTACTGGCACTGGTTACCCTCCTCATTATAAACCCAATGGCCAGGGGTAAGTATGTATGGAAAATGCTAGATACATACATCCCACCCATAATCTCATTGCACAGTATATAGACTGTATCTCAGAGAAATGCTGTATACTGTAGCGCATCTGGGAAGGGGTAGGAGACTTAGGGGTTACTGAGAGGGAAGCGGTAAGGGCAGGTCTGGCAAACTTTAGAAAAACACCAAATGTGTTCAGCGCTGGTCCGTTGCCCCAAGTTGTGCTGCACTCACAGCAGCTGCCTCGTGGGCGTAATACTTGCCACAGACACATGGAGGCGCTGGGTTCTACAGAATGGATCCAAATGTAAAGATCCTTGGTGTCTAGGTTGACATTCAATAGGTTAATCTCATATGGTCAACATTTATTAGGTTGACAGGGTCAAAAGGTCAACAGGGTCAAAAGGTCAGCAATGGTCAACACGCAAATGGTTGACATTACCATGTTTTCCAACTTTTGCTCGTTTTACTGTCCATGTCGGGTAATAGATGATAGATCGACAATCAATAGGTCGGCACTAGGGTGGCCAATCCCGGGATCGGGATCGGCGGGATCCCAGGATTTGGCCCCCAAAACGACGGGATTTCAATCCCAGGATTGGAGTTTACAATCCCGGGATTTCGGGATTAGACTGCGCATGCGCAGTCTAATTCCGGGCAGTGTCTTAGCACTCGCTCAGGCGCTGCCCGGCTTCTCCCATACCCGCCAGTGCTGTACTGCGCAGTGTGACGAGGTCAGAGGTCACGCTGCGCAGGGTACAGCCACACAGCCCGCCCACCCGACCTTCCCGTCTCCCGGCCACCCCGCCGTATGAGCCCGCCTACCAACCTGGCGGCAACCCAGCAAGCAGCCCTCCCACCTGCCACTCAGCATACCCGGCTCCCGGCTGCATCCGGCTCCCACTGTAAGTAAATAGTGGGCGGCCAGGGTATTTTTTATTATTAGGGAGGCCAATCACTGGAGCCCCGGAATAACGGGATTGAGTATTTTTCAATCGCGGGATTGAAAAAATGCCCCGGGATTGGCATCCCTAGTCGGCACCTATGGCATCCTTAATAATTGTCTGCTGTTAGGCAGCATATATTATGCAAGGGACATTTTTCATCACAGCAGGAGGAGCACCGGATAAGTAGATCTGCAGGTCCCGACTACAGACCCGGTGGTGGTGGCGGCGGCAAATGGAGGGATGAGGAGGGGTTGAGGGGCTTGACCTTCTGGGGGGGGGGGGGGGAGGGGCGCAACACTTCTGAGGTGGGGGTAGGAGGACTCAGAGAGATAGAGTGATACCATCCATCTCTGGGAAGGGAGCGTAAAGACAGCAATAAATACAAACAAGTATAACAAAGGGCCTAATTCAGGGATGTATGCAAACCTGATGTTTTCGCAGTTGAACAATTGTCAGCAGTCCGTGGACGGGTCTAATACTCCTTTTTCACTGCTTCTAAAACTTGTATTATTTCTCAGTGGAAAATGGTTATCCAGTGACCCGGGAATCCAACCCGACTGTTTGCAGGGTTGGTCCCGGGATTAAGTAATACCGCTTTCAGACCACACCCGGGTTATTATATGTCCTTGCATATATCAACCAATTCTTATATGTTTAGTACCTTGTAGAAGATAATAGATAGAATATGTTTGGTTGCTATGGGCAACATCCCATCTTCAATAGAACTAGGATTAGTAGAGATGGAGCATCTTCATCCAGCTGGGCTGCGGCACTCCATTCACCGAGGCCTGCCGGCGAGTGTGGCACACAAGCATGGGAGACGTCGTGTGCGTCCAGTTCGCCATCGCTGGCCAACTAGATGACGGCGGCTCCATCTGTTCTATAACATTTTACGCTAACTCAGTGGGACTCAATGATCCGTGTTTCTTGTTACCTAGAGGCAAACATTGGCCATGTTTGTGATTATCGGCATACGCAGCCACCTAATGTGCATTTATATGAAGCGTTACAGAACAATGCATGGCTTCTTTGGGGCATCTGCCCAGGTAATCGCACTCTTGATATAGGATGGGAAATGCGGATGGACATTTGATCCGGTCAGGTCACTCTCTGCGCCCACAAAGCACCTGGCATCTCTCCTCCCAGTGGCAAACGCAGGAATTTCAGAAGGGGGTTTCCAGAGGGGCGGAGCAAAGCACGGAGATGGACACTTAGGTGACCCAGTATATGCCGGGTCAGTTAAAGTATTATAGGTAGACCAAATGTATATAAATAATAAAAACAAATATATATATATATATATATATATATATATATATATATATATATACATGCATACATACATACATACAGGGGCATCAACAGCAGTGTAGACCCCTGGGCATAGCAATGTATTGGGGCCCCTACCGATCCTTCAGCGGTAGGGGTGGGGGAAGCTTTGATGTCCCCCGGGTGGTAGGGGGTATTATATCAACTGCTCAGCATGTAGGGCCTGGATCAGTAATTTCCACTAATTACCCCTTTACTGCACAGATGGTGGGAGATGGGGTGGGAGATGAGGGCATTGGGCTTAATGAAGGGGCCCTGATACATAACTTCCAGGGTGGTAGAGGTTGTTTAATACGCAGAGGAGGGGTGTATAGTGGAGTGGGCTTATTAGTCATAATTTTCTGGTGGGAGGACAGCTTGCTTGACTGCAGATATCTCCAGTTCCCGGAAATAGATTTCATAGATTGTAATGGAATTAAAAACTAGAGAATCCCACCTACCAAATGGTACTGGGGACTAGGGATCAGAGTTCAGGAGGCAGAGCAATCCCCCAACGAGTATATAACACTACATACCAGGTGTGTGGAGCTGGAGCAGTAACCAGCTGCTGGAAGGCTGATATCTCTGATTCTGGGCACATTAGAGACAAGCTACTAGTGTCCATCAAAGGAGCAGAGTCTCAGCTTTTGGAATATACCCTCAGAAAAACTCTATGTCAGACAGAACCTGAAATATCTGACTGGGAAGAGCAATTAACAGGCTTGGATGGGGACCACTGCTTTGAAGTCATATATCTCCGGTTCCCAAGGGCCGATTTTAAAATTCTTATACCGATGGAAAGAGGGGACCCTCAGCTTTCAGCTTAGGGCCCTTAGATTTCTGGGGGGGTTTCTGGGTACTCGGAAACCCCCCCTGTGTGCGCTACTGCCTCCAGGTATGTCGCTAGCCAAGGACAGCGGGTACAGGGCTACAATTGTGCGCTGAATAGACAACAATTTAGTTGGCGCTGAGAGTTCTGCAGATCAGGGAGGGGGGGGGGGGGTCTTGTATTTCAGAGTGACAAAAGCCAACACAATCATTGTAATGTGGGTCAGGAAATGTGAGGGGCTGGAACTGTTCAGGAATAGACCCAGCATTGTAGCAGATGGGAATTTCGTTAACAATCACTGAGAAACCGGAATCCACTGCTAGAACACAGACTGCTCATCATCACCCCTGTATGCTTCTGAGGTTACACAGGACCGGGCCCTAGGGCCACCTGCTCAAACGAGCCCTATTCATTTGTTTTTCATTTAAAATTATACATTTATCAAATACGTGCAGCATAATCAGGGCCCCCGACAGGGGGTAATGTGGCTACAGCTGTCCCAGGCCCCAACCTCTGGAAGGGTGCGGACAGCTCATTTTGCCTACTGCAAACCCCCCCCCCCCCCGACTTCAGTGCAGGATGCCAATCAGAGCTTGTGCACCATTAGCCAATCAGAGCGGCTGCAGGTACACAAGCTCTGATTGGCTCACCAGCCGGTGCTGCATTTTAATTGGCCACCGGCGTCCTGCATTGAAGAAGCCTGTGCTTCAGGACCTGCAGCAGGAGTTGGGAGGTAAATGAAGGGAGTGGGGGGGCCGGACTGGAAATCAGTCCCGGGCCCCAAAATTCCTAGTGGCAGCCTTAGCCTAATCCCTGAAAACACTCATTACGCATATATTTAGTATCACCCACATGTATGAAGAAAGGATCGCAGCAGATCTCTGAGAGATGCTATGATCAATCTATTCCCGACAGCAGCTGCAGCCACAGATTTACCAGCCACGGCTTTACCAGCCACAGATTTACCAGCCACAGATTTACCAGCCACAGATTTACCAGCCACAGATTTACCAGCCACAGATTTACCAGCCACAGCTTTACCAGCCACAGATTTACCACCCACAGATTTACCAGCCACAGATTTACCAGCCACAGATTTACCACCCACAGATTTACCAGCCACAGCTTTACCAGCCACAGATTTACCAGCCACAGATTTACCAGCCACAGATTTACCAGCCACAGATTTACCAGCCACAGATTTACAACCCATAGATTTACCAGCCTGGTGTCGCACAACTTTAGTTGTTGATGGCGTCTGCATCTAATGCCATCTGTAGATGTTGTTAGGCCAGTGGTGACCAACCTGTGGCTCTTGAGCCTCATGCGGCTCTCCCCCTTGTAAAGTGTGGCTCCCGCTCCCACTGCTGCCCGCCGCCCACCGTCCGTCCCAGTCCCCCCTGCTGCCGGTTCCCTGAATCCCTTCTCCTTCTGAGGGGAGGAGAGTGTGCATCGCGCATCTCTCCTACCCCTTACTGTGCATCCTTGTGACTGGGCCGCCGCCAATCAGAGCTCGCGGGCCAGCAGCCAATCAGGAGCCGGCCAGCGAGCTTTGATTGGTGGATGGCCCAGTCACAAGGAAGGAGACGCGCGGTGTGCTGTGCTCTCCTCCCATCCGTGACATGACAGGACTGCAGGGGGACGCCAGACTGTCCTCTCCCCGCCCGGCAGCAGCAGCAACAACGGTGAGTGCTGCTGCTGGGAAATTTGCACTGTGGGGGCATAGCAGATTGTGGCACTGTGGGGGCATAGCAGATTGTGGCACTGTGGGGGCATAGCAGTTTGTGACACTGTGGGGGCATAGTAGTTTGTGGCACTGTGGGGGCATAGCAGTTTGTGGCACTGTGGGGGCATAGCAGTTTGTGGCACTGTGGGGGCATAGCAGTTTGTGGCACTGTGGGGGCATACCAGCTTTTTGGCACTGTGGGGGCATACCAGCTTTCTGGCACCGTAGGGGCATACCCGGCACCGTGTGGGGGGCATATGGATATCTGGCACTATTGGGGGCATATAAATATATGGCACTGCACTATTGGAGGCATATTTGTATCACACCCACCCATGGGGTCAAAATAGACTACGCCCCTTTTTTTGGCACATGCGCCTTTTGGCGCGCGCATGATGTTGGCTCTTTAGCTTGACTACCGATATTTTTCGGCTCTTTACCTCTGACCGGTTGGCCACCCCTGTGTTAGACCATTGTAGCCAGTTGGTTCCTTCAGGACCCTCCCCGGCAATGACCACTGTGCTTGAGTGGTCTGGAGTCCTGGCAGGCAAGTGAACACATATTGGACCTTATTCTGTGATGCAGCAGCGCTCACTGCTTATCCCTGCCCCATACACACTGGGTGGCTTTTAGCTCAAAGCTGCCCATGTGTATGGACCTTAAGTTAAGCCAGATGCAGTCTGTCAGACTGCAGCGGCTTCACTGTGACTGTCAGTGACTTTCTATTGGAAGCACGATCTGGCAGTCACCCTCATTAAAGCAGTCCCTTTGGGAGGTGTTCCCTTCCTCCGGGACTGCCAGTCTGGGCTGCTGTAGGCAGAGAGCTGGCTTCTTGTAGGAAGTGCAGTGCAGCCCAATTTAGCTTATGTGGGCTGCAGCCAATGCAGCCCATAGAAGCTGGGGGTATGCACATGTGCAGTACCATCAGTGATACATCACTGCGCACCAACTGCTGTGACCTGTTGAAATACAATAATGATGCATTTTATTTCCTCGTCAGTAGATTGTTGACGTTTCCCGCACAGTGCAACAGCTGTGCCATCACCTGTACAGTCCTATAACAGTATTTAGTATTGAACAGTCTCCTGTATTCCAGTGAGATGTCAGATCATCACTATATAAGGAGAACACACAGAGCGGTACATAGCCCGGGGACATTTCATGTTCATTAAAAGTTTCTGTATTATTGGAAAGCATTGCTGATACATGAAGAGAAACCTTTGTTCTGAAATGCAAAGTAAATTAAATTTCAGACAATGTTAGTTCTCCATGCTTAGAAATGGTGTCACATCCCCCCCCCCCCTGTGCGCTGTGTATGTTCACATCTGGTGCTGTCAGCTGCCCGCACCCGGCGCCTACGTCACCTGGTGATCTCCATGGGAACTCCCAGCATTTACATGGGAACACCCATGAGCGTGACTACCCACTGCTACCCCATGCCCCCCGCCCACAGACATGCATGCACCCGGCGTATGCACATGTGCAGAAATGCAGCTGCGCATACGCCAAACACCGGTCCCCGTGCTAACGAACGCCGGCTGCGCACGGACCAGAATAAGGTCCCCAGTCCATTGCAAATAATATGGAATTGAGATAATAATACAATTAGGGTTAAAAAATGTACAATTATTTTAGTGTAATTAATAGCTTAATATGGCACACATCCGTTAGCAAGTGCCCACATTGACGATAAATCATTGTATGGGGCTACTTACCATTGAATGATTTCTCCTCTGCCCATATTAATATAGTTTAATTAGTAGCTTAATAAGTGAAATTCTTAATCTATCAATGCACAATTTATTTGGATATCTTGTTGATGCAACAAGTTATAACAGTTGTCATGGTAATGGGTTTCCTCTCACCACAGAACCATGGAACTGATGGATGGGTCAGAGGGAACTATTTTTCATGGCAGGCCTCACTTAGAATTTGATGGCAGATAAGAACCACTTGACCCATCTGGGTGTCGGACGGCTCCCCAACAGTCATTCCTCCGACGTCGGAATCCTGACTACTCCCTCGTGGGGGTCCACGACCCCCATAGAGGGAGAATAACTGCAAGGGGCTTCATTGCGCTCCCCACGCTGTGCAGTCGGGATTCCGACGTCTGACTAATGACTGTCGGAATCCCGACTATCGGGCTAATATACCACACCCGCCCATCTAGTCTGCCCCTTTTTTAAACATGTTACCTCAGACCATATTTGATCCTTATTTCTTTGTAAGGATATTAATATGCCTATCCCAAGCATGTTTACATTGTTCTACTGTATTTGCGTCTACCACCTCTGATGGGAGGATTTTCCACTTATCCACTACTCTTTCTGTGAGGTAATTCTTCCTCACATTTCCCCTGAATCTTCCTCCCTCTAGTGTCAGTGCGTGTCCTCGTGTTCTGCTGCTCCTCTTCCTGTGAAGAATGTCTCCCACCTGTACCTTCCTCCCTCTAGTGTCAGTGCATGTCCTCGTGTTCTGCTGCTCCTCTTCCTGTGAAGAATGTCTCCCACCTGGACCTTGTTATAACCCTTGATATATTTGAAAGTTTCTATCATGTCACTTCCTGCAGATTGATCTTAGTGGCTGATTCAGACCTGCTCGCTAATTCTGCCTGTGTTGGGAGTGTAGCAAGCAGGTTAAGGCCGCCCCACTGCCCTGGCGAAAGCATGCTCCACCGCCGGCCAAATCCCTTTGCTGGGTGGACATTTGGCATAAAAAAAACCATGAAAAACTCAGGTCAACCAGGATTTTGTCGCGCTAATGCTGGCATTTAACGTCCGTTACTTTCGATCTAGACGCGGTCGACTGTCATTTAGCGTCTAACTAGACGGGTTCGACTAAGGGTGGTTGACCATAACATGGACGATCTAGACATCATAGATCAGTCAACCGCATACCTTTCACGGTGATACATTCACACCCTGAATAAATTTGCACCGTGCAGATTTCAATTGAAATAATGAAATATCACTGAGAAATCTCAGCCGCGGTTTGTACATCTCTCTTCTGTATTTGATGTGAATCCAACGACAGCATTATTAGCAGTGGAAGCGCATACACACAAATGTGTTGTGTGTTATTAGGGGGAATGTCTCCCGTGTAATTCCCTGGACAGCTGGTGCAGTTACAGTCAGTCACTGGCGGACACTCCCTGTCTCCGTAACCGGACGCCTCTCCTGGCTCAGAGGGGCCTTAATATAGAGTTGGGCACGGATCAGTTTCAGCACTATATTAGTATATATGACTGGCAGCTTCTCTCCTTGTCCCTGACTAAAGGGTTTATCTTCATAATTAATGATCACTGTAAAGTCTACCCAATGCCAATTCACAGTGGAGACCTCTTACACATCGTACCATATGTGTCTCCGCAGACTGAAAGTGCTCAAAATATTGGATAGAGGCGCTGTGGTGCAGAGCTTGGGAATTTTAGCTCTTGGGAATCTGCGCATGCTCCATGGCTGAGTGTAGTCATCAAACACCTCTCTCCACTCTGCCTCTTTCTTTCCAAATGTACTATGTCCACCTCCCCTCTCTTACAAACCTGACACTGGCTCCTCTTTCCCATTATAATACAATTTAAGCTCCTCACACTCACCTACAAAGCCATCACCCATTCCTCTCCCACCTACATATCTGACCTTATCTCTCTTTACCCTCCCTCCCATTCTCTCCACTCCACAAATGCACACCACCTCTCCTTCCAACGCGTTACTTCCTCCCATTTCTGCATCCAAGATTTGGCCATTGTCCATATCTCTGGAATTCTCCACCTCTCCCTATCAGACTCTCCACCACCCTTTAAAAGTTTGAATGGTCTCTCAAGACCCACTTCTTCATTAATCCCATCTCTCATCCTAACCTTCTGTACATGATCACTTCTACCCCTTCTGTGTGAGCTTTAGAATGTAAGTTGTCACAAGCAGGGCCCTCTCTCCTCATGTGCTTTTCTTAAGGTGCCCACACACGCACCGATCCCGGCGGTGCGATGCTATGCGATGGGGTGCGCGCTCCCGCGGCACCTCATCGCACAGTACAAAAAGTATGTGCTGCACATACTTTTTGTACTAGCTTTTTATCGCATCGCATCGCATGCACAAGGCATACGATGCGATGCTATGTGTGCTAGTTAAGCACAGAACGCACGCCGGGATCGATGCGTCTGTGGGCACCTTTAGAATATATCTCTGACACCCTAGAAATTGCTTCAGTGTCCTGACTCCTGTCGCAACTCTCTTTACTCACCGTGTACTTGTACTAATTTAACTTGTTCTGTAATTCCTTATTTTTCTTATTTTTTGCTATGTATGATCTATGTATTTTTGAGGTTGCCCTCCTATTTCGGGCGCTAGTTAGAATTATGTATTATTAAATCACTAAATTATTAAGCAATTTTTACCATGAACTTTATATCTCTTCAGCAGCAGAAATGACTGTGTGACTGTAATCACACCGAGTTAGGTGGTAGTCCTACAATATGTAGGTCTCCAACTACAAAGATAAAGAACTATGTCCAATATTTTGCGCTAATTTTCACGAGGTGCATAATGGTCTGAATTGATACTATACACAATTTTATCAAATATTTTTTTTATTTATAAAAATGAATAAATAAATATAGCAATGCAATAGAAATAAAAATTACAAAATTAATAAAAAATATGCAATAGAAGTATAATGCTCGTATGTTTTATAAGGACTTTTTTGCTTTATTAGATCTGGCTCATTGATTGGGACATTCTTCTCCTGTATATATAGGGGAGATTATTACTTACAAAAAAACAGGGTTAATTTTATGCAGTTTTAATATATTATGTGTGTACACATGCTTATATGATTACATTATTTGACAATTAATTATGTTTAATCGTGAATAATAGGTGGCCACCTTAAAAACATACGAGCATTATACTTCTATTGCATAATGTGTTTTTTTATTAACTTTGTAATTGTTATTTTTATTGCATTGCTATATTTATTTATTCATTTTTATAAATAAAACATTATTTGATAAAATTGTGTCTAGTATCAATTCAGACCATTATGCACCTCATGAAAATTAGTGCAGAATATTGGACATAGTTCTTTATGATCTATGTATTGTCAGGCGCCGTGGAACCCTTTTGGTACCATATAAATAGGCAATAATAATAATAAATAAGAAGAACTTGCGCATCTCTATTTTGATTGGCTGCAACTAGGCGTTTTCATATTGGAGGCAACACTGTTGCGCGTAGTTGAGCTGATTTCAGTCCGTGACGGCTGCCAGTTCGGGTGCTGTTAAAATGCTGCGGCAACGGAAAATTGCACCCTTTGCATATAATAGGATTTACCCCATAGGGTAAGTGTTCTGTAGGCTGAATTTAGTATCTGCATTTATTTCTGTGCATGCAAAGGGATCGTATCTAATGTTCAACTTTCCTGCAACTCTAACACAGCTGCTTTCATGTACAAATGTTGTATCAATGTCAGCGCTCTGTAACCTTCCCCTTTCCTTACTTGCATGCAACTCTAAGGAGCTTATTCAGGTCCGTATGCTCGCATGCAAATGCAATATTTTTTAAATGCGCATTTGCGTCCACAGCAAAGAGACTGTTAGCCGGGTGCACGCACCCAACATTGCGGCTGGTGGGCGGGTGGCGCCCACCAGCCACAATCATCAATGTTTTTTCCGGGTCACCAATCAAGGAACATTGAACCTTTGGTGTTTTTTTAAATTTCTAAATTACATTACACAAAAAACGGCTTGGAGGTGCACACCACCAGGTACAGAGGTACTTTGTTGCCGACTTTGGTAGCTCTGAGTGCCACGGTGTGTCCACAATGTGACTGACACACACACATAAACACACCTATACTGCAGAAGACAAAAACACACCCGAAATATCATCATCAATTTAATGTGAAACATTACAGATGGAAACGCAGACACAAAGCTTTTGGCAGTGAGATAAATATTTCCAAACAATACGGCCCAATAGGAAATAACAGTACATTTAAATTTCAAAGTAAAACTAATCTATACACATTTCTGTATACTGTACATTATGTAACAAACTGCATTTACACAGCACAAACCCTCTACAGGACTTCATATTACACCGATATTAATAATGATCCGACCAGAAACGCCCCCTAGGGACCAATGAGGGAAGTGTTTACAAGTCAGAGCTTGTTCTAGAAAATATAATAAAGCTAGCGTCAATACCCTGAAGCAGAAATGACCAATCCTCCATCACAGTCCAGGTTGTAAGGATAACCATGCTTGGGCACAGGTGACTTCATTAGTACCTTGGTCAATTTGATTTAACCATCAGGACTCAAGCAGTTAGGTAAACTTTGCCCTAAAAGAAGGTAACAGTACATGTGCACATTTCACCACGTCCCGCGTTAGTATGGGGACACCCAGCGTATTTCTGGGCACACCCACTGTTTTTGTGGGCATGCTCAGGAAACGCTGGGTATCCCCATGTGACACTTAAGTGTGGTGATATAGTTGTAAAGTTTGTCCAATGTCAAGCAACGGCGGCCCCAGAGTGGTTATACCGGATCAGCACCGGGGATGTATCGCCAGCTGCATATTACTAGAGAAGGTGACATGAAGACTACAGATCGGGCTCAAATTATATAAAGTGCTCATTTATTTACATTGTCAGTTCGTAGCCATGATCGCTCTGGTAGCAACACGTGCCCGTCCTATATGCCCGTGTCTGACACACTGGCAGCGCTGTGGGCGGGGCACTAGAGTACGTTCCGTTCCTGCTTGTGCTGGCGCAGAGCCTGCAGGAAGATCTGCTTCACTTGTGACATCATCTCGTGGTACAGCTTCAGGTCGTCCTCCTTAGTCCTCAGGGCGCTCTGCAGAGCCATTTTCAGGGCTTGATTGTCATCTACCTGTATGGCAAGCCTGCAATAAGGAGGCCGTATTCAATATAATACAATCTATTTGTGAGTTGCCGGTTGTTCCTGAAAACGAGCCCTTGTTGTCCATACAGCGCTGCCCATCAAGGGCCTCATTCATCCCGTACACAAAGTTTGTGATATTGCGCATGTTCCATGTTACACAACAAAGAGCATCTCAGCCTTGTCTCCACTTGTGGCCGGTTGGGCAAATGTCCTGATAGTGTGCCGCATGTGTGTGGATGGAACGGAGGGCTATGCTGAGTTGTGCCTACATGGACAGCTCATGTGCTTTGATGGGCGGCTCATGTACATTTGTTGGTGTGTAGTGCAAAGGTCGACAATGAAAATGTTGACATTCATAACGTCTATATGATATTGGTAGGATTAGGCTGTTTGTGGGAGGGAGGTCAGGGTTAGACTGCTGAGGGAGCTAAGGGTTAGACTGCTGAGGGAGGTCAGGGTTAGACTGCTGAGGGAGGTCAGGGTTAGACTGCTGAGGGAGGTCAGGGTTACAATGTGGGCAGAAGGTTAGGGTTATACTGCGGAGGGAGGTCAGGGTTAGACTGTGGAGGAAAATCAGGGTTAGACTGTGGGGGAAAGGTTAGGGTTAGACTGTGGAGGGAGGTAAGGGCTAGACTGTGAAGGGAGCTAAGGGTTAGACTGCTGAGGGAGGTCAGGGTTAGACTGCTGAGGGAGGTCAGGGTTAGACTGCTGAGGGAGGTCAGGGTTAGACTGCTGAGGGAGGTCAGGGTTAGACTGCTGAGGGAGGTCAGGGTTAGACTGCGGACGGAAATCAGGGTTAGACTGTGGGCAGAAGGTTAGGGTTATACTGCGGAGGGAGGTAAGGGTTAGACTGTGGTGGAAAATCAGGGTTAGACTGTGGGGGAAAGGTTAGGGTTAGACTGTGGAGGGAGGTTAGGGCTAGACTGTGGAGGGAGCTAAGGGTTAGACTGCTGAGGGAGCTAAGGGTTAGACTGCTGAGGGAGCTAAGGGTTAGACTGCTGAGGGAGCTAAGGGTTAGACTGCTGAGGGAGCTAAGGGTTAGACTGCTGAGGGAGCTAAGGGTTAGACTGCTGAGGGAGGTCAGGGTTAGATTGTTGAGGGGGTTCAGGGTTAGACTGCGGACGGAAATCAGGGTTAGACTGTGGGCAGAAGGTTAGGGTTATACTGCGGAGGGAGGTCAGGGCTAGACCGTGAAGGGAAATCAGGGTTAGACTGTGGGGGAAAGGTTAGGGTTAGACTGCGGAGGGAGGTCAGGGTTAGACTGTGGAGGAAAATCAGGGTTAGACTGTGGGGAAAAGGTTAGGGTTAGACTGCTGAGGGAGCTAAGGGTTAGACTGCTGAAGGAGGTCAGGGTTAGATTGTTGAGGGGGTTCAGGGTTAGACTGCGGACGGAAATCAGGGTTAGACTGTGGGCAGAAGGTTAGGGTTATACTGCGGAGGGAGGTCAGGGCTAGACTGTGAAGGGAAATCAGGGTTAGACTGTGGGGGAAAGGTTAGGGTTAGACTGCGGAGGGAGGTTAGAGTTAGGCTGTGGGTGGAGGTTAGAGTTAGGCTGCGGGGGAAGGTCAGGGTTAGGCTGCAGGGGAAGTTAGGGTTAGACTGGGGAAAGGTTAGGCTTAGACTGCTGGGGGGGTTAGGCTGCTGGGGGGAGGTCAGAGTTAGGCTATGGGGGAATTTCAGAGCTAGGCTGCGGGGGGAGGTTAGGGTTAGACTGTGGGGAAAGGTTAGGGTTAGACTGCTGGGAGGGGTTAGGCTGCAGGGGGGAGATCAGAGTTAGGCTACGGGGAAGGTCAGGGCTAGGCTGAGGGGGAGGTTAGGCTGCAGTGGGGAAGAAAGGGTCAAGCTGCATTGGGAATTTAGTTTCTAGGGGGAGATTAGGATAATGTGCCAGGGGAGGGGGTTAGGGTTAGGCACTACATGGAGGTTTATGGGTAGGGATTGGGGTTAGTGATAGGGAAGACAGCTACAGCATTGGGGGCCTGAGTCAACACTCAGCCCCCACAGACAATATGCCGACGTTCTAGATAATGTTTGCATCACTGTCTACATGATGACTGTCAAGATGGTAATGGTGACATTATGCCCATGCCGTCATCCTCACGTCGATATGCTGAATGTCTCGTCACACCCATCCTGTATACCATTTCATACCACCACATCCCCACATACAGGAAATCCCCCGGTGACGTGGCGGGCAGCCTTACTTTGTACTGAGCTCCTCTATCTGTGTCTCCAGTGGGACGTTGGAGGAGATCTCAGAGATCTCATTGAAATTCAGGAAGGATCTGGAGCTGCTGACAGAGAGACCTGCAGAGAGAATCTGGCGTTAGTCACAGAGGGAACGAGTCCATCCATTACATAATACATGGTGACGGGCACGTTATCTCAGGAGGTGACAATGGATGATGGATGGCAGAGGGGACGGCAGCCAATTCCTCCTCATACAACACAATAGGACTGAGGCCATGTATACAGCATTTGATGTGTCAGGTAAAATTTGACACTGTGTGAAGTCAGATGCAGTCTGGGAGACTGCACTGGTTCACTGTGACTGGCAGTCCGACCTGCCAGTCACCCAAGACAGTCCCATTGGGAGATGTTGCCTCCCTCCGAAACCTTATGTAGGCCGCTAGCGGCGGAAGCCTATAAAACTGGGTTCTGCACATGCGCCGCAACCATGAATACGCTTCTATGGACTGCTGCCGATGCAGCCCAAAGAGGCTGGTGACAAGCGCATGCGCAGTACCGAAGAAGCTACTGTGCATGTGTTGGTATTGCGGCGTGGGTCAGGACCGTCAGTGGGGTCCAGCAGCCAGATGGGACCAGCAGGCACCGCCGGCGAGGACCAGCAGCGGAGGGGCCAGCATTATGGCAGTCCCTCTCCTCCACAGAGGTAAGAGTCCATACTGGTCAGCAGTGTTAAGGGGCCTACACATTTAGCGATTTGCAGAGCATTCTAAGCGATGCTAGAACGCTCAGCACACAGCGATGTGTCAGCAGTGTGCTGAGCGATCTTTCAGGGCCAGTGTTCTCTGGTGTAAACACTGGCCCTGCCCGGCGATTACCTAGATTTATCCAGCATGCTTTCGCTATGCCCCTACACACGGAGCGATGTAGGGGCATTACTAAGTGACCCAGTCCAGTCTCATGCTAGAGGGATCCGTTACCCCATAGAGGGTTACATGCCATTCTTTCATGTGAGTATCTAATTCTGATAAAAGCCAGTGTGTCTTTTGTCAAATTGGTATTGTGCTATCAAGTGTTTCTGTCAAGTTCTATAGGAACATAAGGAGGAGGAACATGTCCAATTGGGAGAGTTCCTGCGCTTTGATATGCGCTTTGATTCCACTCAAATGTGAGTGTATGGTGTGAAAATAAATCCCACATTTTTATCACGCAACATCGCACTGTGGTCCTTTGTTTTTTTCTCCATGTTTTATAGATAAAAGAATTGTGAACATTGAGAAGTTATTCATCGCTTCTACCATTGTGTAAGTTTTGTGTTAGATGTGAATGTCGCCAGTGGGTTCACAATATTTCTGTATTTATCACAAGTCTGTTTGGTAAAGGCCCTTTTGTGTCTCCCTGGGCAGATTCACAAATTGTGCTGTGGATACCGGTAAATTGTATTTAGTACTATATAAATGAATAGGTCTTAACTAGAAGTATGTGAGCGCAGCAGGCCCGCAAGGGGGGGCGATCCACGACCCCCCCCTTTGTCGGCATTGTGGCAGTCGGGATTCCGGCGTTGGTATTTTGACCGCCGGAATTCCGACCGCCGGCATTTCATACCGGACTTGTGTGCACTGCTAACTAATCTTCCTCCACACTATACAGGAAGTCTGGTGTGCACTGCTAAATAATCTTCCTCCACACTATACAGGAAGTCTGGTGTGCGCTAGTAACTAATCTTCCTCCATACTGTACAGGAAGTTTGGTGTGCGCTAGTAACTAATCTTCCACACTGTACAGGAAGTCTGGTGTGCGCTAGTAACTAATCTTCCTCCACACTTTACAGGAAGTCTGGTGTGCGCTAGTAACTAATCTTCCTCCACACTGTACAGGAAGTCTGGTGTGCGCTAGTAACTAATCTTCCTCCACACTGTACAGGAAGTCTGGTGTGCGCTAGTAACTAATCTTCCTCCACACTGTACAGGAAGTCTGGTGTGCGCTAGTAACTAATCTTCCACACTGTACATGAAGTCTGGTGTGAGCTAGTAACTAATCTTCCACACTGTACAAGAAGTCTCGTGTGCACTGCTAACTAATCTTCCTCCACACTGTACAGGAAGTCTGGTGTGCGCCAGTAACTAATCTTCCTCCACACTGTACAGGAAGTCTGGTGTGCGCTAGTAACTAATCTTCCTCCACAAATCCAATGTACTTATTCAGAAACATTTTGAACATGGTTGTATATTACTTTTTGATTGTTCCTCTGTGTGATATATATGCCAGCACTGACAGTGCGAACATACCGGCTTTGCCGCGAGCAGTCGGCTTTTGTGTGGCTCCATTCTTTCCCGAGCCCAATTTCATCTTCTCAATCTGCTGTTCCAGAAAGACGCAGCGCCTTCTCTCCTCCTGAAGCTTCTTCTCTGCATCCATGGCTTTCATATTACCTTCTTCCACCCTCCTCTGCAGCACAGACACTAGCTCCATCAGCCGATCCCGCTCCACCTCGGCCGCCTGGCACAGCGCCCTGAACTCCGCAATCTGAGTCTGTAAAACTCGCAGCTCTGAGCTGATACGAAAAGACAGACGATTCATTAACAGCAACAAGCACATCAGCATCTCCCTATACTATCTGCCCCACTTTTACCATAAGACCGGGGGTTAAAGTGGCGGGAACTTGGGAGACACCTCGAATGGTCGGGGGAACTAGTTCCACCTCCACCACAGCCCTTCCGAGTGTTTTCAACAGAAAACCCTGTTTCAGCTGCTTCCTTTTCCATGTGCTTTTACTGTGGGCATTATGTGTATAAGCGGCACTACTGATGTGGGCATTATGTGTAAAGGGCACTACTACCATGGGCATTGTGTGTAAGACACCAATGTTTGGCATACATGTAAAAGGAGTACTACTGTGTAGTGTAACAGGAATGAAGGGAACTACTGAATGAAATAATATGAATAAGAATCAAAAAGTGAATAAGGGACACTACTATGTGGTGTAATATGAATCAGGGGGGGCACTACATGTGGTCTAATGTGAATATGATTGTGCTTCTGTGTAGAATTTGAACTGGCAATACTATTGTGTGGCCACACACCTTCCTTATGAGTCCACTGTCCCTTTATGAAGTATGGGAAATAGGGCACACATTTATAGTTTGCAGGGGGTGTCAAAAAGCCCGCCACTGGTCTGGGCTCTGACTAGGAGGGGGGAGGGGTCTGGAGACATGAGTTCCACCACCTCTCCAGGAACACTTTAAGCCCTGCAAACCTTTGCTATATTTTCTCAGACTTCTTTATATTTACAACACATATGAATAGATTATTCAGCTCTGCATATTTATCTGCACTGGGGGAATCCGCTTGTTCTGAAGACATGTACCCACTTCGGGGGTACACCCAAAAATCAAACCTACTAGGACAATCCTTCTCTAGCGACCTGAGAGTCCCCAGTAATGGCAGAGGCCTCACGAGTACACTGTGCCACCTCCACTCTGTGTGTACACTATAGGCACTACAACGCCCAGTATAACCTCCTGGCTGCAAGTGGCTGTCCCTGGTATCCTGAACATAGTACCATATACAACAGTAGATGGAATTACCCATCACCAGTATGTGGGAGTACCCATCACCAGTATGTGGGAGTACCCGTCACCAGTACGTGGGAATACCCATCACCAGTACGTGGGAATACCCATCACCAGTATGTGGGAGTACCCATCACCAGTATGTGGGAGTACCTGTCACCAGCGCTACACCTTATAAATATTACTTCCCTTTATGAATTCAGGAAGTTAGTGTTGTTTCCACAGTTAATATTCAGAAGTGGGTCCATATAGAAAAGAAAATATATTATAGCATAACATAATTTTTAATGTATTTATTTATTAACAGTTTCTTATATAGCGCACACATATTCCGCAGCGCTTTACAGAGAATATTTGAACAATCACATCAGTCCCTGCCGCAGTAGAGCTTACAATCTATATTACCTACCACATGTACACGCACACACAGACATTCTAGAGTTAATTATGTTGGGAGCCAATTAACCTACCAGTATATTTTTGGAATGTGGTGGGAAACTGGAGTACCTGGAGGAAACCCACGCAAGCACGGGGAGAATATACAAACTCCGCACAGTTAGGGCCATGGTGGGAATGGAACCCATGACCTCAGCGCCGTGAGGCAGTAATACTAACCACTACACCGTCCGTACTGCCCCATAAACATAGATAAAAAAAATCACAAGGGTCACAAAATGATGGGGCACACAACACAAAAGTATCCGGAGAATTAGTAGCGGCTGTAAAGCGGTTACCAGAGATGGTGGAACGCTCTAATGGTGGAACGCAGTAGCCGGAGCAATCAGCAACCTGGTTCAATCCCACAGGTAGTCAGCATACAGTTGTCACCGCAGCAATGGAATTCCAACGCGTTTGGAGCCTTGAAAAAGACCTACTGCAGGATGAAACGGGTTGGGGTTCCCTTGTTCCGGTGACGCTACTAATAATTGGGATACTTTTGTGTTGTGTGCCCCATCTTTTTGTGACCCTTGCGATTTTTTTATCTATGTTTATGAGATAGGAAATTTATGTACATTAAAAATTGTGTAATGCTAGGATACATTTTCTTTTCTATATGGACCCATGATGTTGGTTCACTTCTGAATATTATTTCAACTTCCCGAATTCATACAGGTAACTAATAGCGCTGGTGACGGGTACTCCCATCTACTGTTTTCTCCACATTATCTTCTTACGTTTCTGCAATTTGAGTGGCCCGGTGTGTACATAAACTGCTCTGAACTCTTGTGCTAAAGGACAGTTAAGCTGATGGTTTATCTCCCAGCTCATTAAACCCAGATGGAAAGATTTACTTTGTATTGGGGATATTTAGTTGCCCAGTTTACTGGTTTGCACACTTCGATATCTGGGCCACTTAGTACCCTGCATTCAAAATACCCCGTTAACATGGTGTACACAGAAGAATATATTTTATACTGTACCTTTGTGGAGAGGCAGCCATGCCAGCACACGGGGAGGGAGATGCCGATGTCTCCACCAGTTCATGCCCCAGCTTAGAAACTTTTCTGTTCGGGAGGAAAACAGATTCATGCCTTATGAGAACATGCTTCATATAATTATATATATATATATATAGATAAAGGAAAGGGAGTTTCAGAGTGCGCCAATTCATTTACATATACAACAAATCTGTTGATCAACAATATAGAAGTCCAAATGGTATTTGTAAAAAGATTTATTCGGAAGTCTTCCAAAATGATGATAAAGGCCCTTTGTCATCATTTTGGAAGACTTCCGAATAAATCTTTTTACAAATACCATTTGGACTTCTATATTGTTGATCAACAGATTTGTTGTATATGTAAATGAATTGGCGCACTCTGAAACTCCCTTTCCTCTATCTCTAAAACCTTTGGGTCCTGTCTAACAGGGGGCCCCTCAGAGGTGCTGCCTTCTCTTTGTGAGGCGCGGTTGGGTTCCATGTCTCAATATATAAATATAAATATAAAGGACATGCTGGTTGTCACAGATTTCGCGCATACAAAAACTCCAAACACAAACTGGCTATCTAAGAAGAATGGCATCTATAAGTGTACAGGGTGCTCTAATTGCCCATTTCTGAAAACTGGAGACCGTTTCACCAACCCCAAAGACGGCAAAATATACAAGATCAGGCACAAAATCAACTGCAACAGCAAGTTCATAATATATGCCCTGGTCTGCCCCTGCAATTTGGTCTATGTTGGCAAAACCTCTAGGATGATAAAAGAAAGAATCAGCCAACATAGATCATCAATCAAGAAAAGCCTTTCGATGGATACTGGTGACCTGGACCTGAAGTCTTTGCCTGTTGCCAGACACTTTAAAGAATTGCAACATAAAGTGAGTGAACTCAAATGTTCACCTATTGACCATATACCACCCCTACAAATTATTGGGACTGCTGACAGGCTGGCTGACTAACATGACTGTTTGAAATACAAACTACTCGTTTTTTCACCTTAACCGTGAGTGCTGGTTTTTCTTTCCTTCCAAGGAGAAAGTGCTGCTATATATATATATATATATATATATATATATATATATATATATATATATATATATATATATATATATAATGTCCCTTGGAAGCAGCACTACCGGCACAAATAAAAGGTACTGTTGAAGGATGCCCTCCAGGGATTGCAAACACTCGCAATCTCAACACATACTCTGTAGACGGAGGCACTCCAAAAAACGACAACCAGACACAGGAAATGCGGTAACGTTTCGAGGTTTTAATACCTCTTCATCAGACAATGTGCATAAACAGATAAACACATTATATACTCACGGTACCATCAGCTGAAGGGGTCTCCGGCGCGGGAGCTGCACCCGGTGGCTTCCGCTTCCGTCAGTCATCTGTGTCGTCGCGCGTCCCTCTGCAGAGAGCGCGATTGCGTCACGACATCCGGGCGGCTCCGTTGCCATGGAGCCCTGTAAACAGAAATGTCAAACAACTTTAATATACACAGAACAACTCACACAGTGAACAAGAATAAAAACAGACACAATAAAAGGAATAAAAAGCAGACGTCAGTCTACCGCTAGAAACAAGCAGACCTATGTGATAGAGGAGAAAATACATAATCCAATAATAGATATCATGTAATACATCACAACCGGAATAGTGGAGCTGGCAATATCAGATGAATAAGCTAGTGACCACAAACGGGTTTAATAGCGGGAGCAACCTGGGAATTACAGATAGCAGCACAGACCAAGATGTTCATTAAGGCCACGGGGGGCCAGTGTGCCCAGTCGTTGTATCCACCTGGTTTCACACTGGAGAAGCTTAAGTGATCTATCACCTCTTCTAATAGAGGGGGGTACGTGATCAATCAGAATATATCTGAGAGATGCCACACTGTGCCCGGCCTGTAGAAAGTGCCGAGCCACCGGCTGATCACTGGTTTTGGTTTCCAAGGCAATTTTAATGGAATGGCGGTGGTTAGCCATTCTTTCCTTCAGAGTGCGGTCCGTCTTGCCCACATAGCTAAAGCCACATGGGCAGGTTAAAAGATATATAACAAACTTGGTAGTACAAGTCAAGTTGTATTTAATGAAATACTTTTTTCCGGACAATGGATGGCAAAAAGAATTAGATGCTATCATAGATCTACACGTAATGCAGCCAAGGCATTTAAAACAGCCATTGCGACGTGACAGGAAGCCGTCTCTGGTGAGCTGACTACTCGACATTCCCGTAATGTCGGTACGTACCACCCAATCGAATATGTTTTTACCACGCTGATAGCATGGCATAAGGCGGCTGGTGGTAAGGCCGATACTAGGATCAGACTTAATGATCGGCCACCACTTCTTGGCAAGGGTATTAATCTGCCCACTCTGGTCGTTGTAGTGGTTGACCCAGGGAAGGAAGTCAGACTTAGGTTTTTTGTCTTGAGGTTTGAGCAAGTCACTGCGTTGTCTGCCCATGGCTTTGGCCTTGGCGGCCAGCACAGAATTCTTGTCATACCCTCTGGAAAGGAATTTGTTCACCATAGACTGCATTTGCCGCTCTGTATCCTCATCATTGCTGCACACTCGCCTAACCCTAAGAAATTGGGAGTAAGGCAACCCATACTTAAGGGGTTTGGGGTGGAAACTATTAGCGTGCAGGATCGTGTTCCGATCCGTCACCTTCGTAAAAAGATCAGTTGAGATACAACCAGCACGCAAAGTTACCTTAACATCCAGAAAGTGAACTGTTTCAGGGTGTATACTGTATGTAAATTTTATGGGGCAACTGGATAAATTATGAATTGCTAAATAATTTTCAAGTTCAGCAACTGACCCAGACCATATCATGAACAAGTCGTCGATGAACCTGGCGTACGCTATGATGTTTTCACGCACGCCAGGAACATCTAAGAAGATTTCTCGTTCAGCCTGCAGCATATAGGCATTAGCGTACGATGGGGCCACATTGGACCCCATCGCACAGCCCGATAGCTGCAGGTAGAACTCACCGTCATGAATAAAATAATTATGGGTCAATATCAGGTCCAGGAGTTGCAGAACCAGCTCCACTGGGGGGCCCACATAGGAAGAATTACCCCTAAGCAACTTGCCAACAGCAAACAACCCATCAGCATTGGGTATTACGGTGTATAAACTAGTAATATCAAGGCTAACCAGTAGGCTGCCCACTGGGGGTGTGCCAACTGTGGCCAACACATTAAGAAAAGCAGTAGTATCCTGTATATGTCCGGGGCTGGATACTATGCATGGCTGTATGAGAGCGTCCAGATATACTGCCAACGCCTGGAACAATGAGCCCCTGGCGGAAATAATTGGCCGCCCGGGCGGCCGTTGCATGTTCTTATGAACCTTAGGTAAGGTATACAATATGGCCACAACAGGCTCACTAGGGACCAAAGCCTCTGCCAGTTTTTCATCAATAGAACCAGAACCAACAGCAGATGAAAGAATAGCCTGCAGTTTTTTCTTAAATGAAATCGTGGGGTCACCTGACAGCTTACAATACACCGTGGAGTCGTCAAGCTGGCGTGCAATCTTCTCTCTGTAATGTACAATGTCCTGCACGACAATAGCCCCACCTTTGTCGGCGGGGCGGATGACTATGTCGTTATACTTGGACAGGTTTTGGAGAGCAAGAAACTCGTCATTACCCAAATTGCTGAAGCGGTGCCGCTGCTGTTCAGAAGAAATATTGGCGTTCAACATGTTGCAGAAGGATTTGATCGCTGGATTATAAGAGACTGGATCAAATCCTTCTGCAACATGTTGAACGCCAGGACATTGTACATTACAGAGAGGAGATTGCACGCCAGCTTGACGACTCCACGGTGTATTGTAAGCTGTCAGGTGACCCCACGATTTCATTTAAGAAAAAACTGCAGGCTATTCTTTCATCTGCTGTTGGTTCTGGTTCTATTGATGAAAAACTGGCAGAGGCTTTGGTCCCTAGTGAGCCTGTTGTGGCCATATTGTATACCTTACCTAAGGTTCATAAGAACATGCAACGGCCGCCCGGGCGGCCAATTATTTCCGCCAGGGGCTCATTGTTCCAGGCGTTGGCAGTATATCTGGACGCTCTCATTCAGCCATGCATAGTATCCAGCCCCGGACATATACAGGATACTACTGCTTTTCTTAATGTGTTGGCCACAGTTGGCACACCCCCAGTGGGCAGCCTACTGGTTAGCATTGATATTACTAGTTTATACACCGTAATACCCAATGCTGATGGGTTGTTTGCTGTTGGCAAGTTGCTTAGGGGTAATTCTTCCTATGTGGGCCCCCCAGTGGAGCTGGTTCTGCAACTCCTGGACCTGATATTGACCCATAATTATTTTATTCATGACGGTGAGTTCTACCTGCAGCTATCGGGCTGTGCGATGGGGTCCAATGTGGCCCCATCGTACGCTAATGCCTATATGCTGCAGGCTGAACGAGAAATCTTCTTAGATGTTCCTGGCGTGCGTGAAAACATCATAGCGTACGCCAGGTTCATCGACGACTTGTTCATGATATGGTCTGGGTCAGTTGCTGAACTTGAAAATTATTTAGCAATTCATAATTTATCCAGTTGCCCCATAAAATTTACATACAGTATACACCCTGAAACAGTTCACTTTCTGGATGTTAAGGTAACTTTGCGTGCTGGTTGTATCTCAACTGATCTTTTTACGAAGGAGACGGATCGGAACACGATCCTGCACGCTAATAGTTTCCACCCCAAACCCCTTAAGTATGGGTTGCCTTACTCCCAATTTCTTAGGGTTAGGCGAGTGTGCAGCAATGATGAGGATACAGAGCGGCAAATGCAGTCTATGGTGAACAAATTCCTTTCCAGAGGGTATGACAAGAATTCTGTGCTGGCCGCCAAGGCCAAAGCCATGGGCAGACAACGCAGTGACTTGCTCAAACCTCAAGACAAAAAACCTAAGTCTGACTTCCTTCCCTGGGTCAACCACTACAACGACCAGAGTGGGCAGATTAATACCCTTGCCAAGAAGTGGTGGCCGATCATTAAGTCTGATCCTAGTATCGGCCTTACCACCAGCCGCCTTATGCCATGCTATCAGCGTGGTAAAAACATATTCGATTGGGTGGTACGTACCGACATTACGGGAATGTCGAGTAGTCAGCTCACCAGAGACGGCTTCCTGTCACGTCGCAATGGCTGTTTTAAATGCCTTGGCTGCATTACGTGTAGATCTATGATAGCATCTAATTCTTTTTGCCATCCATTGTCCAGAAAAAAGTATTTCATTAAATACAACTTGACTTGTACTACCAAGTTTGTTATATATCTTTTAACCTGCCCATGTGGCTTTAGCTATGTGGGCAAGACGGACCGCACTCTGAAGGAAAGAATGGCTAACCACCGCCATTCCATTAAAATTGCCTTGGAAACCAAAACCAGTGATCAGCCGGTGGCTCGGCACTTTCTACAGGCCGGGCACAGTGTGGCATCTCTCAGATATATTCTGATTGATCACGTACCCCCCTCTATTAGAAGAGGTGATAGATCACTTAAGCTTCTCCAGTGTGAAACCAGGTGGATACACCGACTGGGCACACTGGCCCCCCGTGGCCTTAATGAACATCTTGGTCTGCGCTGCTATCTGTAATTCCCAGGTTGCTCCCGCTATTAAACCCGTTTGTGGTCACTAGCTTATTCATCTGATATTGCCAGCTCCACTATTCCGGTTGTGATGTATTACATGATATCTATTATTGGATTATGTATTTTCTCCTCTATCACATAGGTCTGCTTGTTTCTAGCGGTAGACTGACGTCTGCTTTTTATTCCTTTTATTGTGTCTGTTTTTATTCTTGTTCACAGTGTGAGTTGTTCTGTGTATATTAAAGTTGTTTGACATTTCTGTTTACAGGGCTCCATGGCAACGGAGCCGCCCGGATGTCGTGACGCAATCGCGCTCTCTGCAGAGGGACGCGCGACGACGCAGATGACTGACGGAAGCGGAAGCCACCGGGTGCAGCTCCCGCGCCGGAGACCCCTTCAGCTGATGGTACCGTGAGTATATAATGTGTTTATCTGTTTATGCACATTGTCTGATGAAGAGGTATTAAAACCTCGAAACGTTACCGCATTTCCTGTGTCTGGTTGTCGTTTTTTGGAGTGCCTCCGTCTACAGAGTATATATATATATATATATATATATAATATATATATATATATATATATATATATATATACACACATACACACACACACACACACACACACTCTCTCATTTTTTTATTCAGACTTTTCGTTTTATTATATTATTTACATTGTTTTATTGTCTGCAACTTTTAATGTGATAGTATCCATATCTTTTTGTGGGACTAAAGTGACTTAATTAACCCTTTGAGTTACAACATCTGTGAGAGATATGTGCAAGAGATCTGCTAAAAATGTCAGTGTTGCTCACATTTGTTATATAAATTCTTTATAACTCATAACTCAGGGTTGCCGACTTTTTAATGCTCCTCTCCGGGAGAAGCCCGGAGAGGAGACTTTCCTTACCCGATTAGGGGCCGGGAATTGACTGTGATGTCATTAAGCCCCGCCCCACATTACGGGAAATATGAGAAATGACTGATATCCATGGAGGGGGCGGGGCTAAAATGACGCGATTGTGCCATTTTAGCTCCGCCCCCTCCTCTGAGACCCGCGGATTGCGGCATTTACATGCCGCGATTCGGGGGGCTCCGGGGGGTCCCCCAGATTCTGGGAGGGTTGCCCACCCTTCCGGGGGGCCAGGAGGGGGACCAGATTTTCGGGAGACTCCAGGAAATTCCGGGAGGGTCGACAACCCCGTCATAACTCATAGGCAAACACAGGGAGGGGTTCTGATTGTCCGGAAACCCCCTTCCTCTTGGCAAGTGCCTTAAATTCTGACAACAATAGCACTGGTACATAATATGATCAGTAGAGCTGCCACCACATCATGCAGTGTAAGGGACAGAGCAGAGCTGCTGCACATGCCCAGTGTACCAGCTTCTTCTACCACATTTACTGCATGTGTGGATCTGAGCACTCAAACATTACAATGGACCAGAGAGCAGCTGCCAGGAGGAAGAGACAGGAGCCTTACCATGAAGTGGGAGATTGTGAGCTTAGAAAGTGCAGTACTGGTTATATTATTTTTGTGTATTTATTTATTATATGTTTAACCTTTTGCTGACCAATTATTAAAATGTTTGAAACATCCTATACTATAGACCATCTGTACTGTTAAATATTAATACTGTATTCCATACAGTATCCAGTGTATAAAAAGACCACTTGTCAGGGCTTTTACCACTCCCCTAGACTCCCATACTTACTCCCATGTGCTGCAAAGTGGGTTATTTTGGATTAGATTTAGAACCTCCCCTTTTAAAAATCCTGCTTCTGCCACTGTAAAGGCCCCCATACATTAGGCCGACTTGTCCGAAGGAGAAGTCGGACCTAATCTACTGACAACTCCCCGGGGGTGGGGGGTCACACACGATCTGGCACTTGATGTGCCAAGTTTTGCATGTGATGAATCGCATACTATTCATCACATGCAGTCCCCGGGGAGCTGCTGTCAGAGGGAGCCGGGTGCTGAGCTGAGCAGAGGGCGGCGGCGGGGCTGCAGTTTACTCACTGGCTTACAAGGGGACCACATTGCCGGGTAGCGTAGGGGAAGCGGAGCAGCAGCGGGCGCACATAGAAAAAACACACAGAAATGAATGGCCAGCCAGTGATTGGCTGAGAGCTCTCAGCCAATCACTGACTGGCCATTCATTTCTATGTGCGCCCGCTGCTGTCCGGCTTCCCCCACGCTACAGGTGCCCATCACTGCGTTCACCGGCTCCCTGCTTGCGGCGATCACAGCCCCGGATCACCAACTCCCTGCTTGCGGCGATCACAGCCCCGGATCACCGGCTCCCTGCTTGCGGCGATCACCGCCCAGGTCAGTGCGCCACCCCTGCCCCTTGAATCAGCTGAGCTCCCCATACGCCACGTCCCCTGCCCGCCTCCAGGCTGCACATAAGATTTACCAAATCTTATGTGCAGCCCGTCTGACCTCCCGACCCCGACCCGATGCGCACGGGACCGCGCATCGGGTCGGATGGCATGTCTAAACATACGAGTTGGGCCGATTTCACTGCCCGATCCATTTGAATCGGGTGAAATCGGGCCCAAATCGCACAGTGTATGGGGGCCTTAACTGATTAACTTATTTCAATCCTTCCTTTATTATAATCAGCCAGCTACTTAGTCCATTTTATTTTTAATGTCCAATTCAGCTTGGGGACATACGGTACCCTAAGCAAAAGAAGACTGGATTCCACACTGTATCCTAGTGCTGGCTTGTCAGCAGAATGACAAATGAGCAGGTACAATACCCAACTGTATATAACACGTAGCTGGTAAGGAGTAGCGAGTGGGTGGCGCTCGCTAGAGTCACTTATACTGCTTTCACATTGCAGAAATGGGTAATGACACGGTATTCTTAAATGGGACTTTAAAACGGGTCTGAGCCTTGAGACCTTTCACATTGCAGGTGAAAACCATTTTAAAAATCATTTAATACCATTCAAACATTCAACCCGTTTAACCCCCAAGGGACACGTTTAAAGCCATTGAAATAGAGCTGTTCAAACTGCCAAAAAAATGGCTTTAAAACGTGTAGGACTCTGCTTTTTAACCGTGTTGAAATACCAGTTAACTTTAACCGGTAAATCAACTCTGGCACTTTCACATTGCAGCCTTAAACGTTTTAAAATGGAAAAAAAAAACGGCAATATACCGTTTTAAAAGTGCGATGTGAAAGGGGTATAACTGATATAAAGTAGAAAAACAAGAGTCTTTGCTAGGGGAACTCGGTAAGTATAATTATGTACTTGAAATTAAACTTTTCATAATTTCTTTAAAATGGCACAACACTTATATACATTTTTTTTATGATTAAACGGTTATACAGGAACCAATAGATAAGTGTGCTTAACCCTTAATAGCAAGGATCGTACAATTTGACAGGAACTGCTAATAATTGTGCGGTGTAAAGTTATTTCAGCAATTGGACAGGAAAATAATCAATTAGCTTGTCTGAGACCTTAAAATTCAATTATCGTGCCTTTAATTTAACAGCCTGACGGTAGCAATGTATATCTTTCATTAATTTCTATGGCAGAGAGTTCTCTATTGAAAATCACTACACAATAGAATATTGCTACTGTGTACAGGAATCCACCACATATGTGGTAACCTGCAACATTGTAGAAATCCCAAGAATAATCTGACACTTGGTAGCGAACTGTTATCTGTGTTATGTGCGGCATAAGGGGCCGATTCAGGATCGCTCGATCCCCTGATGGTCGAAGTTTGCGCATTTCTGCGCATGTGCAAACCCCTGGAAGCAAACATCTTTGGCGAATTACACACTGCATGGAGGGTGGGGCATGGGGCGCACACCAGGCCGGAGCTGGAGAACGCCGAAGCCTGCTTGGTGTGGGCATCCTCCTTGTGCCCCATCTTTGGTGATTTGCGCAGGAAATAAAAGTCAGTTTAGACTCACTATTATTTCTGAAGGCAGGAGATGTTACTTGATGTTCTCCTGCTAGTGGCCGCATGTGAGGGGATGTGTTAGCAGGACAGCGAAGGGTTATGGACGCGGGGGAGGCATTCGGGGGGGGGAAGGGGGGGGGATATAGGCATTAAAGTGCTAACTAAATAGTGAATGACTACTGCTTAACGAGCCTGCCTGAATTAGACACTGACGTGCACGGATTTTGTGCGGTCAGGGCACCGGGGGGAGGACCGGGCCCGCCGACGTCACAGTTGTGGGTGGTCCCGGGCCGCCGACGTGACAAAAGGGGCGTGCCTGGGCTGCCGATGTCTTGAAAAGGGGCGGGCCCGGCCACAGCCGTCATTAAAAGGGGCGGGCCCGGCCACCGCCGTCACTAAAGGGGGCGAGCTGGGCCCCGCCAAAGTTGCTGTGCTGCCGGGGAAGCGCCGGGCATCGCCATTCTATGGGCTTCCCCCGTGCACACCGTCGGGGAAGGCACCAGGCTGTTTTAGTGGGGCGCTGCTAAAACAGCCTAGCGGGAACACTACAGATATATGGGTATACACGGTTTATAAAAACTCAAAATAGGATATCTGTGGAGCGCAGTATAGGTATATAAATGAGGTCACATAGGTGTCAGTATAGGTGTGATACAGCAGCACAATCGCGCACACGGTGAGGGTATATAAATTAGTTCACACAAATATCGTTAGGTGTGTGGCGCATTCATACCTCCCAACTTCTTTGCTTTAGAAATAGGGAGCGCCCGAAAAGGGGGCTGGGCGTATGCAAATGAGGGCGCAGCTTATGCTAATTAGCCGCGACCTCATTTTCATACGAGAATAGACGCTGTGCGCATGCGCGCAGCGTCTATTCTATTAGATTGGGGGGTCTCCCAACTGCCACCCCCCGCAGCGGGACAATGCCTGCCGCGGGTGGGACAGCGGGACAGGACCCGAAAATCGGGACTGTCCCGCTGTAATTGTGACAGTTGGGAGGTATGCGCATTGGTAGACTGTGGCACTGTCATGGGGTCTAAAAGTGCTTTGGAACAGAACCACAGGGAGATAATGCATGCAGCAGCACACAGAGGCATCGACCCCCCCCCCCCCTCAAAGATACGTCTATATATTTATTTCTTTGCTGGGAACAACCACTAAGGCAATATACAAGTGTTCCAATGGGCTGACTATTCCCAAATTCAGTCTCTGAGGGGGAAATTTACTAGGATGGGAGCAGCGGCGTAACTATAGCACCGCAGCCCCCGCCACCGCGGGGGGGCGCTGTGCATGTGGGGGCGCCGGGGGCTGCGGTGCTATAGTTAAACCCCCCCTCAATCCCCCGCAGCCTTACCTATTGCGCTGGTCCCGGCGGCTCCGTTCTTCTGCTGAGGACTACCAGAAAATGGCCGCCCCCATACAGCAGACAGTTCTCTGAAACTGTCTGCTGTATGGGGGCGGCCATTTTATGGTAGTCCTCAGCAGAAGAACGGAGCCGCCGGGACCAGCGCAATAGGTAAGTCTGCGGGGGATTGAGGGGGGGTTTTCATGGGCGGCGGGGTAGGGGTGCTTGGCGGGGCGGCCACGGGGGGCGCCCCCCCCCTAACGGCGGGGGGGGGGGGGGGGGGGGGGGCGCCCAAAACGTAGCTACGCCACTGGATGGGAGTTCTATTTCACATGGATGTTGCTATGGGCAACCAATCAGATACTGATAACTAGATTCTGATTGGTTGCCCATAGCACCATCCCATGTGAAATAGAACTCCCATCTTAGTAAATTTCCCCATCAGTGTGCCCATAATCATCCCGCTGAGAGTCAATGATACCTGGCTGAGTCTCTCGCAGCAGCAGAGTCCTTGCCACTTGACAGTGACCTCACAGGTGTCCACTGGTTGGATCTCATCCCCTCTTCTGCCTCTTCAGTATCTATACTTTGCCGACTGCCTGGTTTCTCAGATGGACTCTGTAGACAGAACGTAGTGATTACATTTCCATTAGGTTTATAAATATATTGTGATAGTAACAATGTCCAGATTTTCATATAATACTAAAACCGGAATGATTAAAAACACAGGGAACCAAAGAGCCAATGAGAATATTTGAAAGTATATTTATTTAAGATTCCGTACTGGAGGAATGGGAGATAAATCATGACCATGGGGAAAATATAAACTATTCTTCCTGTGCACCGGGCTTCCTGCTTGTAACAATAACAGTCACTCTGGTTGGGTATCAGAGAATCAAAGCCCTCAAATATAAACACCATATCATATATTCCAAGTTCTGGTACAAGATGTGTACACATATTGGATTATTATATGCGCTAGGATCAAGATTACACATAACCTGATGTTTATGCAGTTGGAGTGTTTTTTTTGCTAAGGTGCATGCTTAAAGTGATGACTATTTAAATGTTACCTTTGGGGTCAGTTGTCTGATCTCCGCCTCCAGCGCTTTCACCTTGGCCTCCCTCTCGGCTACCATCTCCTTCAGCTGACTGACCAGAGAGTTCTGCTGCTGGCTCTCGTTGTTCAGGTGTAAGTTCAGGCTCTTCTGGGAATCTCTGTGTTCCTGGTCCTGCTGGCTGAGACGGAAGAGAATCTCCTGCATGTTCTTCTGCTGGCTCTGGAAAGACGTGTGTGTGTGTGCTTTAGAGTGGTGCGAGACATTTGCGTTCTTTACAGTGCATGATGTCCCCTTCAGCAATTCCCCAATTCCCCAGCGTTTATGTATCCTGCATAGATATTAAATATAAAAATGGCAGCAAGTCCCGTAGTAGCGACACTCAGATAAGGGTCGTTGCTAAATTTGGCTACTGTTGTGCACCTAAGGATCAGTATCATACATTGTACAATCTGGTGGACCAGTACGCTATAAATAACACCTATCCTTGTGTATCAATGCCCCATAGATTGTACGTTTGTGAGCAGGGCCCTCCTACCTCCAAGTCTGTCTTCTATTCTTTTCAAAAAAATAAACTGTAAATAATAATAATTCTAATTATATTCTGTGTTTAGCAGAATTGGTGCAGCGCAGTTATGGGAATGCAACAAAGTCCCTGCAGCCCGTTACTAGCCCTGTGATGCAAGACAGAGTACGTCTACAGCATCATTTTCTGCTGTATGGAGGAGCGGTACTGTATGACCTGTAGAGTCATTTTGCCTCTTATAATTGATGCTGCTTTCCCACTGCAGACCCGTTTTAAGTTACAGGTAATCTTAAACGGTATTTAGCATTCCCACTGCAGCAGATTACAGTTTTAAATGCCATTTAAGTACCATTCCCATTGCAGGTAAAACGTTTTAGCTCTTCAAAACGTTTTTACAGCACAAATGAGTGCCTGTGACTTTAATGGGCTTTTCAGGAATAAAAAGGTGCACACCCACAGTTGTTTTCACATAATATTATTATTATTATAATTTTATTTATAAGGCGCCACAAGTGTTTCGCAGCGCAGTACAAAGGAACAATACAGGGAGACAAAACTTGGCATAACATTGAATAAATAACAAAAATACAGTACAAATAAAGAGCACCACAGTTCAATACACATTACAGCTTAAATGTAAAGGCCCCCATACACTAGGGCGACTTGTCCTTAGGACAAGTCGCCCCCGACTTCCCCCTGAGCTTCCCCGGCTGCTCCCCGGGGGAGCTTGATTAGATTGGCACTTGATGTGCCATTTTTTACATGTGATAAATCGTCTCGATTTATCACATGTAAAAAACCCGGGGAGCAGGGGGGGGCTGCTGGTGGGAGCAGGGGGGCTGGGGACGCTGCTGGGACACAGACGCTGCGGAGGACACAGACGCTGCGGGGGACACAGACGGCATAGAGCCGAGCAGGGGGGCTGGGGACGCTGCGGGGACACAGACGCTGCGGGGGACACAGACGGCATAGAACCGAGCAGGGGGGCTGGGGACGCTGCGGGGACACAGATGCTGCGGGGGACACAGACGGCATAGAGCCGAGCAGGGGGGCTGGGGACGCTGCGGGGGACACAGACGCTGCGGGGGACACAGGCGGCATAGAGCCGGGCAGAGGGAGCCGGGAGCTGTCAGTGCTAGAAAAAAAAGCCTACAATTGCTGACTGGCTGAGAGAGCGCTCAGCCAATCACAGGCCGCCCATTCATTGTATGGGCTTTTTTTTTTTTTATTCAGTGCTGACAGCTCCCGGCTCCCCCTGCCCGGCTCTATGCCGCCTGTGTCCCCCGCAGCATCCCCAGCCCCCCTGCTCCCTCCACCGCCGCACCGCCCCACTAGGTCCCAAGTCGGGTGGTCGGACGTGCAGCAGGTCCGACCACCCGACGCAGATCCGATGCGCACGGGACCGCGCATCGGATCTGAGGGGACATCAAAACTAGCCGATTTTGGTCCGATTTAGGCCAGATCCGGCTGATCTGGCCTAAATCTGACCAAAATCGGCTAGTGTATGGGGGCCTTAAGTAGTGAGGACCCAATCAACATACAACTAGAGGCTTGAGGCCAATGATGGAGATGAGTATGAAGATGGTCACTGAGTGTTGGAGTAAAGGAGAGCTGTGAGTGACATGTGAAGAGAAGTGGGCTTTGACAACAGGAGGGAAGAGGGCCCTACTCGGAGGAGCTTACAATCTAGTAGGAAGGGGAGACAGACAGATTACAAGAGGTGCAAGCGAGGGGGTGGTGGTTAGATAGCAGGATGTAAACAGGCAAGGGGTCGGAGAACCAGCTGGTTTATGCAGTGGAAGGGTACGGAGGAGGGGGAGGGGGCCAGGGGGAGGGGCCAGTGGTGGGGGAGGGGCCAGTGGTGCGTACAAATCCCGCAGCCGTCAACATTTGTGCTATGTGTCGGCTCAATTTAACCCATGGTGGACAGTAAAATATACATTGCTGGCCAGTGCCAGCTATGTATATATTACTGCCTAATAACTAAATCATTGGTGCCCAGTGGTGCCTGTAATAAATAGATTGCTGGCATGTGCCAGCAATCTATATATTACTGGCTTAGGATTCTCATTGGTGCCCAGTGGTTCCAGAAATATATAGATTGCTGGCATGTGCCAGCAATCTATATATTACTGGCTTAGGATTTTCATTGGTGCCCAGTGGTTCCAGAAATATATAGATTGCTGGCATGTGCCAGCAATCTATATATTACTGGCTTAGGATTCTCATTGGTGCCCAGTGGTTCCAGAAATATATAGATTGCTGGCATGTGCCAGCAATCTATATATTACTGGCTTAGGATTCTCATTGGTGCCCAGTGGTTCCAGAAATATATAGATTGCTGGCATGTGCCAGCAATCTATATATTACTGGCTTAGGATTGTCATTGGTGCCCAGTGGTACCTGTAATATATAGATTGCTGGCATGTGCCAGCAATCTATATATTACTGGCTTAGGATTGTCATTGGTGCCTAGTGGTTCCAGAAATATATAGATTGCTGGCATGTGCCAGCAATCTATATATTACTGGCTTAGGATTGTCATTGGTGCCCAGTGGTTCCAGAAATATATAGATTGCTGGCATGTGCCAGCAATCTATATATTACTGGCTTACAAAATAAAACATTGGTGGCCAGTGCTGCTCCGTGTGGAGCAGGACGGAGGGAGGCGGGGCATGTGGCCGGACCCGGCCAGCGTCGCTAACGGCATCCAGCCGCAGCAGCAGCCAGCCGGACACAGCGGGGCAGCGTGGACAAGTGAGTAACTATAACAGGAGGGGGGTGGCAGCGGGGCGTACCGCCGGGCTGAAAGTGGTTAATCTTTCAGCCCGGCAGCGTACACACACGGAGATGATGGCTGAAAAAATCAGCCATCATCTCTACCGTTTAAGATGCATTCCCATTGCCTCTTAAACAGTAGATTACCGTGTAAAACCCTGCTCTGAAAACGGGTTGAAATACCGTTTAACTTTAAACGGTATTTCAACTCTGGCTCTTTCCCACTGTAGCCTTAAACGGTATTTTGCCCTCAAAAATCGGCAAAATACCGTTTTAAGGCTGCAGTGGGAAAGGGGCATGAGACTGCTGATTGTGATAAGCTATGTATTGTTTACTACTAGTTAGTGTCTGTCCATGATGCAGGGAAAGAAGTCCAACTGTCTCTGAGAGCTCTCAAATAGGTGGAAGAGCTCTCACATATCTACAGGTTCTCAAATAAGAGGAAGGCTCTCACATAGCTACAGGTTCTCAAATAGGAGGAGGGCTCTCACATAGCTACAGGTTCTCAAATATGAGGAAGAGCTCTCACATAGCTACAGGTTCTCAAATAGGAGGAAGAGCTCTCACATAGCTACAGGTTCTCAAATAAGAGGAAGGCTCTCACATAGCTACAGGTTCTCAAATAGGAGGAGGGCTCTCACATAGCTACAGGTTCTCAAATAGGAGGAGGGCTCTCACATAGCTACAGGTTCTCAAATAGGAGGAGGGCTCTTAGATAGGTGGAGGCTCTCAAATAGGAGGAGGCTCTCAGATAGGAGGAGGGCTCTCAGATAGGTGAGGCTCTCAGATAGGTGGAGGGGCTCTCAGATAGGTGGAGGGGCTCTCAGATAGGTGGAGGGGCTCTCAGATAGGTGGAGGGGCTCTCAGATAGGTGGAGGGACTCTCAGATAGGTGGAGGGACTCTCAGATAGGTGGAGGGACTCTCAGATAGGTGGAGGGACTCTCAGATAGGTGGAGGGACTCTCAGATAGGTGGAGGGCTCTCAGATAGGAGGAGGGCTCGCAGATAGGTGGAGGGCTTGCAGATAGGTGGAGGGGCTCTCAGATAGGTGGAAGATTCTCATAAAAGTGGAGGGCTCTCAGGTAGGCAGAGATACTCTCAGATAGGTGGAGGATTCTCAGATAGGTGGAGGGCTCTCAGATAGGTGCAGGTTCGCAAATAGGAGGAGGGATCTCAGATAGGTGCAGGTTCTCAAATAGGAGGAGGGCTCTCCGATAGGTGGAGGCTCTCAAATAGGAGGAGGGCTCTCAAATAGGAGGATGGCTCTCAGATAGGTGAAGGGGCTCTCAGATAGGTGAAGGGCTCTCAGATAGGTGAAGGGCTCTCAGATAGGTGGAGGGGCTCTCAGATAGGTGGAGGGGCTCTCAGATAGGTGGAGGGGCTCTCAGATAGGTGGAGGGGCTCTCAGATAGGTGGAGGACTATCAGATAGGAGGAGGATTCTTAGATAGGTTGAGGATTCTCAGATAGGTAGAGTGGAGGTCTTTCAGATTGGTGGAGGTCTCTCAGATAGGTTGTGGTCTCTCAGATAGGTAGAGTGGGTCTTTCAGACTGGTGGAGGGCTCTCAGGTAGGTGGAGATACATTCAGATCGGTGGAGGGGCTTTCAGATAGGTGGAGGACTCTCAGATAGGTGGCGGACTCTCAAGTTACAATGGTAATGACAGATGGTATAGTGGTAATAAGAGCCAGGTGACAAGCTACAATGATAATGACAGATGGTACAGTGGTAATAAGAACCAGGTGACAAAGGATAATGGTATTTAGACATGATACAGTCTTAATAAAAGCCGTAGGCTGAGAAACGCGGTAAGACACAATTCTATTTGCACCGAACGGCTGCATTGCTACCTTAATATTGGGAGGAGATCCTTGACAAGGTTGTACCATAAGTCAAAGTACCAGCAGCCAGGGACACTCCCGTAGATGCACAAGGGCCCATAGAGTCATACAAAATCTCTACAATTCACAGCCCAGCCCCAACAAATGGATGGACTAAGTATTATTCTATTAGTTACTTTGCATGCCAGTGAATAATAATCTATTAATGTTAACTGCTCTTGTAATTACCGGATTACTAGTATCTAACTGCCTATTGCAATATATCCTCACTGTAATCTAACCCTGAGAGACCGAGCTGCTTCCCACTAACAGCATTACAGGCAATAAGTGCAAATCATCCCACATCTAAAGGATCCATTTACATCATCGGTAGGTTACCGCAGTTTATGAGAACATTATATTTTATTTTAGCTCGGTCTCATTTTCTACTTTTTCGCTAGTACTAGTAAGGGTTGGGTATTCCCTTATACCCCTTTCACATTGCAAATGCCAGATCTCACCTGGGATTTGGATACGGGTCCGTCCCGGGAGCGACCCTGCATTGGAATGATTGTCCCCTGCAGAGACCCAGCAATAAGTCAGAAATGGGGCGGGGCGACGGCGCATCATCAGGGGGGAGGGGAGGAGACATCGCTTGGAAAAGACGCTGCCTCCTTCCTAGAGTGTGAACAGAATCTGACTCGTTCGGCATGGGTTACCTGTTCACACTGCACAGCAACCTGGGTCTAAACCCTTCTTTTAACCCGGGCCGGAATGTTGGGTTGCTGGACCCGGGTTTTTACAAATACACCCCTTTCGCACAGCACAGAGACCTGGGTCGGACCAGGGTCATCTGTGTGTACTTCTTTTCTTGGTAATAAGAGTGAGTGATAAGTACCAGTAAGGAGTCTATGAGCTCGTCGTCATGCTTCCCTTTCTCCAGCAGGGTCATCATCTGCATCTTGAGGGTTTTCAGGTCATTCGACAGAGATTTATTTCTGGCTTTTGAGGCGTCAAACTTCTTTTTCAGCTCCTCGTTCTCCTTCTTCAGAGCCTCATGTTCTCCGGTCAGCCTCTAGGATGACACAGGCGATATAACACAACACCCGTAACCTCAATGCCGTAATCATTTACCACGAGGCGACACTGCCCACCCATGTGTCAGCACTGCTGTTACTGTCAACACACATAAAACAATGTCAATTAAGAAAACAAAAGTATATAATAGTACAATAGTGGCGTAGAAACATTGGGCCTAATTCAGACCTGTTGGAGAGGCTGCAATATTTGCAGAAGGACAAAATCATGCTGCACTGCAGGTGGGGCAGATGTAACATGTGCAGAGAGAGTTAGATTTGGGTGGGGTGTGTCCATTATATCAGTGTTAATGCACATCTCTGTACTAAGGGCCTAATTCGGCAAATTTTCGTAAAATGACAACACGGCAAGGTCGCCCCTCACTCTGGGTCTCTCCCCACGATGCGGCCGCATTGCGATCTCAAAATTTCACACAGCTGCTGCCTACAAATACAGTATGACCGCATACCTCCCAACATGACCCTCTGCAGGAGGGACACAATGCTCTGTTGCCGGACTTTCCTCTTAATTTAGGATTACCTTCACATGTGGCGAAACACCTTTCTGAGCAATTAACTAGCTCAACACAGATGATGGTAATCCTAAATGAAAAAAGAAGTCCCGAAACAGAGCATTGCGTCCCTCCTGGAGAGGGTCATGTTGGGAAGTATGTGACTGTGTGAGCAGCGTCCACCTCTGAATCAGGCCCTAAGGCAGGGCTAGCCAAACTGGTCCTCGAGATCTAGCACCAGTCCACGTTTCCCAGATCACCTAGCCGGTGCACAGCGGTCGTCATTACTATCACATTCCCCAGGTCACCTAGCTGGTGCACAGCTGTAGTCATTACTAACTGTCACATTTCCCAGGTCACCTAGCTGGTGCACAGCTGTAGTCATTACTAACTGTCACATCTCCCAGGTCACCTAGCCGGTGCACTGCTGTAGTCATTACTAACTGTCGCATTTCCCAGATCTCCTAGCTGGTGCACAGCTGTAGCCATTACTAACTGTCACATCTCCCAGGTCACCTAGCTGGTGCACAGCTGTAGTCATTACTAGCTGTCACATTTCCCAGGTCACCTAGCTGGTGCACAGCTGTAGTCATTACTAACTGTCACATTTCCCAGATCTCCTAGCTGGTGCACAGCTGTAGTCATTACTAACTGTCACATCTCCCAGGTCACCTAGCTGGTGCACAGCTGTAGTCATTACTAGCTGTCACATTTCCCAGGTCACCTAGCTGGTGCACAGCTGTAGTCATTACTAACTGTCACATTTCCCAGATCTCCTAGCTGGTGCACAGCTGTAGTCATTACGAACTGTCACATCTCCCAGGTAACCTAGCTGGTGCACAGCTGTAGTCATTACTAACTGTCACATCTCCCAGGTCACCTAGCTGGTGCACAGCTGTAGTCATTACTAACTGTCACATCTCCCAGGTCACCTAGCTGGTGCACAGCTGTAGTCATTACTAACTGTCACATCTCCCAGGTCACCTAGCTGGTGCACAGCTGTAGTCATTACAAACTGTCACATTTCCCAGGTCACCTAGCTGGTGCACAGCTGTAATCATTACTAAGTGTCACATCTCCCATGTCTCCTAGCTGGTGCACAGGTGTAGTCATTACTAACTGTCACATGGTCAAACCTGCTGCATTTATTCCTACTATAGATCCACAGGCTGCCTGAGACACATATAGATCTTGAGGACTGGTTTGGCCACCCCTGCTCTAAGGCTTCCGGCAGAATATGGCCACTTATCACATGGTGATTTCTGGTTTTCTCCTGCAGACCTCAGAATTATGTGGCCGGGTTACTTACCTCCAACGTTTCTTTCCTCTCCTTCTCCAAGGTGCGGATCCGCAGCACATTCTTTTCCTGAGCGGCAAATCTTTTTGGTACGGATACGCCCAACATCTCTTCCTCCAAGCTGAGCTCTGATGTTGGACTACGGATTTGGCCCAACTGAGTCTCCAACTCACGTACCTACAAGATGTTCAAACATAATGGAGATGGTTTGGCTTTTACACAACTTTAGGAGGTACCTTAATAGGAATACTTTGCCCAGAGAACTCTGGGTAAATCTCCACCCTCACGGCAATTGGTGCAAAACGTGAGCGCTGAGTACTGGTGACATTTATGGTCTATTCTGAAAAGCGCTGTGTGACATTGCCAGACAGGAGCTTGTACGAATCTCGTGGAAGGTGGGGTGGGTTCAGGTAAAGAATATAAAACACTTATTACTAAAATCCTCCATAGAAGCGAAAGTATAGGTTACATACTTTTTTTTTTCTGGTAAAATATGTGCAGGTTGAGTATCTGTTATCCAAATGATTCAGTATTTTGGAAAATATTCCAAAATACGGAATAACCATTATCCAAAATGCCTCTGGTCCCGAGCATTTTGGATAAGGGAAGCTCAACCTGTATATGTAAAGATGAAGTCAGTAGGCTGCATACCTCCACTATGCCTATTGGTTTGGGATGTAGAATGGTTTCTTTAAGGGATCCGGTCATGGTCAAAACGGTCATCATATTATATATGGCCTACATGAGTTTTACCCAATATTTGCTATTTTATGGACTTTTTCATACTACCATTGGTAATGGAAAAGTGTGCTGAGCTCAGTGGTAGCGAAGCACCCTACCCAAACCACACAGCTGCACACTATTTGGGGGGACAGGTGCTACAACATACAAATTGACACCCCAAAAACAAAAGTCTAATACTCACCCTGCCTTGTAGTGCCAGGATCTGCTGTGCCCGCCCCCGCCAGCTCCCGGATGTGGAGATCAGCTGAGAAATACTGACGTCCTCACCAATCTCATTGCTTAAGACCTGAGGGTAATACATCCATCATGAGATAAATCTCATCCTCCAAATGTGTAGCCTTATGAGAACACTATATGATATATATAGGTCCTAACAGATGTAACTGCTGTATATCACCATCATGTTACCACTCCTCTCTCCCTCCAAAATATATTGTTTTTATGTTCCAACTTTCATTTATTTGTATATTTTAATAGTTAAGTATTAGAATCAATTTGAAAAACATTTACACATTAATATAGAGGGGTTTGGGTCTCTATGAACCTCTGAAAGATTTATGTTGTACCTGCTGTATCATTTGTAGGTGTGATATATATTGTGTATTATACCTATTGTACCAGGGGCCTGATTCAAGGTTGCTCGTTATTGAGCGAATGGTGCGGGTATAATGGTGCGATGGTGCGGATCTGCGCACACGTATCGGCGAAAATACTCATGTGCATACCAGGTCGGTGAATGCCTTTGGCGAGTATCACACTCGCCGAACTGTTCGCACAGAGTGGGGTGGGTAGGGGACGGGCGGGGGGTGCACCTAGAAAACCGCTGGCCGTCCTTATGAGAATGCAGGTGTGTCTAAGCCTGCTCGGGGTGGGAGGCTGATGTCACATGACGTCAGCACCCGCCCTGAATTCGCCCATGTCTTTCCTAAATAAAAGTCAGGCTAGACTGATATATATTTGTAAACCGGTAAAAAAAACCATGCAAATGGATGTGTAAGCAGTGGGCGCTCACTCGCCCGGTGGGTGGCATTTACCTGCTCGCTAAGTTGTTTAGTTCAGTGTGGATCAGGCCCCATATGTAGTATCTATAGTACATTGTGTCTCGTTTACCTTATGAGCCATTTTTAGTTCCTGTTTAGTGGTCTGGATTTGATTGCGATACTCCGTCAGTTTTTGGTTGGCAGCCGCCAGCTTGTCCTGTAATGATTTAACCTCTGAAGCCTCCGCCTACAGATACAAGAGGTCAATAAGGCACATTTAACAAAATTGTACTCAGGGGTCAAATCTATGTTGTTCTCCAAACACACTGCCCAATCCGTCCTGCCTGATGTCACAACTGGTCGGGGCGCATTTAGGCGCCCAGATGTTTTACATGCATCCACCCAGTTGAGCTTTCCATCAGCGCTGACTCCTGGTGCAGGTGTATGGGCGGTCGGCGGATCTCCCATACACACAGCGCAATGTGCGGATATATCTTTAGATACTGTATATCATCTATCGGCTGTGTTGACATCTAACACGATATGTCTGTAAACAAAGACATGGCTTTTACACACCGATCGCTTAAGAAACATTGGGCAACCTATTGATCAGTCATCGCATCTTTCAGTGTGTACCCAGCATAAGGCCGGGTACACACCTACAGCTATATCGGCTGACGGATTGGACAGCGTGTTCTGTATACACTGTCTGATCAGTTATGACACCCACCCAGTTGCGCTGTCAATATACGCAGGCTGGCAAACAGCTCTGAATAAGGCACTTAGAACCTTCCCGTAGGCTCTAGTGAACCGAGCCAGCAGCCTCATGCACCTGGGTACAGTGACACAGCGTATACAGAAGCTGCGACAGCAGTGTGACAGCCCCTATAGTCAGGGGTTATAGTGGCTGCCCGGGGGCCTGGGGCATGCTCCGTGCCCGTATAACTTACTGCCATGGATCTGTCACAGTAACTTACAGAAGACAAGTCTTCCTCCATTATCATCAGTAATGACTCGTACTGTACCAGGTATGTAATGATGTCCCCTAATACTCTATGTACAGTAATTACACATGAGCAGTAGTAACAGCGATTGTTAGTACTAATCTAATGCCCAATAATCTGAGTGTTTATAGGGCAGACTAATAACCGCCCCTTCTCACTTCTCATACGGTTGGTGGGGGCAGAGGGAGCACAACCTAAATTTAAAGATGTCCTATGCTGCTACCTAGAAACAGACTTTTTAGCTTCAGGTGAATACTGCCTGGCCACACTGCCAATGGGCACCAGTAGGGCATCAGTATTTAAAATCATTGTATAAATCATACCAGTATTGCTTCTGTACTCCGGATAACTTTCAGCCCATTTCCAGAGTCTCTCTGCTGTTGGGACGCGGTGTTCTGCAGCTGAAACAACAGTTCACAAATATATTAATATCAAAACGTCAGACTGCCTGGCTGTGCCCTGTAATATGCTGTAATGTATCAGAGACTCCCTGACTGTGCCCTGTAATACGGTGTAATGTATCAGAGACTCCCTGACTGTGCCCTGTAATATGATATAATGTACAGGAGTCTCTCTGACTGTGCCCCGTAATATGATATAATGTACAGGAGTCTCTCTGTCTGGGCCCCATAATATGATATAGGGGGTTATTCTAGTCCATTCTTTCTGACAAAATCCTTCTTAGATGGACAAAACCATGTGCACTGCGGGTGGGGCAGATGTAACTTGTGCAGAGAGAATTAGATTTGGGTGGGGTTTTTCTTCAAAGTGAGATCTATATTGAAGTGTAAAATCATGCAGTCAGTATTTTCCCTACACAGAAACAAAATAACTCACCCAAATCTAATTCTCTCTGCACATGTTACATCTGCCCCCCTGCAGTGCACATGGTTTTGTCCATCTAAGAAGGATTTTGTCAGAAAGAATGAACTAGAATAAACCCCATAATGTACAGGAGTCTCTCTGACTGGGCCCTGTAATATGATATAATGTACAGGAGTCTCTGACTGGGCCCTGTAATATGATATAATGTACAGGAGTCTCTCTGTCTGGGCCCTGTAATATGATATAATGTACAGGAGTCTCTGACTGTGCCCTGTAATATGATATAATGTACAGGAGTCTCTCTGTCTGGGCCCTGTAATATGATATAATGTACAGGAGTCTCTCTGTCTGGGCCCTGTAATATGATATAATGTACAGGAGTCTCTGACTGTGCCCTGTAATATGATATAATGTACAGGAGTCTCTCTGACTGTGCCCTGTAATATGATATATTGTACAGGAGTCTCTCTGTCTGGGCCCCGTAATATGATATAATGTACAGGAGTCTCTCTGTCTGGGCCCCGTAGTATGATATAATGTACAGGAGTCTCTCTGTCTGGGCCCTGTAATATGATATAATGTACAGGAGTCTCTCTGACTGGGCCATGTAATATGATATAATGTACAGGAGTCTCTGACCGGGCCCTGTAATATGATATAATGTACAGGAGTCTCTGACCGTGCCCTGTAATATGATATAATGTACAGGAGTCTCTCTATCTGTGCCCTGTAATATGATATAATGTACAGGAGTCTCTCTGTCTGGGCCCTGTAATATGATATAATGTACAGGAGTCTCTCTGTCTGTGCCCTGTAATATGATATAATGTACAGGAGTCTCTCTGTCTGTGTCCTGTAATATGATATAATGTACAGGAGTCTCTCTGTCTGTGCCCTGTAATATGATATAATGTACAGGAGTCTCTCTGTCTGGGCCCTGTAATATGATATAATGTACAGGAGTCTCTCTGTCTGGGCCCTGTAATATGATATAATGTACAGGAGTCTCTCTGTCTGTGCCCTGTAATATGATATAATGTACAGGAGTCTCTCTGTCTGGGCCCTGTAATATGATGTATCTGTAATAATCTGTATGTATGTTGTTAGAGGCAGAAGGGAGCCCATATTAGGAGGAGATGTGGGTCCTGATATGCCACATGGAGTAGTCCGGGGTTGCTCCAAGGTAGGTAGCTCTTAGTTTGGATATATCAAGTAAGGAGCCATTATCATGTGGCTCCTTGCTGGTTAATCGTAGACCCAATTTAGGGTAACGGTGGTGTGGGGTGCGGTGCTCCTGGACTGGATGGGCTGGGTGGCTTTAGTGCGGCATGCCCTTACATTCTATTAACACTTTTCCTTCACTAACACTATCTCTATCCTATTTTAATTACATTCATTTATCTCTCTCTTTTTATATAGCTTCGGCTTCCTATCACTAATTATTAACACTTAGTATATCACTGGCATGCCGCGCTGGGCTTCCCAGCTTATGATGGTTTTTTGGGGTGCCGCACCCTGCACCTAGATATAGCGCTAGGGACCCCCAATATACAGAGAAGCCTTGACGCGGCTTGGGGGCATAGCATACACCTGCGCAGGTATATGTAACCAATATCTCTGAATTCTATTATCATGTAGTGTTCTAGATTGGTTACTAGCATTGCTCAGTGTGTTGAGGGGAAAAATGTCTTGTTTTACTTACCCAGTAATTAACCCCTCCCTCATGCACCTGGGTAATGCTACTGAACTAATTGAGCATCTACCACTATCTGTATGTATGTTGTTAGAGGCAGAAGGGAGCCCATATTAGGAGGAGATGTGGGTCCTGATATGCCACATGGAGTAGTCTGGGGTTGCTCCAAGGTAGGTAGCTCTTAGTTTGGATATATCAAGTAAGGAGCCATTATCATGTGGCTCCTTGCTGGTTAATCGTAGACCCAATTTAGGGTAACGGTGGTGTGGGGTGCGGTGCTCCTGGACTGGATGGGCTGGGTGGCTTTAGTGCGGCATGCCCTTACATTCTATTAACACTTTTCCTTCACTAACACTACAGTATCTCTATCCTATTTTAATTACATTCATTTATCTCTCTCTTTTTATATAGCTTCGGCTTCCTATCACTAATTATTAACACTTAGTATATCACTGGCATGCCGCGCTGGGCTTCCCAGCTTATGATGGTTTTTTGGGGTGCCGCACCCTGCACCTAGATATAGCGCTAGGGACCCCCAATATACAGAGAAGCCTTGACGCGGCTTGGGGGCATAGCATACACCTGCGCAGGTATATGTAACCAATATCTCTGAATTCTATTATCATGTAGTGTTCTAGATTGGTTACTAGCATTGCTCAGTGTGTTGAGGGGAAAAATGTCTTGTTTTACTTACCCAGTAATTAACCCCTCCCTCATGCACCTGGGTAATGCTACTGAACTAATTGAGCATCTACCACTATCTGTATGTATGTTGTTAGAGGCAGAAGGGAGCCCATATTAGGAGGAGATGTGGGTCCTGATATGCCACATGGAGTAGTCCGGGGTTGCTCCAAGGTAGGTAGCTCTTAGTTTGGATATATCAAGTAAGGAGCCATTATCATGTGGCTCCTTGCTGGTTAATCGTAGACCCAATTTAGGGTAACGGTGGTGTGGGGTGCGGTGCTCCTGGACTGGATGGGCTGGGTGGCTTTAGTGCGGCATGCCCTTACATTCTATTAACACTTTTCCTTCACTAACACTATCTCTATCCTATTTTAATTACATTCATTTATCTCTCTCTTTTTATATAGCTTCGGCTTCCTATCACTAATTATTAACACTTAGTATATCACTGGCATGCCGCGCTGGGCTTCCCAGCTTATGATGGTTTTTTGGGGTGCCGCACCCTGCACCTAGATATAGCGCTAGGGACCCCCAATATACAGAGAAGCCTTGACGCGGCTTGGGGGCATAGCATACACCTGCGCAGGTATATGTAACCAATATCTCTGAATTCTATTATCATGTAGTGTTCTAGATTGGTTACTAGCATTGCTCAGTGTGTTGAGGGGAAAAATGTCTTGTTTTACTTACCCAGTAATTAACCCCTCCCTCATGCACCTGGGTAATGCTACTGAACTAATTGAGCATCTACCACTATCTGTATGTATGTTGTTAGAGGCAGAAGGGAGCCCATATTAGGAGGAGATGTGGGTCCTGATATGCCACATGGAGTAGTCCGGGGTTGCTCCAAGGTAGGTAGCTCTTAGTTTGGATATATCAAGTAAGGAGCCATTATCATGTGGCTCCTTGCTGGTTAATCGTAGACCCAATTTAGGGTAACGGTGGTGTGGGGTGCGGTGCTCCTGGACTGGATGGGCTGGGTGGCTTTAGTGCGGCATGCCCTTACATTCTATTAACACTTTTCCTTCACTAACACTATCTCTATCCTATTTTAATTACATTCATTTATCTCTCTCTTTTTATATAGCTTCGGCTTCCTATCACTAATTATTAACACTTAGTATATCACTGGCATGCCGCGCTGGGCTTCCCAGCTTATGATGGTTTTTTGGGGTGCCGCACCCTGCACCTAGATATAGCGCTAGGGACCCCCAATATACAGAGAAGCCTTGACGCGGCTTGGGGGCATAGCATACACCTGCGCAGGTATATGTAACCAATATCTCTGAATTCTATTATCATGTAGTGTTCTAGATTGGTTACTAGCATTGCTCAGTGTGTTGAGGGGAAAAATGTCTTGTTTTACTTACCCAGTAATTAACCCCTCCCTCATGCACCTGGGTAATGCTACTGAACTAATTGAGCATCTACCACTATCTGTACCCTGTAATATGATATAATGTACAGGAGTCTCTCTGACTGTGCCCTGTAATATGATATAATGTACAGGAGTCTCTCTGTCTGGGTCCTGTAATATGATATAATGTACAGGAGTCTCTCTGTCTGGGCCCTGTAATATGATATAATGTACAGGAGTCTCTCTGTCTGGGTCCTGTAATATGATATAATGTACAGGAGTCTCTCTGTCTGGACCCTGTAATATGATATAATGTACAGGAGTCTCTCTGTCTGTGTCCTGTAATATGATATAATGTACAGGAGTCTCTCTGTCTGGGCCCTGTAATATGATATAATGTACAGGAGTCTCTCTGTCTGTGCCCTGTAATATGATATAATGTACAGGAGTCTCTCTGTCTGGGCCCTGTAATATGATATAATGTACAGGAGTCTCTCTGTCTGGGCCCTGTAATATGATATAATGTACAGGAGTCTCTCTGACTGTGCCCTGTAATATGATATAATGTACAGGAGTCTCTCTGTCTGGGTCCTGTAATATGATATAATGTACAGGAGTCTCTCTGTCTGTGCCCTGTAATATGATATAATGTACAGGAGTCTCTCTGTCTGGGTCCTGTAATATGATATAATGTACAGGAGTCTCTCTGTCTGGGCCCTGTAATATGATATAATGTACAGGAGTCTCTCTGTCTGGGTCCTGTAATATGATATAATGTACAGGAGTCTCTCTGTCTGGGCCCTGTAATATGATATAATGTACATGAGTCTCTCTGTCTGGGCCCCGTAATATGATATAATGTACAGGAGTCTCTCTGTCTGGGCCCTGTAATACGGTGTAATGTACAGGAGTCTCTCTGTCTGGGCACCATAATATGATATAATGTACAGGAGTCTCTCTGTCTGGGCCCTGTAATACGGTGTAAGGTACAGGAGTCTCTCTGTCTGGGCCCCGTAGTATGATATAAGTTTCTTACCTCTCTCTCCAGCTCTCTCACTTTGTTACTCAGCTGTTTCACTTTGGTTTTCTCGCTCTCCATCTCAGCTGTGAGATCTCGGTTCCGTTTGGACAACTCTACGATTTTCGTGGCTGCGACATCTCCGGCCAATCCCGCTGTGCCTGGTGGAATAACCGCGAGAGTCAGTACGTACACTGTGTATGACACCGTGGCTCCTACCGCTACAGATGTGTTCTCATACAGCTGTTACATTATGCAGTGCTGTCCACTTTCCTGTAACACTTCTGCTTCTTAACAAGCTCCGCCATTGTCCTCTGCACATCTGTGTCTTCTTATAGAACTCTAGGTCAGGCATGTCCAAACTATGGCCCTCCAGCTGTTGTGAAACTACAAGTCCCATCATGCCTTGCCACAGTGTTGCTAGTAGGGAATGCTGGGATCTGTAATTTCACAACAGCTGGAGAGCCACAGTTTGGACATGCCTGCTCTAGGCACAAGGGACATTTATGACTCCCAAGGTGTTGTCGGGATTTGTGCCCGATTTCACTCGATTCGGATGGCTCAGGCCATGAAATTGGCCCAAATCGCATGATCCCGTCTGACCAGATGCGCAGTCCTGTGCGGATCATATCGGAGTCGGATACCGGCTGCACATAAGGGGGCAGATGTATTAAGCCTGAGAAGAGATAAACTGTAGATAAAGTGAAAGGAGATAAAGCACAGCCAATGAACTGTGTTTGAAAATGACAGTTGGGAGTAGATTGGCTGGTGCGTTATGTCTTTCCACTTTATCTCTTCTCCAGGCTTAATACATCTGTCCCAAGATTTGCTAAATCTTATGTGGAGCTGGGCGGGGGACACAGAGAAGCAGCGGGCGGGGGACGCAGAGAAGCAGCGGGCAGGGGACGCTGCAAGCCAACCAGAGAGGCAGGTAGAGGAAGCCAGGCAGCAGACACAGAGGCGTCGGCAGGGGACGCCGGTGAGGGGAACAGAGAGCCGGGCAGGAGGAGCTGCAAGAAAAAAAATAAAAACAATACAAATTAATGGCAGCTCGTGATTGGCTGAGAGCTCTCTCAGCCAATCACTGATTGGCTGAGAGAGCTCTCAGCCAATCAATGGCTCCCCATTCATTTGTATGAGCTTTTTTCCCCCCTTGAAGCCTGGATTCCTACTCCCCCTGCCCGGCTCTCTGTTCCTCTCGCCGGCGTCCCCTGCCCGACGCCTCTGTGTCCACCGCCCCCCCTGCAGCAAGTGCATAATCGTGTGTGAAATCAGGTCCGACTTGTGCTTAGGACAAGTTGGACTAATGTATGGGGGCCTTAAGACCATGGAGCAAATGCTCTTATATAATGTCATGTTATTACGCAGCTGCACCTGATGGAGGCACCGGTGGAGATACGTAATTTTGCAGCACCCTGATGGAAAGAGTTGGGCAGGAGAATCCCTTGAGGAGTATAGGTTGACACAAACTGTTATGGAACTACAAGTTCCACCATGTCTTATGCCTTTGGCTGAGTCGTATACTGGGACTTGCTGGTATAACTCCACCTGGAGGACCACAGATTGCCCACACCTCCTCTAGACTCTGCTGGCCACACTGCTACAGTAATACATTACATATGGAAGTAATAATTACCTGCCAGTGCCAGCTTGTTGTCTTCCACCTTCTTCCTGAGATGTCTGATCTCAAAGTCTTTCTCCTTCAGGAGTTTGTGCAAGCGGCCGTTCTCGTCCTGCACTTCCCGCAGCTGGCCCTGTAGCTGCTCGTTCTCGTCCTGCAGGAGCCTGCAGACAGCGCGGGAAACACTCAGTAATCGCGTCACTAGAAAGAATAAGCTATCACAGGGCTCTTTGGGACTGATTCAGACCTGATCACTAAGCTGCGTATATTCACATACAAATCCGCTCGCATGTGGCCGCACTGCTGAAAAATCATTTGATGGTCTCTCACCATCTAACTCGCTCCGGGGTTTGCACATGCGCATATTTGTGCATACGCAAGCCCCAAACATCGGACAGAGTAGCGAATTCAGCAGCACTGAGCGGGTCTGAATGACCCCTAGTTGCTAGTGGTGCCTATGTAGTTAAAAATGTAATGTCAAATCTTAACGGCTATGTATTAAAGCTTGTGTAAGTGTCAACTTTTCCTGAGGCATCCAAGGAAGACTGCTAGGACTACCCAGGCTGCCGACACTTATCTCGGGGCCCTTACGCTCCATAGGATGACAGTATGAAGGTCGACAGTCAATACGTTGACCACTATTGGTTCGATAGGCCAAAGGTCAACACATGAAAAAGGCAGACATGCATTAGGTAGACATTAAAAATGTCGACACAACCAAGGTCACCGTGGAAAAATGTCGACATGGGATTTTCATGATTTTTCCCCCCAAAGTCGTTTTTGTTTTACCATCCCAGTGGGCATGGAGGGAGAATGAAATAATGTGCCGAGCGCAGCGAGGGAACGCGGTACACTAATACGGAGTCCATGTCGACATTTGTCAACACTGACACCAGAAAAAAAAATTCAAAAACTCATGTCAACGTTTTCATGTGGACATTTTGCTGGTGCCGACCTTTTGACTATGTCCACCTGATGCGCGTAGACCTTTTCCCCGTGTCAACCTTTGGCCTGTTGACCAATAGTGGTCGGCCTAATTACTGTCGACAAAACGTTCCACACACTTACCGAGTATGACAGCATTTACACACGTACTTGTGATCCATTTCATCAGTGAATTAACTTGTGTTTCAGGGCCCTTTAAACAGTGTTCTCCACCCCAGTGGTTTGCACACATATTAAGAAGAATGATCACATTCATGTAGCTAAATTAAATTCAAATATTTTCTTTATTAACTATTTCTTGCATCTCTCACTTTTTCCACAAGATGGCGCTAGTGCCCTACAGATTCTGATACTTTAAAGACACAGGGCCACATGTATCAAGCTTCAAAAGTGATAAAGTGGAGAGTGATAAACATTTAGCCAACACAGGGCCACATGTATCAAGCTTCAAAAGTGATAAAGTGGAGAGTGATAAACATTTAGCCAATCAGCTCCTGCCTGTCACTTTTCAAACCCAATGTGAAACAAAATTAACGGTTTATTAATCTCCATTTTATCACTTTTTAAAGATTGGTACCTCTGGCCCACAGACAGAGATGCTGTGTTATATCCCAGATTCTGGCACCTTTTGCCCACATCGTTTGAGGAATCGCTGTCCAATTGAAGCAGATTCAGCTGGTCCTGGACTCCAAAAACATCGGCCTTGTTCTGTACTTGGGGTTGCTCACTCTGCTTCTCCCTTTTCCTCTCCATCAGTCTTTGCAGACGTTTCTGTTGCTGCTCCTGGAGAGCTTTGAACTGTAGCCGCAGGTTTTCATTGACTGCGTCGTCTGACTCCATGCTTGCTGGAAAGAGAGAGATCATGCTTACACTAAAGGTGCCCATACACGGTGCGTTTGTACCGTGCGATGCGACGCGCGCTCCCGTGGACATCTCATCGCACAGTACAAAAAGTATGTGCTGCACCTACTTTTTGTACTGCCTTCTGATCACATTACATGCAAATTGCATGCAAAACGCATGCGTGGCGATGCGATCCAGCACCTAACAGGTGCGATCATTGTACTGTGTATGGGCACCTTTACAGTATTTGTGTGTGGGGTACAGACATCACTGGATCAGGGGCAGAATCTTAGAGCAAAAAAATACTAATCCAATGTATTAATAAATAAGTCATAGTAAACAATTAAATTAATAATAACACTACTACTACTACATAATTAACCTAGGGTCAGGGGGTAAGACCTGGATCACTGTGGGGGCTGATGCACAGTTGAACATGTCCGTTTTGCAGGTGTGTTTTTCATGTTTTTCGGGCTGCGCGTGATCATGAGCTAAGTGTGCAAGCCAATGGGAGATGCTGAGTCTTACACAACTCAGTCACATCTCTGTATAGGTAAATAAACCTGTTCTTAGATCACATTTGCTACATTTTATGTCTCCTCTCCAGGAGAAGCGCAGGCTGCTCGCCACTTCAGGCCGGTGTTACGTCATTAGGCCCCGGCCCCATCACTGGTGAATGTTCGGATCCAAATGATGCAATTCTGTATCATTCAGCCCTGCTCCCATTATACAGAGCCACAATTTAAGGTAAATCTCCCCTTACTGACCACTTTTACAATTAGTTACAATTAGTGCACAAAGACTATGCCCTATGGTTGCCCAATCACTGTCCAATTCTTCTTGTCACACTGGCTCCAACTATAGCAGGAAATCAAACTTTGCCTCCTGTGAAATCACAAATACAATTATGGGACAATCAGGAAAAAAGAAATATCTAGGTTGTGCTGAATAGTTTTATTCTGGATTCTGTAAATTTGTCATACAGGCCCTTATTCTGGTCCATTCGCACAGACCAGAATATTTGCAAGGGCATCGATGATGGGCGCATGCGCAGGACAATTACTGTATACAACTTGAAAATACACTTTAGCGCTATCCCAACAAAGTACACACTGCAGCAAAAAGAACTTGCTTGCAGATCTCTGAACCAACTGGTGTCCAAAAATGATATGGACTAATTGGGGCTTCCTACTGACCTCCTCGACACCCCGTATTCAATCAATAATAAATAAAATCAGTAAAAAACAGATGCTAAAACATGATTAAAAAACAAATTTATTTTATTTGTTTTTTAATCACGTTTTATCGTCTGTTTTTTTACTTGCATATCGTATGGAATAAAACACTTTTTTACGGAGCATCTTGGGTGTGGAGAATCTCCTTGTCTGGAATAGACCAAAGAAACTGCTCTCATATTGGGCCTCATATTGAGGTGAGTGTTGTTCCATCCGACGTCCGATGTTTTTATGATTGATTGAATACGGGGTGTCAAGTGATTTTGAAGATTAGGATCCTGGTTCAAAGATACCATTACATGCAAATAGGGCCTTCTATACAGGTCAGTAACATCTATATTCTGCTTGTGAGGACGTGAGGTCACAGGAGGATTAGAAGGGAGACTACCATTGGAAAAAAACATAAAGATACCTTTATGTGCATATAGGGACCCCTACGGAGGTCAGTAGGAGGCCCCAATTAGTCCATATCATTTTTGGACACCAGTTTTCCACAGTGTATTTCCAAGTTGTTTTTTTGTGTATTGGTGAAGTGGGAGTGTAGTGACCCACAGAATACACACATAGCAGCAATCCCGGGCGCAATCACTCACCTGTCGAACCTGTTCTTTTTGCGAAAGGACCATTACTGTGCATGTGCATACACCGGGTGCGTGCGTCCACGGCGAACTGATTGTTCGCCGGGCACACGAGTGTGTGGACGAGGGGCAGAGAGGGGCGTGGGGTGGGGCTGGCCCATTTGCACATGGGAACGCCCAGGGTTTCATAAGCATTCCAATGAGAGAGCTGGGTGTTCTCATACTAATGGGTTGATGACGCCGGTGCGGGCGACAGGCAGCTAACATCACCGGATTGTCAGCTGCCCGCCCACTTCCCTCAGAGTGCACACGCACATCTAAGGTTTCTCTGAGCAAACTTAGATGTGCGAATGGTAAAACTTCCTTTCGCAGCCAGTGCGTGCGAACACACACTGCAAATGTGTGGCGGCCAGGCGACCATTTGCAAGGGGGAGTTTGGTGGACTTGCAATTCTGCAAATTTGCAGCCTTGCGAATCAACCAGACTAACCACCATAGTGCTCTACAACTATTTTTATTACGTTCTGAGTCACGTGACAAATGTTGGAATTTTACATGATCGCTGTTCACGCAAAAAAATGTTGCTTCTCGGATATTTTGTAGGCCCATCCGGGGAGTGAATGCTGCCTATGTGCAGTCTTTATACAGGTGTGAGAGCTGGAATGTCACCTGTCATTAGGGTAGGGGTCATAGGGCCAACATACATTAGGTCGACCACTAAAGATCGACAGGGCTTATGTCGACAAGTGAAATAGGTCAACACACCTAAGGTTGACAGGGTCAGAAGGTCGAAACAAGTATTAGGCCGACAATGGGAAGGTCGCCAGTCGAAAAGTCGACATGAGACGGTACCAATTGGAGTACAAATAGTAATTGCACTATCGGACCCCTTGTGTTGGACTTAATTGCTGACAGCCGCGATCATTGCGAGCGATTACTCGAGCCTTACTGCAAGCTCTATGGTGCTGAGGCACCGACGGCAAACAATCCGTCACGCTGAAAATTCTGCACTAACACTCCCACAGGTGGGAGCTCCGGGACGATCCCTACAGAGTGGGAGCACACGGTGATTGCCTATTCACCGGTTGGGACCCAGTCTCCAACAGCAACATCAACAGCTCCTTCGGAGCCGTTTCTCTAGACAGCAATCCCCGGCTCACGTGCAATGCCCTGATAATTTCTTGTCAGTGGAAAAGGAGTATGAGTGTTCGTAACCCTGAGTAAGGAAGGGATGCGGTCATTTGGTCGAATGCATTATGGTCGAATGTCATTACATCGAATCCATTAGGTCGAATTGCTAAAAGGTCGACATGATTCTAGGTCGACATGGGAAAAGGTCGAAATGATTCTAGGTCGAAAGGTCATTAGTTCGACAGGTCATTAGGTCGACAAGGTCATTAGTTCGACATTGTCTAGGTCGACATTCACAAAGTCGACATGGGGTTTTTCACTGTTTTTTGAGCCGACATGTGCTGACAGGCGGTATTTCATGCCCTACCATCCACTAGGGCGTGGTGGGAGAATAAAATAGTGTGCCGAGCGTAGCGAGGCACCGTGCCCGACGCATAGCGAGCGCAGCGAGCGATGCGAGGGGATGCAGTGCACTTTAAACTGTGTCCATGTCGACTGTGTTGACATTCAGGTAAAAAAACAGTGAAAAACCCCATGTTGACTTTGTGAATGTCGACCTAGACAATGTCGAACTAATGACCTTGTCGACCTAATGACCTGTCGAACTAATGACCTTTCGACCTAGAATCATTTCGACCTTTTCCCATGTCGACCTAGAATCATGTCGACCTTTTAGCAATTCGACCTAATGGATTCGATGTAATGACATTCGACCATAATGCATTCGACCAAACGATCCCAACCCGTAAGGAACTACAGCACTCAGCATGCTAGGCACAGGCTTCCGACCAGAGTGCAGACGGTTGCTTCCATTGTCCGATATAAAGACATTAAACCCGGTATTGGGGCGGCTGCCATGTAGGAGACACACATAGCCCAGCAATAATCCCAGACTGATCACACTGGCACTGTCATGGCAGGGAGGAAGGGCTGCACCATGCATATTCATAGGGCTGAGGATGCATGCACAGCAGCAGTCTGCACCAGCCAAGTCTCCCAACACAGGGTGGTTGCACCTGTAATATTATATGTGATTACAGAATGTAATATACTACATGACATGTTTCTTCAGAACAAAGTACACGTCCTCAGGGGATCATGTGGAACTACAGGTCACAGCATGCCCTCTGCTATAAGCGGTCCGAGCACAGTTGTTACTAACCGGCGATCTCCGCCAAAAAAACCTTTTCCTCGAGCCACTCACCGCTTCTTCCCCCGGTCTGTCCGCCCTTCCTGCAGCGAGCGCACCGGGAGGAGGAGGACGCGTCTCCCGGGCAACGGTCGCCATGGCGACCGCGCGCCTGCGATGACGGCATCAGAGAGCGCCCCTCTGCTGACGCATGCGCAGGCTACATAAAGCGTTGCTTCTGCATTGCGCATGCGCGCCAAGCAGTTTGTAATAATCCCCTGCTCTGTGGGAAATACTTGGATACGTGATTTTTACAGCATATAGACAATGTATGAGATACAGCAGCAGTATCACTGCTGCCTTGGGACTCGGAGTCGGGTGTGTCAAGACCTATCCTTGCTTACTGCTGCTAGAGTCACTAATTACAAAGAAGTAATGTGTCCCCCCCCCCCCCCCTTTACTACATCCCCTTCAGTTTTGTCAATTTTCCCATCATGCACTGGGTCCTAGGAATGGCCATCGGCACATCCCCCATCGATGGTTGCCATCAATGGCTTCTAGAGCAGGAACCATCGATGGCTATAAACCATTGTACCTCACACCATCGATGGTTCCTGCCATCGCTTAGCCACGCATGCGGAGAGCAACGGAAAGGGTCGCTGCAGGCAGCCTGCCCGGATCCGCACGCATGCGAAGAACAAACTTTAGCCATCAATCCAGTTTAAGTTTCTTTCGCGCATGCGTGCACCTCCCAGCGGGGCAGGCCGCCCGCAGCGACGCAGCTGGACACAATGATGCTGCGCACATGCGGCCCCAACTTTTACCATCGGAAGCCATCCATCGTTGGCATAAAACTATTCGACCATCCAATATCGATGCCCAAAACATCGAGCACTAGGTCCCAACCATCGATGTTTTGGGAACATCGATAGCCATCCCTACTGAGTCCACATATACCTGGAGGGGGGGATATAAATCTGTGCCCGAAGCGTGCGAGCCCGCGAGGGTACAATGCAGCTACAATAAAACAAAATAACCTACACCTACAGTACGTAAATTACAGATAAAATACAAAACATGACAGCATTTAACGACTTCCACCATCACCAAATGTCACATCCTGTAAACAAAACTGAAGAGGATCTAGTCTCTACCCTCCGTACTTTAGTCTTAATTACCGGACTGTTCTGCGTTTTATCAGACAGGTGGTGGTAATCCTACTGGGTGCAGATATCCAAGTGGTTTGATGCGGTCTTCCTGAAATGTTTATAACCCATTCTAGTGTATTTAATAATTCTAAAAATGTTTTTGTGTTTATGCACAGATGCGCTTCATGGGATTGTCTGCGAGTGACGTGCAGTGCAGACATGGGTTCAGTGTGAACAGGGTCCAACCAGTAAGCGGCCATTAGGACGACAGCATCTAGATCGATACACAATAGGTTAACCACTATTGTTCAACACAAATTCAACTTGTGAAAATGTCAACATTCTTTAGGTCGAGATGGACATAAGCGAAAGATCTACATGAGTTTTTTATGATTTTTTTTTTTTTTTACAGACTTATTCATGCTTCACCATAGGGTGTCAAACTCAAATTCATCGGGGGCCGCATCAGCAGTTTGGTCACCCTCAAAGGGCCGGTTGTATCTGTAGGTCCCCCTGTATAATTATAATGCCATGACACCACAGGCTGCTCCTCCTGTATAATATAAAATGAATGCCATGACACCACAGGCTGCTCCCCCTGTATAATAATAATGCCATGACACCACAGACTGCTCCCCCTGTATAATATAATAAAAGTAATGCCATGACACATAAATGATTATACAGGAGGAGCAGCCTGTGGTGTCATGGCATTATTATTATACACGGGGACACCTCAGGAAACAGCAGATATATATATTTTTTTTATTGTGATCCTCATCCTCACTTACGGTACTGTTTCTCCGTCTGTCCTGCAGCTGCTGTGACTTCCAGCTTTTCTTCACTGCTTGCTGCGGCCACACTGTCCCCGACTCCAGGTCCAGCTTCCCTGCCTGTTCCTACTTCTCTACAGACGCATAGGCGGGCGGCGTCATCGTCATGACGTCCCCACCCAGTGTCTGTCACTGCCGGGCATCAGAGGGAACAGGCGGCTGGGCCCACCTCCACGTAGCCGTGGAGGCCGGCGGCCATGTTTCTGTAGCCGCATACATATGTGCCTACAGGAACATGGCCGCCGACAGTGGAGGAACAGATACGGCGGCCGCGGCCCGCAGCACTCCTGTTTTAGACACACTGCCCCTGCGTGCTATCTCCTCGCGCGGGCCACATGACGAGGTCTAGCGGGCCGGATTTGGCCCGCGGGCCTTGTGTTTGACACCCGTGCCATAGAGGGAGAATATAATAGTGTGTGAGACACCATGCCCAAAGCATAGCGAGTGCAGCTTGTATCCATGTTGACGAAAACACAAAAACCATGAAAAACACATGACGACCTTGTACCATGTTGATTGTTGACCATTGAATGTTGTTAAAAGTTCACACAAAAACTAAGAAACTCTCAGCTTTGTGTGTTCTAGAGGGGAACATGGCAAGCAGCTGATATCCAGTGTTACCAGCTGCCTGTCCTCAACACCTGCGTCAATGGGGCATTGCCATGGGAACGACCATTATTCTCATGAGAACACCCATGAAACGCTGGGCGTGACTACCCGGTGCCACCCCACGCCCGCACTGGTGGGTGCAAGCGCCCGGCGAACACTCTGTTCGCAGTGGCTGCTCGCATCCAGCGCATGCACAGAAATATGCATGCGCAGTTAGGAAACATTGCTCACTGTTGCAAATTCGCAACGGTGCGCATAAACGAGAATAAGGTCCTAAATGCGCCGTGTGCGCTGCATGTTTGGCTTTTGGCAAACCATTGGAAATCACGAATCCTGGGAACACAGCATCTTCATAAATAAAGAATCTGTTTCAAATATACCCGATCACGTTCCTTACCAGCAGAGATGCTACTGGGCAGATACACAGCAGTGTAGAAAGGCTGGTTTCACACACTCCGGCTCCTGCCGGACGGTGAAATCCCACACGGCCAGGGAGCCGTGCCGCACACATTAGTTGTGAATGGACACTATTGTGTCCATTCACACAGGACGGCCACGGCCCGGCCGCACGGCTGCAGCCGGATCCCGCCACTGGAAGGGACGGCTGCCGGGCTGTGGCCATCCCCTCCATGATAAACTACTGTGTGCGGCACGGCTCCCTGGCCGTGTGGGTTTTCGCCGTCTGGCAGGAGCCGGAGTGTGTGAAACCAGCCTAACTATACCCCATAAGGATGTGCCTGATAGCTTAAACATAGACACCCTGTCACACAGCTTTCTGTTAAATGAAAAATCTTAGTGCTCCCGCAGTTACCTCAAACCTGCTTCACCCCCGCAGTGTTACTGGGTATTGCTGTCATGCTCCGCAAAGGCTTATTTGTTGATTGAGCAGGACTGTTGCTGTGAGAGGTCTCCACACTGGTGATTGGCAGAAACTATCCACCAATTGAAGTGCAGAATGTAATTACATTTATTTAGAGTTTCTTATATAGCGCAGCAAGTTCCATTACATTTTACAATTGGAAATAGGATAAACAAACTGGGTAATTACAAATAGTCAAAATGATAGGACAACCTTGCTCGTAAGCTTACACATAGGGAACTAGGCATTGATACGCAAGGATAGATGTTATCTATTGCATAGTGTTCCACCAGATTGCAGAGGCTCTTGGTTGGTTGAATGATACAGTGACCCAGCAACGATGGCCAGGGGTCAGGAGGATAGGAAGGTGAGAGAGAAAATAAGTGAGGATATGTGTGGACTGTACATTGGGGAATGTGATTGGATGGGAAAGGTTTACGAAGGTTACTGTATGTGAGAGGTTCTGGAATGTGATACGCTTGCATGAAGAGTTGAGTTTTCAGGGAACGTTGAAGAGTCTTATTGTGGGTGGGGATTCCACAGAGTGGGTGCAGCCCGAACAAAGTCCTGCAATTGTGAATGAGAGCAGGTAATGCTTGCGGATAAGAGCGGTAGATCTTGTGAATAGCGAATAGGACAAGTTGGGAGATACTGAGATAAGAGAGGAGATGGCCTCTTCAGCACGCTGGGACTGCATGAGAAGTGGAGAGGGACTTTGCTAAACAGTCCCCCCAAAAGTCTACATTGAAACCTGCTCCACTCCATAGTGACTGAGAATATGGACATCTTTAGGTAAAGGGGCCAAGCACCTGCGTAAGTTGAAGGCAGGAGAGGAGTGGTCCACATGTGCACAACCCATTTTTGGATAAACATATATTAGTTCCATCACTAATACCCCATTCAAACCACACTCAGCCTGGGTTATTGCCGGGTCGTTACATAATCAACCAGGTTCGAGGTGCGGTGTGAAAGGGTCACCCCAGGTCAAGAAACCTGGGAGTTCTACCCTGGTCATGATGAGGGTTGAACATGGCTCTGACCCGGATCAAGATGCAGCATGAGTGGGTAACCCGGGTTGATCGACCTAGGTCCCATTAACAGTATGGAGGACGCAGTGGCATCAGCTTCAAGCACTGCCTCCTCCCTCACCTCCAATGCCGCACTGTTGCTCAGCCCCGCCCCTGTGTGACATCACCGACCTGGCAATAAGCCAGATTGGACGTGAAGCTTTCAGACCGCAAATGAGGATCACTCCTGGAACGGACCAGTGTCCTAATCCTGGCTGCGAAAGGGGTATTAGTAATACATATGCTTTATATCAGGCATGTCCAACATTGGCCCTCCAGATGTTGTGAAACTACACATCCCAGCATGCTTTGCCACAGTTTTGCTATTAGAGTATGCTAAAAATATTGCAAAGCATGCTGGGATGTGTAGTTTCAAAACATCTGGAGGGCCAACGTTGGACATGTCTGCTTTATATAGATAGATACCAAACACAAGCTTTAACTGCTCCTTAAATTGCCAGCCACTAGCCAAGTATCTGTTAACAGCAGTATGCATTAGATGTCATGTATGATACTAGAACAATTGCTATACTGCACAGCCGGAGGGGTATTCAGCATGTGGCCTTCCAGGTGCTGTGGAGCTATATATCCTAGCATACCCTGCCATGGCATTGCTATTAGGGCATGCTGGGATTCGTAGTTCCACAAAAGCTGGAAGGCCGTACCCCGGGTGTACAGCCCGTGTCTGCACATTCAGGTGTTGAATAACTCGGTTATGTATAAATTCTGATCGCAGCAGAACAACACTCAGACTGCTGCTGACTTCCTGCCAGGCCACCCTGAGTACAGCGGATCCGGTTGACGGATCAACGAGGTCTAGATTGACAAAGCACATGGTCAAAGGCAACTAGTTAGACATCTAAACATAGTTGACAGCGTCTAGCTCGACAGGAACAGAAGATCGATGCAAGCAAAAGGTCGACAGGAACGTGGTTGACAGTCACAATAAAATGGTGCACAAGCCAGCAAGTCAGAAGCATGGTGAGCACACTGTACACTTATAAAATGCACATGTAGACCTAGATCGACATACGCACTAAAAAATAAATCTTTAAAAACTTGCGTCGACCTTATCACCATTGTCCAAGTTCCTGTCAACCTTTTTCTTGCGTCGATCTTTTGTTACGGTCGATCTGAGACGCTGTTGACTAAGTTTAGGTGTCTAACAAGACGAGTTCAACTATTAGTGGTGGACCGTGTGACTGTTGATCTAGACATAGACTATCTCAGGGGTAGACAACTCCAGTCCTCGAGAGCTACCAACAGTTAATGTTTTCCAGATCTCCTCACAGAATCACAAGTGAAGTAATTAGCTCCATCTGTGGATCTTTTAAATGTGTCTGAGTAATGAGAGCACCTGTGCAGTAGCTCGGTTGTCTGGAAAATGTGAACTGTTGGTAGCTCTCGAGGACTGGAGTTGGCTACCACTGGTCTATCCGCTATCCCAGAACTGGATGCAAATATTACCCATAACTTATACATTATACACACACACACACACACACGTCTGAAAAACCAAACACAGCAGTCAGGGGAGGAGATTTCTTTTTTCAGTAAACAGGGTAACACAGAAGTGGAATGTACCATCCAAGACAGAGGGGGATCTTCAGAATAGATTTTGATACTCATGAGGCTTCTACAATGAGGGGGTGAATATCACACTGCACCTGACCAAGTGGGAACCCGCGATCCCTGAGCTGACTTGTGGTAGTTTGAAAACCGGATAATAAAAAATAAACAACTCTCAAACGCAGCACCGGCCCACGCCGGAGCGCAGACTAACACCGGCCAGAAATACAAACCCCACGACCGCACCAAATGTACCGGATTGTTATAGGTTTAATATTTTAAAAAAATAAATAGATTTTCTATCACAGAAGTGGAGTAAATGTGTCCTCTACCAAAAGCTAAACAATTAACCCCTTAGCTGCTGAACCGGTCTGCAATGCACTGCAGGGTCCGCTTGCAGATAAGGTGCTGTATGCAGTTAAAAAAAAAAAAAAAAAAAAAGCGCCATCCCAATGTGAGGTCCATATCTTTGTTCTGTGAACAATGTGCGATGGGTGCTCCGCTTCTAATCCTTGCTCTTTGCCAGGTAATCCTTGTACATGGAGTATAAGACACCTGGAGAGAAACAGAAGAGTTACACAGGAAATGAGTACAACATGAGCCACAGATGGACTTCTTTATGAGACGTAGGGTAAATGTATGAAGGGGGCACGTAACGTGCCGGTATGGCTCCTCCCGCTTTGCCTCTTTAACAGCTTAGCTCTTACATCTATCTTGGCTGCAAGAGAGCGGCACTGAGCATCACCCCCCCACTGGTTTGTGAAGGATCTCGCAACTATGATGTGCAGTCTGGAGGGGGCAGCAGACATTACAGTGGCTGTCAATGGGGCAACACCTATAGCTATAGAAACCTGTAGCTGCAGCGCCAGAAAGCTCAGCACTATTAACAATTTAGAAATGCCCCTTGCAATCGGCTTTCTATCTTGCATAGGGTCCCTGTCAGTGAGCATGCTTCACTTCCTGTCATACATGGGGAGAAGCGGTATCACGGCACTTCTAGTGCTTCTCCCCCCTAACAAGCCCTCATACATTTACCCCGTAGACACTGGTGGATTGATTCTTAAACAAGCATTCAACAACCTTCTGCATCCGGACACTGGCCCTTATTCAGATCTGATCCCAGTACAAATTTGTTCTCAAAATGGGCAAAACCATGTGCACTGCAGGTGGGGAAGATGTAACATGTGCAGAGAGTTAGATTTGTGCAAGTTATTTTGTTTCTGTGCAAGGTAAATACTGGCTGCATTATTTTTACACTTAGATTTCAGTTTCAACACACCCCAACCAAATTTAACTCTCTGCACGTGTTACATCTGCCCCACCTGCAGTGCACATGGTTTTGCCCATTTTAAGATCAAATTTGTACTGCGATCAGATCTGAATAAGGGCCACTGTGCATCTGCCTGCATGGGCAATCACCAATAAACATGCATTCTGGGTACTTGTTTCCTAGCACGGCGCCCATCTCGTTGATTGTATGCCTTAAGTTTAAGGCACTTGAGGCATACAATCAACGCGATGGACCCGATTTTGTGTCAATCACCAGCTAATTTGCCGGTGAAAGACAAAATGGGGTTGATCGCGTCCATTGTGGCCCCTATAAGGGGCTATGATGCGACCGACGCGATTTCCCCATAGGGTTGGCGTCAATAGTGGGGTGGCGTTAACAATGGTGTGTGTGTGGGGGGGCATTTAAAACATGAGGGGGGTTTGGTATTAAAATGGGGGGGTTTTGGGGCTTTTTACATTGAAATCAATGTAAAATCGGGTCTCATGGACCATTTTACATTGATTCCAATGTAAAAATTGGGTCGATTGCATGCGATTTGGTTGGCATGCGATGGACCCGATTTTTCAGACCCGATGGATACAATCAAAATCGGTGGCGCCGTGCTAGGAAACAAGTACCGCATTCTGTTCATACAGGATTATAGAGGGCTGCGATAATGTGCATCACACCTTCCAAGTCACCTGTACGGGCTGCACCATTAGAACTGGTTCCTGGCACATCTGGTGCTGTAGCTACAGCATTCTTCCGTATTCCCCAGAGATCCCAGTAATGTCACCACCTGGATAGTGCATACTAATCTAGGAGTTCCACTACACTCACCGCAAGTCATTGCTCCAACAACGAAGCCTTGGGCCCCCACGCGCATGTGTATAAGGTGGACGGACATTTTGGTGTCTCCTCGGGATCTCAGTTTGTACAATCCGTAGCCCACAACCGCCACAAGTCCAGCAAGTCCTAGAACACAGAAACGGGCATTACTGCTGGTGCAATGGTTAATATTCACATTTTTTTCCCTCCATTGTGTAAAAGCTCTGCCGCATATTAAGAGTTATGTCCTGATCAGATCTGGTATGGGCAAAATATGCGATTTCAGTTTTGCCATCTCTGCCAAGCTATTTAATACCAATGTCTGCTGTGTATTGGGCGATCCCCTGTCCATCTCGAGCAATCTGGGATATTAAACATGCTTAATCATCCCAATTCTCCGATGCCTGGTGGGGATCGCGGAATATGGATTTATTTTACATGCTTAAAGTCCCTGATCGGATGACGGATCGCTGGCCATCGTTGCCTGCGAGTCGGGGGATTAATCCCACATATGTATGCTCTCTTTCAGAGAAGCAGCTACCATAATAATCGTCCACAAGACGAATAGCGAACACATTTATCTATCGTTACAGTCTGGCCTGAATCATTTAGCCACAGTCACGATACTAAGAGACAGGATTACAGCCCTAAGAACCTGGTTGATAAATTAAGCAGAAGCAGCTTTTAAATTAATTTATTTCTCTCCCACCTTATCATAAATATTTAATAAAATGTTAATTTTATCTTCTTTCCTTACTACAGACATACAGAAGAGCAGCCCTACAACGAGTCTGTAGGCAGCACCACCGACTCCTCAGTAATTCTAGAACTGTTCCACAAAATACATTTGCACCTTTCATACTCTACTCAGACCATCTTGGCTGACATTAGTATGGAAGAAGTATCTTGTGTGGCCTCCAACCCGTTCTGTCCTTGCTCATGTCCCCAATGTGACCAGCTATCCCTGCCAGGGATTTTAGGACCTCTGATGTCAGGCTGATGTTGGCACAGGATGTTCTGTACAGGTTACACACAACCCCCTCCCACAAGAGGAGGGACACACTTGCTTCCCCTGTAAAGGTATTGGTCCAATGAGCACAGGAATACTCTGAATGGAATTGCTGTTTCCAGTAGGGATGGCCATCGTTGCCATCGATGGCAAATCGGCAACTGGCCATCGATAGTGCTCAACTATGCAGTGGATGACCATCGATATTTTTACATATCGATGGTCATCCATTGTGTTTGATTGATTGGCCTGTGGGCCAATCAAAACACGGGGGCGGGGCTTCGCGGGTGTCGGGGCGGAGCTATGCTCCGTGTCCCAGCACTTTCCCATCGATGGAGGGAAACCATCTGGTACTCCCCCATTGATGGCAAAAGTATTCGACATCGGCCATGAACCATCGATGATTTCGAATCATCGTTGGTCGATGGCCATCCCTAGTTTCCAGTGTTTAGACACATCATGAAGTGGAGGGTTACTACAGATACTACAGTTACTCCTAAATCATTTACATGTATATGGCTTGTTCTCTTCTAAAGGTTAAGGCTGTATAACGTGAGGATCAGTTGAACATGGCTATAAACAGAACAGGACCCAGCAAAGAATGCTTATCTATCTATCTATCTATATTTGGTGAAGGGCGCTGGTAGCAAAATATCCACTATCCACTGAGATGAGCAAGTTCCTTTGTGGCCCCAAAACTTATTCACTGTGGCCTCACATGGGATAATACAGTCGCAGCCTTTTGTGGTCTGTAATGCGGCCAAACACCCTGGCGGCAGCACTGGATAGGTCAGCCTGCTCGGCGGCAGCACTGGATAGGTCAGCCTGCTCAGGGCCGGATCACCAGGGGAACAAAGTAATAACACACTTAGAGGTCACTGCTAACAGGAGTTTGTGCTGTATACTCAAGACATTTAACTTGCACCAAGTGGTCTCAGACATATACTGGATTCCCCCACATCATACAGTTCATAGTATTTTGGTTAATGCGGATCTCTACAACTCACCTATTGGCACAAAGGGAGACTCCTTGGATTTTCTCATGAGCTTTGAGGTCTGAGAGTCATTTAACTCAAAGGTTGGGAGGACATCTTCGGAACTTGACGTCATCTTGTCTAATAGAAAAGCAAAATACATTGTAAATTGCACAGTCAGAGGTTGCAAACAAATGGAAACATATTGTTTGGGCACAGAGTAACCCAAATGTTCCTTCTTTAGGCATTATTTGTACAATAGTATTTTGGATCAGTCGCTAGCTATTGTACTGAGAATGTTTCGCATTTTTCTTCCCCAATCTCATCTCTCCCTCATATTCTCCTACAGTATCTCCGCGATATGTACATGTACCAACAGTACATACATTAAGGGCCGCAGAGAGAACGTGGGGGGGGGGCACTGACAGTGGGCTGGAGGTGACCACGCCTTCTGCAATTAGGCCACGCCCTCGGAATTTTAACAGGACCCTGCATACAGTAGTAGTACGGAGAGAAAAGAAGAAGATCAGGTTATGGAGTGTGTTCTGCCAAATGATAGAAAAGAAAGGATTTCATATTTGTAGGAAAGTACCCAGTTTGGACCTCCAGAGGGTGGTATGAACACTCGCTTTGGTGTCCGTTACCTGGTGGGGTATGTGGTTGGTGGGAACATGGGTGTGTCAGCGGGGGTGGTTCAGGACAGCTACGGTGTGATCTGGAGAACACCGGCCTTTGGATGCCTGAGTGTCAGTGGGGTTTTGGATCATTTTCAAAAAGGTACATGGAGGTATATGAATAAAGCAGTTATAAGAGCGGAGAAGTGTGCCATAACAACCAATCAGCTGCTACATATAAAATGTAAAGAATGCATTTGAAAAAGGTTACTTCAAAGTGGATTGGTTGCCATGGCACACTTTCTACACTTGTATCACTGCTTCATACATCTACTCCATGGCTGGGTGGGGCCAGGCAGGCTGTCAGTAATATATGATAAGAGTATGCAACAAAATATCCACAGCCCCTGATTTCTCCAATACCTGGCTACATACATCACCATAAGCATACAGTACAGTAACTTGGAGCAATCCCCAATATTACAATGACAGCAGTTGTAATATCTATGTTATTTGCTATTATCCCAGCACTGGTAGCAGCCATACAGAGAAGTAGAGCACTTTAACCCAGGAAATGCTGTAACAGCCGACACCAGTGTGGAAGTCGGAAATGACAGAATGATGCAATAACTTCTGGTAACCTAAACAGAATCTGTCAGGAGGACGTGGAGGAATGTTCCTGCAATCCACAGCAACTTCCTCACACAGAGTAGATGCACGCACACAGAGACCCATCAGGGTCCTCACAACGGAACACCACTAAGAACATTTCCAGGATTTGATGACCTTCAGAGGGTAAGGGTGCCCATACACTAGTAAGATTTATTTTCAGATCTGGCGGGTTGGAACAAAAACATGGATATGGATGAGTGACAGTTTGTCAGTTTTCCAGCTTTTCCAAGCAAATGGTCAACTGTCATTTGCTCTCATCCATAACCATGTTTTTGTTCCAACCAGCCAGATCTGAAGATAAATCTGCGTGTGTATGGCCACCTTAATAGGAAGCTAGTACTGGTCATAAATGTGTGTCTTCCACAGAAGGCAACCATGAAACTGAAAACCATGTCTCCCTCAGTCCAGGGAACTCCATCCTTCTAACCTTCAAAAGACACGCTTACTAGCCGAAATCTCAGTGACAACTTAATACAAAGACAAACTTTTAAGATAATACAGACATCACCAGCGCTCAGAAGGCCCCAGATGTCCCATTACAAAAAAACAAAACCCTCCGCAGACCATGGCTATCCCATCCAACACCCATATGCCCTTCAGCTCTGAACTTACCATAAAACAGCTCTCGCATCCCTAAACCACCCCTCAGCTTTCCCACTCGCTGGATGTGATGAGGCACCACAAATACAGGTCACACAGGCGTTATACAAAAGCTTTCTCCTTAAAGATGTTATTTTATGCATTACCCAGCAGGTAGTGTACATTGTATTATACACCAGTAACACACTATGCAGACATTTTGGCACCGAACGATTTTCCGTGGGATACATGAGAAATAGTGTTCATTCTAGCACCCGCCATCTTTGAAAACCCATGCAGTTCCTCTTCCCTGCCTGGGGTGTCGCTGTCTGCTCTGGTGTTTCTAGCACAGGTCTGGTTTGCATATCAGTGCTTTTATACATACCCCACTGTGCTAGAAGCACTACAGCAGACAGCGACACCCCAGGCAGGGAAGAGGAACTGCATGGGTTTTCAAATATGGCGGGTGCACATCTAGATCTGGTGACACATCTAGATCTGGTGACAATGATCAACTGCAATAGCTTCCAGAGATTTAAAGGAGTAATCCAGGAAAAGCAGCACAGCTCTTGGCCACAACAGCATGCAATTTACAATCATGTCAATTCCACCTGCAGAAGCAGATGCGAATGAGGACCAATGGCAAACACCAATGTCTAGATTGTGGCTTTTAATTGGTCACCCATCCAGCAGGTTATCGATCATTTGTGGAAATGTTTTATCAAATTAGAGGGCAGGTCACAGGACAAGAGGCTAATACTGGGCTATAACACATGGGCAGGGTGTTATATTATATTTGTGTTACAATGCAGTGTATAAATATATGCATATACACAGATGAGCCATTGCATTAAACCACTGACAACGGCAACCGTCAAGGGGTGGGGAAAGTTGATCAACAAGTGGACAATTGGAGAACAAGAAAGGACAACCAGCGCCATATAAACATCTATAGCCCTGTATACATGCTTAGATTTGCTTTAGATTTGATGTTAGATTCGATTTTCTATTAGATCTGGCATTGGATCTTCCCATTAGATTTGGCATTAGATCTGTACTTTTGCATTCGATTCGATTTGGATTTCACAATGTAGGCACAATGTACTCATTCTATTTACTGGATCGAATTGAGATTTCCTTGGCTGCATAGAAGATGTTTGTGTTCGATTTGGTGAAAACGGGAGTGCGCATCGAATCGAAAGCAGATCAAAAGTGACACAAAAACCATTCGATTTCGATTAGGATTCGATTTGATTTTGCTTCTATAAGCAAAATCGAATCGAAAACAGGCAAAAATCTAAGCGTGTGTACAGGGCTTATGTCATACTTGCCTACCTGACCCTCTCCATGCGGGACAAAATGCTCGGTTTCTGGACTTCCCTGGTAATGTATGATTGCCAGCACCTGTGGGGAGCTAGGTAAAGGTGTTTCACCACAGGTGATGGCAATCATACATTACCAGGGAAGCACAGGAAAAGAGCATTTTCTGCCGCATGGAGAGGGTCAGGTAGGCAAGTATGATCTATGTATGAGGAGATTGAAGGCAGACCCATCTGGTCCAATCCTCCAGAAGAGCTAATGCAGCATGAATTGAGATAGCTAATGATGGCTATGATGGTAAGGTGTCAATACACACAAGGCATCATAGCTTGATGCAAAGCTGCACGCCGGTCACAGTGAGCCAAAAGCACCTACAATGGGAACGTGAACGACCAAACTGGGCTACGGAGCAATGAAAGAAGGTGGCCTGGTCTGATTACTCCTGGGGAAGGGGTTGCACTATGGGAATCGGTACATCTGTCAGACCACACTTAGGTCTACAGTCATTAGGTCGACCCCACTAGGTCGACTGGCAGGAAGGTCGACCTGACTTAAGGTTGACATGGGCCAAGGTCGACATGACTTAAGGTAGAATTTGCAAAAAGGTCGACATGAGGAAGGTCGACATGGGTTTTTCACTGTTTTTTGACCCGAATGTCGACACAGTCGACATGGACACAGTTGGCAATGAGAATCGGACCCTCCCGATGCTTCGGGCGCGGTGGCTCGCTTCGCTCGCCACAGCTTTAATAACCTCCTCCACGCCCTAGTGGATGGTAGGGCATGAAATACCACCTGTCGGCACATGGCTCGAAAAACAGTGAAAAACCCATGTCGACCTTATGACCAGTCGACCTTTATGCAAATTCAACCTTAAGTCATGTCAACCTTAAGTCAGGTCGACCTTCCTGCCAGTCGACCTAAGTTCATTTTAATAGATGACCGCTTCCCGCACTATGTGAAGAAGCCAAAACTAGTGGAGGCGGTGTGATGCTCTGGGCAATGTCCTGCTAGGAATGTTCTTGGGTCCTGGTGCTCATGTGGATGTTATTTGGATACGTACCACCTGCCTAAACATTGATAGAGTCTAAGTGCACCCATTCATGTCAGCGGTATTCAATGATGGCATTGGCCACTCAACCGGATAAGGCACCACAACGCATTGCTCAGCGATGGTATGAGGAACATGACAACAGGGATCCAGGTGCTGAGTTGGCCTCAAAACCCCTTAGATCTTAGTTCAGAGGAGCACCTGTGGGATGTGCTGGAAAAACAATTCCGAGCCATGGAGGCTCCACCTTGTATATTGCAGGACGTATAGGATCTGCTAGTAATGTGGTGCCAGATACCACAGGAGACCCTCAGGCATTTTGTGACATCCATGCCTCACCAGGTCACATGTGTAGTGCCATGAGGGCACCTAATAAAATACAGGGGTCAGATAGATGAACACACACACATATCATATATATATATATATATATATATATATATATATATATATATATATATATATATATATATATATATATATATATATATATATATATATATATATATACATATACATACATACATACATAGACCTACATCTCTACGCCCATGACTCAGCCAGGTACCCACGTAACTCACCGGTATCTCTCTAGCTGTAGCGGAATGGCGGCTCTCTGACTGTCACCTCCCCGGTGTCCTGCGCTCAGTCTATACTCACTCACCGGTATCTGACGTCAGGCCAGGGGGTGGGGCATGACGTCATCAGGGACATGGGGAATCCATAGTGACCTTCCCGATAGAATGACAAGGCCCGGAGGGTATAGGCAGAGATGGAGCAGCCCCGTAGTATCACCCAGCAGTGGTAAGGGGGTATTGGGGTACCCCGCATTGCCACTACATCCCAGCCGACCCCCAGCGGTCAGAGGCCCTTCAGGACTACAACTCCCGAAATACTAAGGGCACTGACGCAGAAAGGTCACCGGATAGTCTTTGATTGGTAGTTAGGCTTAGTGGGCGCGGTCACAGGGACGGCAATGACGCTCAGTGTGGGTCCCTCCCGCTCCCATACATGGTGCGCGTGCCGCTGGAGGAGGGGACTCTGGGGGGCGTGACACCAGCGGGGCGGGTGTCATGGAGATCGGATGGCCTGACCGCTGGCGCTGCTGCTGCACTTTAGTGCCCTGTACGTGACAGCGGCGAGGCACGTGACGCAGCAGTCTCTGGTCTGCGTAATTGTGACTCAGCATCTATCCCACAGGTTCTCAAAGTCGGTCCTCAGGACCCCACACAGTGCATTATTTGCAGGTCTCCTCCACAGAATCAAGTGAAATAATTAGCTCCACCTGCGGATCTGTCAGTGAGTAATGCAGGGTTGCCGACCCTCCCAGAATTCTCCCGAAAATCGCCCCCCGGAAGGGTGGGCAGCCCTCCCGGAATCTGGGGGACCCCCCCCCGAATCGCGGCATGTAAATGCCGCAATCTGCGGGACTCAGAGGAGGGGGCGGAGCTAAAATGGCACAATTGTGTCATTTTAGCCCCGCCCTCTCCATGGATGTCAGTAATTTTGAATATGTCCCGCAGTGGGGGCGGGGCTTAATGATGTCACCATCAAGCCCCGCCCCCGATCGGGTAAGGAAAGTCTCCTCTCCGGGCTTCTCCCGGAGAGGAGCAGTTAAAAGTCGGCAACCCTGGAGTAATGAGTGCACCTGTGCACCTGCCGGGTGACCTGGAAAATGTGAACTTTGTGAGGTCCTCAGGACCAAGTTTGAGAACCACTGATCTATCCCGTGTCGCTTATTATTACAGTGTGCGCTCCACATTATAGTGTGCAGTGTGCAACCCCCCCCCCCATCATAGTACCCCTCCTCTGTTTCACGCCCCACAATTTACTGTGGCCTCCTCTCTGTGCCACGCCCCACATTATAGTGTCCCCCACAAGGCTGAAGTTAGCTTCTTATTCAGAAAATGTTAATATTAAAAAAATTAAGCAGGATCATTAAATTATTATCATACCAATAAAAAAAATATCCATTACACAAATCTCAATTGTATTTTACCGGTGCTGATGCGATTTTATTCATGAAATAGGCTGGCAAAGGGGCATAGGTCCCAGATTTCATCATTTTGAATAAGTTGCCGGTATCCTGCAATGTGACACTTGAAACCCACACATGTCGGGCTCACTTACACATACCTCCCAACTTCTGCAGATTGGAAATAGGGACACTCGCGCGTCCAAAAAGGGGGCATTGCCGATGTTAATTAGGTTGCAGCATATGGAAATTAACCATGATTAGGTCACGCCCCTGTTTTTTCTCCTGCAACGCGGAAATCTATTCACTTCAGACTGGCGGGACTCCCAACTACCCCCACCCCCCACTCGTGACACTGCCGGCCCCGAGTGGGACGCTTGACCATCCAAAAACACCGGGACGGTCCCACGAAAAAAGGGACAGTTGAGAGTTATGCTTACATATTGCAATGTATTCTACCCAACAAGGATTTGGGCAGAAATAGGGCACTAAAGTGGGCATGGGTCCCAGATTTCATCAGTTTGAATAAGTAGCTGTTGTCCTGCAAATGTTAATGGAATGGATGTGTCAGCACACATCCATTTGAATGCGGGTGTGGGTATTCGGCGAAGGGGGGTGGGCGGCATTAATCCGCTCGATAGGCGGCAAAAGAACTCTTAGCAAGCGGGTGTGAATCGGGCCCACATTTCTGCTGCGCTACGATTGTTGCTTCATCAGCTGCGGACCCATGCACTTTGGCTGAAATCTAGGTACAGATGTGCAATTCTGGGACATATGGTCGGCTCATTACTGGTTATCACTTCTTCATGGACTTCTGGAAATGTTCTACAACTGTTGGGTATCCATGGTACAGTTGTCTAGCCTCCTGTATTCAGTATATTATCACCCATTGTTTGTACTGCCCTATTTTGACCTATTGTTAGGAATATTAGGGACAGTTGGAATCTCTGCACTTCAGGAATATCAGGATCTTCCTGTAGCAGCACAAGATGTTTTTCTCTGTTACATTAGAAGACTTTTATTATATACAAACTGGAAAAACTTTAATCTGATCGGGAAACACACAAAGCAGCAAATGATAAATAACAGTGGCTACCGTGAAGTAAGGGCCCAATTCAGTCCAGCTCACTAGGCGGCGTAGCTTAGCGAGCAGGTAAACACCAGTCCCGCCAAACGCACGCCCACCACACCACACAAAACCCCTCACTATGCTGTGAGCAGATGGGTATGCTTACACATCCGCTCGCATGCGCCGCACACAGGAAAAAGCATTCGATGGCTGCGGGGGTTAGCACATGAGCATTATCGTGCATGCGCAGACCCCCACCATCGGGGACGAATTCAGAACTGTGCGAACATGTATGAATCAGCCCCTAAGTTAGTACTAAATAGTGTTCATTCTAGCACTTTGCACCTTTCAAAACTCGTGCAGTTCCTCTTCCTGCCTGGGGTGTCGCTCTCTGCTGGGGTGCTTTTAGCACACTCTACTCTGTATGTCAGTGCTGAGACACAGGTCAGGCTGTGCTTTAAGCACAACACCCCAGGCTGGAAAGGGGAACTGCACAGTGCACGGTGCTAGAATTAACACTACTAGATGACAGGGGTGCCGGACGGGGCCCCGACAGGCATTTACCCGACGTCGGAATCCCGACTGTCAAAACACCGACAACCGGGTTCCCGACGGCCACCGGCTATTTTCCCTCGGGGGGGGGGGGGGGGGGGGTCCATGACCCCCATAGAGGGAGAATAGAATAGTTGGCTCGCGTAGCCACCGTGCCCCCAGCGTGGCGAGCACACCGAGCCTGCAAGGGGCTTAGTTGCGCTCACCATGCTGTCTGGGTGCGGCCAGTTGGGATCCCGACGTCGGGCTTATGACTGTCGGGATCCCGACTGTCGGACCCCTGTACCACACCCGATGACAGATACTCTCTACAGATATCATGTACAGAGAGAGCATGTGATCAATGCCCCCAGGGTGCAAGGCCAAGGTGTGAGCACTATCACTGTCCCTTGGCACCATGTTGCCAGATATACCAGGAAGTTGCCTTTGCTTCCTTAGAATGATCTGGGAGCTTAGCTTCCTGAACACCCTGCTACAGCTCTGCATGTGTGTGTAGTGCACCTATTGGAGACACATCCCCAGACACACCTTTTAGGACCTAAATCTCTAGTACTTTGGGCATACCTTCCAACGTGGGCAAGCCGAAAAGCGGGAGAAGATTTAAACCCGACCAGTCTGGTCAGAGCTGACCCTATCCAATTTGATGCCCTAGGCAAGATTTTTGTTGGTGCCCCCTAGCAGATGATACCACCACTAAACTTAAGGTGCCCATGCACTTATCCGATTTTCCCCGATTCACCCATCCCGATGGATCAGGCCGAGAAATCGGCCCAAATTGGATGTGTTCCACAGCCCACACGACCCGATGTGCATCAGGTCGGACCCTACAGATTGAACCTGCTGCACATCATGGGTACGAAGTCCTGGGGACGGGGCCTGCATGCGCGACATAGTGACATCCCGTCATGCTATTTAAATGACGGCCACCGCGGGGCTGTGTGGGTAGCGGTGACTGTAAAGATGGAGTCAGACTGCCGAGTGGAGAAGAGGCTTAGAAGTGCAGAGTGGGATCAGCAGCGGTAGTGGGAGCGCCGGGAGCAGGAGCTTCCATACAGTCTGCCCTTTGATTGGTGGATAGATCCAGCCGGATTTGGCATGAAAAGCCGGCGGTCGGGATCCCGGCGTTCAAAATCCCGACGCCAGAATCCCGAACGCCGAAATCCCGACAAGGGGGGGGGGGGACGTGGATCGCCCCCCCCTTGCGGGCTCGCTGCGCTCGCCACGCAGCGGGCTCGCTGTGCTCGCCACGCAACGGGCCCGGTGCCTCGCTACGCTCGGCATACTAATTTATTCTCCCTCCGAGGGTGTCGTGGACACCCACGGGGGGGGAGAAAGTGTCGGGATTCCGGCGTCGGGATTTTGAACGCCGGGATCCCGACCGCCGGGATTTAAACTGCATCCCGATCCAGCCATTCTCCATTCAGCATGCTGACAGCCACTCAGGCTGGGAAGTAGGTAGAGCATTCTGCCAGTGATTCAACATACACATGATAAGCTTTGGGTAGCAAAAGTTTGCTGCTATGGTTGGAGAGTACAGTGCGTCAGTCTCTAAATGAAGCCCAGTGATTGATGGTAGCTGAAGCTGTACTTCAAATTGTTGATAATGGAATGCACCACGGCACATACTCCATGGTGGTTCCTGAGGGGAGCATACTTGCCTACTTTTGAAAACTAGTTTCAGGGAGATTATAGTTGGTAGTAGAATTTTGCACAATGCCCCATTGAGAGGGCGTGTCATGCTCCACCCAAAGGGCATGTCTAGTTCCATATATGGAGAGATTGTGAAAAGAGATTTTGAACGTGGCACCTAGAAGCATGGGTGTGTACTGCTACATCTGAGAGGAATCTTTTATAATGTCTTATATCCAAATGTAGATGAGCCCAAAGCAGTTAGTAAGAGCTACTATACTTGGTAAAGTGCTGGGAAATGGTGCTGGTGAATTAATGTAAATGTATCTATCTATTATTCCTTATTTCCCCAAAATGTAACAGCGTAATGTGGGTTAGGGGAAACGAGGGAGATTGCTAGACTAAGGAGGGAGGGAGGGAGATTGCTGCTATTTTAGGGAGTCTCCTGCAGAATGCAGAACTATGGAGGGGAGGCTTCATTCCCTTACCAAGATGGCTACCATAGTGCATGTGTGGCACCATCTTGCCACTGTGTAGTAGTTATATGGTGGAAGAGACCCAAATAAGACCCAGCAATCACTTACAATTTCTGCTGTTCTAGCATCTCTGCAACATCACTTATATAAACAGTCCCCAGCCAATGAGCTGAATCAACCCCTTTTCTGCTACCTTGCCCATCACTTTGTGGCTGCACCTGCCACCAATAAGCCATCCTACTGGTTATGCAGTTGCCTTACTACTGGTTATTATAGTTAGGGCTACCTCAGTACAGACAATCTGCTGCAGTGTACATACCTTCTGCCATATCACCACACCTCTACACCACTATCCCCAACAGAAATCCTTTATGTTAGACTTTGCATTAAGAATCTATCCAAGTCCATGAGATTTGTAAATGACTGGTCTGAACTGTAATAAAACTAACTATAATGTAATAAAGCAGTTGTATAAACATTTCTTGTAGTACCGAAGCTATTCCCGGCTTTTACAACAGTACAAAAGAAACATGACCTCTGTAGAGACCGAATGCTGCTGTTTCCTTCCCTTAAGTCAGCTGCAAATGTATCCTGTTTAGCAGCCTCATGACCATCACTGTATACATGCCTACTTTTGAAAAATAGTTTCAGGGAGATTATAGTTGGTAATAGAATTTTGCAAAGAGCCCCATTGAGGGTGTGTGTCATGCTCCTCCAAAAGGGCGTGTCTAGTTCCATATATGGAGAGATTGTGAAAAGAGATTGTGAACGTGGCACCTAGAAGCGTGGGTGTGCGCTGCTACATCTGAGAGGAATGTAGTAAAATGACTAATATCCAAATGTAGATGAGCCCCAAAGCAGTTAGTAAGAGCTACTATACTTGGTAAAGTGCTGGGGAATGGCGCTGATGATTCAGTGTAAATGTATCTATCTCTGATTCCGTTTTTTCCCCTAAAATGTAACAGTGTAATGTGGGCTAGGTGACATGAGGGAGATTGCTAGACTAATGAGGGAGAGAGGGAGATTGCTGTTATGTCAGGGAGTCTCCTGCAGAATGCAGGAGGGGAGGTAACTATGATGTAACAGTGTAATGTGGGCTAGGTGACATGAGTGAGATTGCTAGACTAATGAGGGAGAGAGGGAGATTGCTGATATTTCAGGGAGTCTCCTGCAGAATGCAGGAGGGGAGGTAACTATGATGTAACAGTGTAATGTGGGCTAGGTGACATTATTATTATAATTTTATTTATAAGGCGCCACAAGTGTTTCGCAGCGCCGTACAAAGGAACAATACAAGGAGACAAAGCTTGGCATAACATTGAATAAATAACAAGAATACAGTACAAATAAATAGCGCCACAGTTCAATACACATTACAGCTTGGATATAAGTAGTGAGGACTCAATCAACATACAACTAGAGGCTAGATGCCAATGATGGAGATGAGTATGCGGACAAAGATGGTCACTGAGTGTTGGAGTATAGGAGAGCTGTGAGTGACATGTGAAGAGAAGAGAGCTTTGACAACAGGAGGGGAGAGGGCCCTGCTCAGAGGAGTTTACAATCTAGTAGGAAGGGGAGACTGACAGATTACAAGAGGTGGTTAGATAGCAGGATGTAAACAGGCAAGGGGTCGGAGAACCATCTGGTTTATGCAGTGGAAGGGTACGCTTTGATGAATAGGTGAGTTTTCAGTTCCCGTTTGAAGCTTTACAAGGTCGGGGAGAGTCTAATGGAGCGAGGGAGTGCGTTCCACTGAAGGGGTGCAGCACGGGCAAAGTCCTGTACTCTAGCATGGGAAGCAGTGATCAGGGTGGAGGAGAGACGACAGTCGTCAGCCGACCGTAGAGGGCGGGAGGGTGTATGAATGGAGATGAGGTTAGAGATATATGGAGCAATGGAATTAGAGATGGCCCTGTATGTGAGTGTGAGGTGTTTGAAGAGGATTCTGTAGGGGAATGGAAGCCAGTGCAGATTTTGTTGAAGGGGAGTGGCAGAATTAGAGCGGCGGGAGAGGAAGATAAGCCTGACATGAGGGAGATTGCTAGACTAATGTGGGAGAGGGGAAGATTGCTGATATTTCAGGGAGTCTCCTGCAGAATGCAGGAGGGTAGGCAACTATGCATCACTGGCAGGGCCGGATTTGCCACTAGGGTCGTGAGGCATGGGCCTAGGGGCAGCACCTATTACGGGCGGCATCTGTCAGTCTGTGCACAGCCGAGTGGTCAGCAGCAAGTGACGAGTGGTGCCGAAATGATTCATGGCGGTGGCGCTCGTCACTCGGTCATGCACATGAATCACGGTTAGTCCCACGTCCTGGGGGCTCCACAGCTCACTGGCTCAGGCTGAGCCGGACGCGCATTGAATATACTATATGCACAGCCTATCAGTTCCTGTGTATTGAATGGGTGTGCAGGGGAGAGCTGAGCCGAGCCTGGCGGCAGTGCGGTTCGTAGATAATAGATGTTGATACATCGGGCAACTTCGCATCCCTTATAGAAACTTAGGGGGATGCGGCCAGCAGCGATGCAGGGAGACCGCAGCAGGGACCGGAGATTCCTTCTGTGTTCCCTCCTACATACATTCCAGTGATACTTTTATATATATTGGCGAGGACAGAGATAGGGTGTCTTTGGTTGGTGCACCAAAAGAGAATTTAATAATAAAACATGACTTTTATTGGTTTCATTAAAATAGTTGTAAAGATATAAAAAAATACTGGTCCTGAAGAAGCTTTTGCGAAAGCGTACGCTTGACTGCACACCTAGTGTGTTAAACCCCACTTCCCCCCATATGATTGTATTTTGATCTGTTTAGGCCGGTGGCGCAAGAGCCGTGTACACGGGATGCAGTTAAGATCCCGGCGTTCAGAATCCCGACGCCGGAATCCCGACCGCCGAAATGCCGACACTTTCTCCCTCCTGGGGTGTCCACGACACCCCTGGAGGGAGAATAAAATAGCGTGCCGAGCGTAGCGAGGCACCGGGCCCGCTGCGTGGCGAGCGCAGCGAGCCCGCAAGGGGGGGCGATCCACGTCCCCCCCTTGTCGGCATTTCGGCTGTCGGGATTCCGGCGTCGGGATTCTGAACGCCGGGATCCCGACCGCCGGGATTCAATACTGAATCCGTGTACACTCCTGTCTGATCTGACACGCAAGAGCGAGGTAGTGCACAGCAGCACACCTCAGACACAGCTCTGCGGTCAGCACACAGGCTGTGGAACTAGCGGCTCCAGCCAGCCAGCGGTAGCGCTGAAACGGGATCACACCCGTGTTCAGGCGCTTATCGCTACTGCATAGTGAGCCCCAGGAATGTATACATTGTATCTGATAATTGTTACATCCTGGATGAGCATACACACTGTAAAACTGTCAATACCAGACATAACTTTTCCACTCTTAAATTTCAACCACCGTGCTTTATAAAATATAAAATTATTCAGGGACAGTGTGAAGTGGGGTCCCACTAGATGAGGATATATTATATCCTTTTTAAATCACTCAATGTTGTCCTATGTGTTTTTCGTGTTTTTTTTATCTCTTCACAACTATTTTAATGAAACCAATAAAAGTCATGTTTTATTATTAAATTCTCTTTTGGTGCACCAACCAAAGACACACTTTCTCTGTCCCCGCCAATATATTCATTCTGTGTCTATGGTAGCACACCCTCGCATATCAAAATATTGAATACTAATAGTGCACAAAGAGGGTCCACCCGCATAATAAGTTTGTGATTTCTGTGCGACTGGCACAGCTCTCCCCAATCTCCATACTTTTATATATACAATATTTGCGGATAACCTCAGAAAACTGGTGTTTTGGGGGATTTAGCCGCAAATATTGAATAATAAATCGGCCTCCAAATCGTCTCTGCCCGGCAGCCATAAAACCATTGTGGCACATGTACTGTGACTTGTGACGCATGTCCATTACACGATAATCGCTCAACTGCGATAGTTGGGTTTGTGTGCAGCTATGAATCAGGCACCTTGTGCGAACAGAGATATACGGGAAGCTGGAGTCTCTAGTGATAAAAGATAGGGGGAGAACTCTCATGCAGAGCAGTAGGGGAATACATTCAATGTTGTGATCTATGGGCAGAGATGCCTGCTTCTGTCAGATATGTAGATGATAGCTTGTCTCCCAGTGAACTCTCCAGCTTCTAGCCTTTAAGCCAGGCTTTGCCAAACTATGGCCCTCCAGCTGTTGTGAAACTACAAGTCCCATCATGCCTTGCCCCAGTTTTGCTATTAGGGAATGCTAAAACTATGGCAAGGCATGCTGGGATATGCAGTTTCACAACAGCTGGAGGGCCACAGTTTGGCCATGCCTGTTTTAAGCAGTCTCCACATTTAAGAGCCCATTTATTGCAGTATATTTGTGGCTATAACCAAGAAAAACCCCATATTCGGGGATTAGCGGCAGCTGGAAATATTCAACGCTCCCCATATGAAATAAGGAGGCGTCGCAGCAGATATCTCAATAACAGCTGTGATCCCTCCATTTTAGGGATGGCCTTCGTTGCAATTGCCATTGATGGTTGCCATCGATGGCAATTCTGCAACTGGCCATCGATAGTGCTAATGGCTGACCATCGATGTTTTTACATATCGATGGTCAGCCATTGTGTTTGATTGATTGGCCTCTGGGCGGGACTTCACGGGTGTCGGTGGGCGGAGCTATGCTCAGTGTCCAGGCACTTTGAAGAAAAATAAAAAGCAAAACATTGTTTTGCTGTTCCATCGATGGAGGGAAACCATCTGGTTCTCCCCCATTGATGGCAAAAGTATTCGACATCGGCCATAAACCATCGATGATTTTGAATCATCGATGGTTGATGGACATCCCTAATCCGTTTCCGCATGCAGCCGTATCCACCATAGGTTTGTATGGGGGATGCGATGCTGCCTGATTTACCAATATGCAGAAAGGAAAGTCTGGATGTTGGCCCCTGTAGCTACCTACAATTGAAATTGGCAGTAGCCCATTGTAGCCTATGGGCTTCGCAGCTCGAGTTCCCCCCGATTCCTCCCTCGCTACTGTGACCACGGGCAGCCGGCAGAGCACACGGCATTGACTGGATCCTTTCGTAGCCACTGTCCCTGCGGGTGCCCATTAATACATGCTGCCGGTGGGTTTACCTATTGCAATGCGATTCAGAGTAAGATCCCGCCCCCAGATTGCATTAATATGTGATCTGTAACAAATGGGGCCCTAACTTGGCATATATCGTTAACGAGACAATGCAAATGCAGCGCGACGCCATATTGTGAATGAATAGGCAAACACTTAGCAATTGCAGTTTGACCGTCAGGAACACGGTGATTATGTGCAGAAACATGGCGATTTCTGGGTGTGTTTGAAAAGACACAGGCGTGCCCCGGCAGGGTGGGTCTCTGATGTCAGCGCAGACCACTTCCAGCTCGCCTCAGTTGCAGAGAAGTAGAAGCCTCAGACCTACTCAGATAGGAAAGTAGTCTTTGATGTTCCAGGATCTGCAAATGGACATTTAACATTTATTTGTTTCCTGTTCGTTCTCACCTGCCATTACTTGTACATTACAGATATGTTGTCAGCTTGCACTTTATTAATATGGACATAGCGCTTTATTTATTCCTGCAATTATCCTACTGTATCTTTTGACAGTGAGAGCTGCTCGAGAAACGGTGCGCTCAGTATAAGTGATTAACAGGCAGATTTATCAAGGCTTGGCTACAGATAAAGTGGAGAGATAAAGTACCAAGCAATCAGCTCCAGTGACTTGAAATATAACAGGAACTGATTAGTTGGTACCTTATCTCTCTCCATACAAGCTTTGATAAATCTGCCTCTAAGTACTGTGTTGTTCGTTGACCCAGAGACTACACTGGTATATACAGTACACGCACTCTGCCATATACCGCCACCTGTGCACACACATTCCAGTAGAACGGTTCTATGGAATGTTCTGTGTTGTAATAAAGATTATTTTATATGCAATAGGTATCGGTGCCATCATTGTTATATTATTATGTTACATATGTGCAGCCCTGTGTGGCGACGACAAACATTTCCTCACTGTGCCATAAACATTTACTGCTGGCGTCAGAGGTAACCGCGGCCATTACCTGCATAATGACTTCAGGTGAAAGAGTCATGACGTTATAAAGTGACTGCCCTCTAGGTGGCGCCAGGCTTGGTCAGGGCTATGATGGATGCCTAAACAGCCATATCTGCTACAGGGGTGGGCAAACCGGTCCTCAAGATCTACCAACAGTTCCTGTGCCTCAGGCCACCTGTGGGTCTATAGTAGGAATGACTGCAGCTACAGGGAGTCTGGGAAATGTGACAGTTAAGGGCCCTACATACGCAGAGATTTGTGCCAGAGATTCAGCACGAGAGATTTCAAAGCGGTTACAACTGTCACAGAAAGTGACATAAAAAAACTGCACTTCATCACAAAAATAATGTTATATGTTATAGACAGTTATTTCCTAAATAAACTTAAGAATAAATAAAATACATTTCCTTAATAAATAAACGTTGGTGGCATAGTCCCCCCCCCACCCCAAACAAATAAACATTGATAGCATAGTGTGTCCCCCCTCCCCCAACCAAATAAACATTGGAGGCTAGTGGCACCCCCCCCCCCCCCCCCCCCAGAAGAAAGGGTTTAAACACTGGTGGCTAGTGGCCCCCCCCCCCCCCCCCCCAAAAAAAAAAAAGTGTAATCACTGGTGGCTAGTGACCCCCCCCCCCCCACACACAAAAAAAAAAAAGGTTTGACCATTTGTGGCTAGTGGCAACCCTCCCCCAGCAAACTTTTAATCCTTGGTGGCACAGTGGGTACAAAAAAAAAATGCTTATTCAGTCCGGAGGCCAGCGCCGCATCCACTCACTCCTGCAGCTGACTGAAGAGGGCAGGCGTGGCGGACAGGAGGCAGCGTCAGCGGGTACTCACTTCAGGTTGGCATCGGCGGGGCTCCTCGGCGGCGTCGGCGGGCTTGATGGTGGCGTTTTGCAGCGTTCTGCGGCGTCTTCAGCTCAAAAAAGCTCTGCTCATCTGCCAGCGGCCACACATGCGGGAGATGAGCAGGAGCTTTCTGAGCGACTGCTCTGAAATGTCCAGCGGGTCAGTTCTAAATCTTGGACAGATTCAGAACGGCGGGGGCACGCATGTAAATCACTAAGGGGGCTATACACACAGCGACTAACATGTGTTTTCAGGCATTTTCTGAGTCATTTGTTAAAATCGCTCACAAAATGCCTGAATATCGCGCTGGCCCATTAGTAATGACTACACCTGTGCACCAGCTATGGAGTCTGGGAAATGTGACATTTAGTAATGACTACACCTGTGCACCAGCTATGGAGTCTGGGAAATGTGACATTTAGTAATGACTACACCTGTGCACCAGCTATGGAGTCTGGGAAATGTGACATTTAGTAATGACTACACCTGTGCACCAGCTAGGTGACCTGGGGAATGTGCCAGTTAGTAATGACTACAGCTGTGCACCAGCTAGGGAGTCTGGGAAATGTGACATTTAGTAATGACTACACCTGTGCACCAGCTATGGAGTCTGGGAAATGTGACATTTAGTAATGACTACACCTGTGCACCAGCTATGGAGTCTGGGAAATGTGACATTTAGTAATGACTACACCTGTGCACCAGCTAGGTGACCTGGGGAATGTGCCAGTTAGTAATGACTACAGCTGTGCACCAGCTAGGAAGTCAGGGAAATGTGACAGTTAGTAATGACTACACCTGTGCACCAGCTAGGGAGTCTGGGAAATGTGACAATTAGTAATGACTACACCTGTGCACCAGCTAGGGAGTCTGGGAAATGTGACATTTAGTAATGACTACAGCTGTGCACCAGCTATGGAGTCTGGGAAATGTGACATTTAGTAATGACTACACCTGTGCACCAGCTATGGAGTCTGGGAAATGTGACATTTAGTAATGACTACACCTGTGCACCAGCTATGGAGTCTGGGAAATGTGACATTTAGTAATGACTACACCTGTGCACCAGCTAGGTGACCTGGGGAATGTGCCAGTTAGTAATGACTACAGCTGTGCACCAGCTAGGGAGTCTGGGAAATGTGACATTTAGTAATGACTACACCTGTGCACCAGCTATGGAGTCTGGGAAATGTGACATTTAGTAATGACTACACCTGTGCACCAGCTATGGAGTCTGGGAAATGTGACATTTAGTAATGACTACACCTGTGCACCAGCTAGGTGACCTGGGGAATGTGCCAGTTAGTAATGACTACAGCTGTGCACCAGCTAGGAAGTCAGGGAAATGTGACAGTTAGTAATGACTACACCTGTGCACCAGCTAGGTGAACTGGGGAATGTGCCAGTTAGTAATGACTACAGCTGTGCACCAGCTAGGTGACCTGAGAAATGTGAAAGTTAGTAATGACTACAGCTGTGCACCAGCTATGGAGTCTGGGAAATGTGACATTTAGTAATGACTACACCTGTGCACCAGCTAGGTGACCTGGGGAATGTGCCAGTTAGTAATGACTACAGCTGTGCACCAGCTATGGAGTCTGGGAAATGTGACATTTAGTAATGACTACACCTGTGCACCAGCTAGGGAGTCTGGGAAATGTGACAATTAGTAATGACTACACCTGTGCACCAGCTAGGGAGTCTGGGAAATGTGACATTTAGTAATGACTACAGCTGTGCACCAGCTAGGTGATCTGGGGAATGTGCCAGTTAGTAATGACTACAGCTGTGCACCAGCTATGGAGTCTGGGAAATGTGACATTTAGTAATGACTACACCTGTGCACCAGCTAGGGAGTCTGGGAAATGTGACAATTAGTAATGACTACACCTGTGCACCAGCTAGGGAGTCTGGGAAATGTGACATTTAGTAATGACTACAGCTGTGCACCAGCTATGGAGTCTGGGAAATGTGGCAGTTAGTAATGACTACACCTGTGCACCAGCTAGGGAGTCTGGGAAATGTGACATTTAGTAATGACTGCAGCTGTGCACCAGCTATGGAGTCTGGGAAATGTGACAGTTAGTAATGACTACAGCTGTGCACCAGATAGGGAGTCTGGGAAATGTGACAGTTAGTAATGACTACAGCTGTGCACCAGCTAGGTGACCTGGGGAATGTATACCTGTGGGGAAGGGGGGGGGGGGGGGGTTTGGGGAAAGGGATAGAACCTGAGCACAAGCGACACTGTAAGATTGTAAGGATTAGTCTAAAGTCAAGTTATAAGAATAGGTAATTTACCACAGTGTTTTTGTAGTCAAACAACCAATTGTCTGGTGTGTGGTGACGTGGCGGTGCTCCCCTGAGAGTAAGAATCATGTACCGAAGATTGAGAAGAAAAAGTACTCTCTTTTGTTTGGGGGCACTCTTTTAATTAAGTGTCTAGATATTTCGTGAAAAATAAAATTTAGCTTTTAATAGTTTTGTTAAAATATTTTGGTCAGACCGACACACAAACAAACAACACAAAACATAGAAAATACAGTTGAATGGTATTAACACTTTTATAGAATAAATTTGTAATCAACTGTTTGTAAGGTCCACATTTGTTTATCAGATAGCAATTTACACAGTGATCAGACAGTACAGCTTATTTTTGTATATCAGCCTATGTCTGAGTCAAGGTACACTGTGTCTATCTTTGTGGTAAGGAAGTAAAAAATTAGCGAAATATTACACAAAGATAATGACCAGGCAGAAATTGTTCTGCACTGGTGCAGTCCGGATATTTACACATATATCATTTGCAGTACTGCTCAATAAATATATATAATTGATCTATCAATTTTTGCAAATGCTGCTATTCAAAAATATATGCAGAGCCGTGCCTGGATACTGTTTTGCGAGGGTAATCGCTAAGATAGAGGGTGTCAAATATAGATTTGATATGAGAGAAAGTGACACTCACAGTTGAAAAGATTGCGGAGGCTGCTGCTGAGTCTCTCAACCGTCCTGGTATATTGAGAGTCAGTGAGCGTTCGGCAAATTTATGACTGTATGAACAGAGTGTCGGAAATCAGGGAATGGGGCATCTGCTTTCTCCAGTTAGTTGTACAAGTACCTTGATGTATTAAATACAGTGCAGGGTTAAATGTTCTCGATACTGATTTGGAGATGAGAGTACCCCTAAAGGTAAGGGTAGTATAAGTGGGGTATAGTAAATCAAACGTCTTACTTATGGGAGCAGGTGTGCTGCTTTCTGCTATGTGCTTATAGGGTAAAGCATTGATAGCCGATGAGCGGCACCTGCTTCCTGTCAGCGTGAAGGAGTATGTCAGTTTAGAAAAATGGAAAATATAGCCTGGCAGGCAGGAGAGAAGAGGCTGCTGTTAGAAATATACCATTTGTAAATTGCAGCAGTAATGAAAATAAAGGTAGCGATTACCGCCGCTTACCAAACAGATCCTGCTGGGTCTCTTGTAGGGATAGATCCGGATCTGCTGGAGCCGCAAGTGCGGCGGGGAGTAGGGGGGAGCCGCTAATACGGCTGGATCAGACGGCCGTTTCGCTGGGGGTGGAGCTTCCTCAGTGTCCGTGACCATGGTGGTCACAGGCAGGTTTATATAGGCTTATAATTGGCTCATTTGAAACAGTGCGTGTGCACGTAGGAATGGCTAATTAGTAGTAATAGCATTACTTATTTCAGCTGTGATCGGGAAAAGGTTTCTTGCCGGTAATTAGGAAACATTTTGTGTTATCTCTATTTCTGTAGGAAAATATGGTAGTTATACATTTCAATATTATCATTGCTAAATGGTGTTTTGAAGATTTAAGTATTGATTTATTCACAGGTATTAATTGTATGGTAAACATTGTATTTAACCGCATGTTTAAGGAGAGAGCCTGTTAAAACCTATTAAAATATATATCTGTCTTATGGGTAGACAGTCGCTAGTTGCAGGTTTTTATTGTATGGGTTGTTTTTAATTGAATGATTTGGACTAGATAAGTGTTGAAAAAACATTGTTTGAAATATATGATACATTTTAGCATTCTATATAATGTTGCTAATTGTCGGCTGCAAGTTGCGCTCTCCATCTGCTCTCATACTATTCTGTGATTCTACATGTGAATATATTCTGATATAGTTTTGCTTGGCTAGCTGTGGATTTGTAGATTCGAAGGGGGTGCAGTGTCCACTGACATCTGCAAGTCTAAAGGTTCATGAAGTGTTGTGTGAAATTATACAAATAATAGTGCAATAAGGGGAATGATAGAGGGGTGAGTGCTATGGTATCTAAGTGATGCGCGATGTGATTGACCAATCACATGTGTTATGTGAATTTATACAAATAATGGTGCCATAAGGTGATTGATAGATAAAGGGGTGAGTGCTAGGGTATCCATGTGATGCGCGATGTGATTTACCATTGTTGGAATTATGGCCAAGGTGAGTGTCAGTGTTAGAGAAAAGTGAGTGTCTAACTGTTTTGATATTTTTAGAGCTATTACAGGTATTTTTAGAGCTATTACAGGTTTGACTGTGGAGTTTATTTGAAGTGATAGGTAGCAGAATCGCTAAAACGCTTGAAGAGAAGCATATAAGTGAATGATTAAAGGAAAAAGTGAAAATAGTGAAAATTAAAATGAAAACACACCGTGTATTGCTATGACTCTTACAAGGAGAAAGTGAGGGAATATTTAGTGATTGTGAGAAGTGAGGAAAAATTAAATAAGTAAATGTCATTTAAGATGAGAAAATTAACATGAAGAAAAAAGGTGATATTGGACAGTTTGAGTAATGGTGAATTCATGAAGCAGGATTATTATTAATCGTGTGAGAAACGGTTTTTTGAATGTGTATTTATTATGTACGAAGGATAAATAATTAATTGCAATTATATGTAATTTAATCATGCCATATGTTATGAGCATGTATACATAAATTGGTTGATGATAATGTATATTATGTACGAATAAATTTGGGAATAATAATGTATATTTTGTTCGAATAAATGTGGGAGTAATAATGTAAATTATGTTCCAATAAATGTGGGAGTAGAAATCTTCTTTGTGGTGATCAAGAGCCTACCAGCTCTGTAGTGGTCAATTTCATACATAGATAACTATGTGATAATTTCTAGGTATAGAATTATTATGGAATCAATATGGAAGTACGCAAAGAGATTGTGCTAAGATTTTGTAAAGACTTAAAGATAGTAAGATTACAAGGGCATATATTAATCAGGTTACTTATAGGTATACTATTTAAGTGTTCAAAAAGGTTGAAAACCCCCCTGAGTTGGAATTTGTTGCAAGGAAAAGTTTAAAGAAATTGGCATCAAAATAAAATTGTGAGCCTGTTATTGCTGAGAACAAGGAATGACCTCGATGTTACAAGAAGGAGTTATAGCTGGTGTACTCGTTTAGGCCATTCGGTATGACCGTATTGAGTTCGAAGATCCATTTACACTCCTTTTTTAGGAGTTCTTGTGTGAGGTTGCCTCCTCTAATGCCCAGTTTTATTTGTTCTAGGCCGAAGGCTTTGAGATGGTTAGGGTTACCTTCATGAAAGGTAAGGAAGTGACGGGCAACTGAGGTTAATTTTTTGAGTTTGGTCTGATCTTTTTGGGCATTTCGAATGTTTCCTGCATGTTCCAGGATTCTTAGTTTCAGGGCTCTGGTAGTCATCCCTACATATTTTAGTTGGCAGGGGCAGGACAGGCAGTATATGACTCCTACTGTGTTGCAACTTATAAATTGCTTGATTTTATAGGTAGTACCATATCTGTTGGTAACTGTGTTGCTTTTTTGAATCATTGTACATGCCTTGCAATTCCTGCAGGGGTAGGTGCCCATCAACAAGTTCTTCCTTTTGGTCTTTTCTGTGAAGTGACTTCTCACTAGTGTGTCCCTTAGGTTTCTCGATCTTCGCCAGCTGAATAATGGTTTTTCAGGGAGTGTTTCCTGGAGGTCTCTGTCATTCATTAGTATGTGCCAGTTTTGATTTATGATGTCTTGCAGTTGTTTCCATTCTTTACAATAGTCTGTGACATATCTCAGATCTGTGGTATCTGCTTTGGGTTTGTTGGTGGGAAAAATCAGATCTTCTCTTTTAGTTCTCAGGGCTAGTGATTTCGCTTTTTTGACTGATCTTCTGCTGTACCCTCTCTCACAGAGTCTCTTCATCAGGTCCTGGCTTTTTTGGTTAAATGTTTCTTTGCTTGTACAATTTCTCCTTAGTCTGAGAAATTCCCCTTTGGGGAGATTTTTTACTGTTGGAGGGAAATGTGAACTGTTTTTATGAAGGATGCTGTTTGTCGAGGTTTCTTTTCGGAAGAGTTCTGTATGGATGTAGTTATTGTCTGATCGGAAGATCCGTAGATCTAAGAAGTTGACTTGATTTTGACTGATGTCATATGTCAGTTTCAGGTTGAGTTTATTGTTATTAATTGTCTCAATGAATTGCAGTAGGTCTGTTTCGGTGCCTTGCCAAATCATGAATATATCATCGATATAACGGAGCCATGTTGTGATATGGCCAGTGTATTTTTCATTGGCTTCAGTGAAGACAGACTCTCTCTCCCACCACCCGAGGAACAGGTTGGCATAGGTGGGCGCACAGGCAGCGCCCATCGCTGTTCCCCGGATCTGGAGAAAGAATCTGTCATTAAACGTAAAATAATTTTTACGAAGTATAAAGTCAAGAAGTGTGAGTATAAGTTGGTTGAAGTCACTTGTGCCTTCTGAGTCCAGAAAATATTTGATTGCCACTAGGCCCTGGTCATGATGAATGCTGGTGTACAATGATTCGACGTCCAGTGTAACCAAATATTGATCCTCTGTGAGTAGTACGTCATTGATCCTTCTTAACACATCACTTGTGTCTTGTACATATGAAGCCAATGAATGGACATGATGCCGGAGATGTTGGTCACAGAAGATGCTTGCTTGTTCCAGAATACCACCAATCCCCGACACTATTGGTCTTCCTGGTGGGGTCTCAAAGTTCTTGTGAATTTTTGGTAGTAAATAATATGTTGGTACTTTTGGGTGCTCAACTGTCAGAAAGGTATGTTCTTTTTCTGTGATGGTTCCAGTTTTTAGTGCATCTCCAATTATTCTTTTGTATTGGAGTCTGATGTTGTCTGTAGGGTTGAATGTAAGTTGACGATAGCAGGATTGGTCATGCAATTGTCTGTAGGCCTCCTTCAAATACAGGTCTTTGGGCCATATCACAATGTTGCCGCCCTTGTCTGCTGGCTTGATGGTTACGTCCTCCCAATCTTTCATTTCTGCTAGTGTCCTTCTTTCTTCTATCGTGAGGTTATCATCCTTGTTTTGATGTTGAAATTTTGTAAGGAACAGTTTATCCATCTCTTTCGAGACTATTTCAAGAAATATTTTCACTTCAGGGCAGATGTTGGTTTGCGGAGTGAATGTACTTTTTTTCTTTAGTATTGTTCTTGATTTTGATGTTGTCTCACCCATTTCTGATTCCATCTCCAGTTCTTCTAATATATTTAATGCCAGAATTTCTTCTTCTGTGTAAGTTGTTTCATTGGTCTGTTGTGTATTGCCAGATTCGTGAGGTGGGTATGGTGTATTTTTTGTGTTGGCAAAGAATTTTTTGAGCAAGACTTTTCGGCAGAAGAGGTGTAGGTCTTTCTCCCATCCAAATCGATTAAATGATGCTTGTGGGGAGAAGGACAGGCCCATGCCTAGTATTTTCTCTTGTGTGGAGGTTAATTGCCTCGAGGATAAATTGATGACTCTAAGGCTGTTAATTGACTCTGCGGGGGTCAGTATTTCTGAAATCGTGGTGATTGCCTCTGGGGTTGTGGGGTACCCCATATTCTGATGTCTCTTGATCCTCTTCTTCCCCCTGCGCGTTCTCCTCTTTGGGGTTTCCGATATCTGCCCCTGTTCGTTTGACCACTCTCTAAAAAAGAAACCTGGGTTCCTGATGATTGGGGTACCTGGTCTTCACTCTCTGAGAAGTCTGTGTCCGATGAGCTTTGATCTGTGTAGTTTCTTCTTCCGTATGTTCTCGGGGTACGGTTCCACTTGAAGATATTATCGTTTGAGAAGTCCCACTTATCACGGATAAATTTCTGTTTTTTTCTTTCTATTAATTCGTCCTCGTATTTTTGTAGGTCTTCTTTGTACTTCTCAAAGGTTTTCTGGAAATTGGTATCTTTTTCCCACTCTTCTAGCTTCACGCCAAGATCATCAATTTCTTTATCCACGTTGCTCATCAGGAGCATGTTATGTTTACACAAGATGTTCATTAATTCGTGGGAGCATTTTAGTAGGGCGGTTTCCCATTCAGCTTTTAAAATATCGGTGGCTAGTTCAAAAGTTGGAAATGTTTTTGGACGGAGACCTCTAGGTACTATTTTTTGTTTGAGATAGTTCTCTAATGTGGTAATTTCCCACTTTATCCTGATTTGTTTTTGTAGTGATGATCGTAATTTGCGAATATCTTCGTTCCAATTTCCTTTTCCCGATGTCTCTGACAGAATTTGTGGAAATATATTGCTTAGATCTTCACCTATGTTTCTCTTAGTGGTGAGTTCTTTTCTGATGCTGAAGGCCATTCCTAGTAGAGGTTGCAGGTGTATATGAGGTCTGGATTGAGTAGGATCCTTAAGGGAAAGGATTGGTGTCCGCTGTGCAATCAGGTACAGAGCTGAGTTTTAACTCAGTAATTAGTTTGTATACCTGTGGGGAAGGGGGGGGGGGGGGGGGGTTTGGGGAAAGGGATAGAACCTGAGCACAAGCGACACTGTAAGATTGTAAGGATTAGTCTAAAGTCAAGTTATAAGAATAGGTAATTTACCACAGTGTTTTTGTAGTCAAACAACCAATTGTCTGGTGTGTGGTGACGTGGCGGTGCTCCCCTGAGAGTAAGAATCATGTACCGAAGATTGAGAAGAAAAAGTACTCTCTTTTGTTTGGGGGCACTCTTTTAATTAAGTGTCTAGATATTTCGTGAAAAATAAAATTTAGCTTTTAATAGTTTTGTTAAAATATTTTGGTCAGACCGACACACAAACAAACAACACAAAACATAGAAAATACAGTTGAATGGTATTAACACTTTTATAGAATAAATTTGTAATCAACTGTTTGTAAGGTCCACATTTGTTTATCAGATAGCAATTTACACAGTGATCAGACAGTACAGCTTATTTTTGTATATCAGCCTATGTCTGAGTCAAGGTACACTGTGTCTATCTTTGTGGTAAGGAAGTAAAAAATTAGCGAAATATTACACAAAGATAATGACCAGGCAGAAATTGTTCTGCACTGGTGCAGTCCGGATATTTACACATATATCATTTGCAGTACTGCTCAATAAATATATATAATTGATCTATCAATTTTTGCAAATGCTGCTATTCAAAAATATATGCAGAGCCGTGCCTGGATACTGTTTTGCGAGGGTAATCGCTAAGATAGAGGGTGTCAAATATAGATTTGATATGAGAGAAAGTGACACTCACAGTTGAAAAGATTGCGGAGGCTGCTGCTGAGTCTCTCAACCGTCCTGGTATATTGAGAGTCAGTGAGCGTTCGGCAAATTTATGACTGTATGAACAGAGTGTCGGAAATCAGGGAATGGGGCATCTGCTTTCTCCAGTTAGTTGTACAAGTACCTTGATGTATTAAATACAGTGCAGGGTTAAATGTTCTCGATACTGATTTGGAGATGAGAGTACCCCTAAAGGTAAGGGTAGTATAAGTGGGGTATAGTAAATCAAACGTCTTACTTATGGGAGCAGGTGTGCTGCTTTCTGCTATGTGCTTATAGGGTAAAGCATTGATAGCCGATGAGCGGCACCTGCTTCCTGTCAGCGTGAAGGAGTATGTCAGTTTAGAAAAATGGAAAATATAGCCTGGCAGGCAGAAGAGAAGAGGCTGCTGTTAGAAATATACCATTTGTAAATTGCAGCAGTAATGAAAATAAAGGTAGCGATTACCGCCGCTTACCAAACAGATCCTGCTGGGTCTCTTGTAGGGATAGATCCGGATCTGCTGGAGCCGCAAGTGCGGCGGGGAGTAGGGGGGAGCCGCTAATACGGCTGGATCAGACGGCCGTTTCGCTGGGGGTGGAGCTTCCTCAGTGTCCGTGACCATGGTGGTCACAGGCAGGTTTATATAGGCTTATAATTGGCTCATTTGAAACAGTGCGTGTGCACGTAGGAATGGCTAATTAGTAGTAATAGCATTACTTATTTCAGCTGTGATCGGGAAAAGGTTTCTTGCCGGTAATTAGGAAACATTTTGTGTTATCTCTATTTCTGTAGGAAAATATGGTAGTTATACATTTCAATATTATCATTGCTAAATGGTGTTTTGAAGATTTAAGTATTGATTTATTCACAGGTATTAATTGTATGGTAAACATTGTATTTAACCGCATGTTTAAGGAGAGAGCCTGTTAAAACCTATTAAAATATATATCTGTCTTATGGGTAGACAGTCGCTAGTTGCAGGTTTTTATTGTATGGATTGTTTTTAATTGAATGATTTGGACTAGATAAGTGTTGAAAAAAACATTGTTTGAAATATATGATACATTTTAGCATTCTATATAATGTTGCTAATTGTCGGCTGCAAGTTGCGCTCTCCATCTGCTCTCATACTATTCTGTGATTCTACATGTGAATATATTCTGATATAGTTTTGCTTGGCTAGCTGTGGATTTGTAGATTCGAAGGGGGTGCAGTGTCCACTGACATCTGCAAGTCTAAAGGTTCATGAAGTGTTGTGTGAAATTATACAAATAATAGTGCAATAAGGGGAATGATAGAGGGGTGAGTGCTATGGTATCTAAGTGATGCGCGATGTGATTGACCAATCACATGTGTTATGTGAATTTATACAAATAATGGTGCCATAAGGTGATTGATAGATAAAGGGGTGAGTGCTAGGGTATCCATGTGATGCGCGATGTGATTTACCATTGTTGGAATTATGGCCAAGGTGAGTGTCAGTGTTAGAGAAAAGTGAGTGTCTAACTGTTTTGATATTTTTAGAGCTATTACAGGTATTTTTAGAGCTATTACAGGTTTGACTGTGGAGTTTATTTGAAGTGATAGGTAGCAGAATCGCTAAAACGCTTGAAGAGAAGCATATAAGTGAATGATTAAAGGAAAAAGTGAAAATAGTGAAAATTAAAATGAAAACACACCGTGTATTGCTATGACTCTTACAAGGAGAAAGTGAGGGAATATTTAGTGATTGTGAGAAGTGAGGAAAAATTAAATAAGTAAATGTCATTTAAGATGAGAAAATTAACATGAAGAAAAAAGGTGATATTGGACAGTTTGAGTAATGGTGAATTCATGAAGCAGGATTATTATTAATCGTGTGAGAAACGGTTTTTTGAATGTGTATTTATTATGTACGAAGGATAAATAATTAATTGCAATTATATGTAATTTAATCATGCCATATGTTATGAGCATGTATACATAAATTGGTTGATGATAATGTATATTATGTACGAATAAATTTGGGAATAATAATGTATATTTTGTTCGAATAAATGTGGGAGTAATAATGTAAATTATGTTCCAATAAATGTGGGAGTAGAAATCTTCTTTGTGGTGATCAAGAGCCTACCAGCTCTGTAGTGGTCAATTTCATACATAGATAACTATGTGATAATTTCTAGGTATAGAATTATTATGGAATCAATATGGAAGTACGCAAAGAGATTGTGCTAAGATTTTGTAAAGACTTAAAGATAGTAAGATTACAAGGGCATATATTAATCAGGTTACTTATAGGTATACTATTTAAGTGTTCAAAAAGGTTGAAAACCCCCCTGAGTTGGAATTTGTTGCAAGGAAAAGTTTAAAGAAATTGGCATCAAAATAAAATTGTGAGCCTGTTATTGCTGAGAACAAGGAATGACCTCGATGTTACAAGAAGGAGTTATAGCTGGTGTACTCGTTTAGGCCATTCGGTATGACCGTATTGAGTTCGAAGATCCATTTACACTCCTTTTTTAGGAGTTCTTGTGTGAGGTTGCCTCCTCTAATGCCCAGTTTTATTTGTTCTAGGCCGAAGGCTTTGAGATGGTTAGGGTTACCTTCATGAAAGGTAAGGAAGTGACGGGCAACTGAGGTTAATTTTTTGAGTTTGGTCTGATCTTTTTGGGCATTTCGAATGTTTCCTGCATGTTCCAGGATTCTTAGTTTCAGGGCTCTGGTAGTCATCCCTACATATTTTAGTTGGCAGGGGCAGGACAGGCAGTATATGACTCCTACTGTGTTGCAACTTATAAATTGCTTGATTTTATAGGTAGTACCATATCTGTTGGTAACTGTGTTGCTTTTTTGAATCATTGTACATGCCTTGCAATTCCTGCAGGGGTAGGTGCCCATCAACAAGTTCTTCCTTTTGGTCTTTTCTGTGAAGTGACTTCTCACTAGTGTGTCCCTTAGGTTTCTCGATCTTCGCCAGCTGAATAATGGTTTTTCAGGGAGTGTTTCCTGGAGGTCTCTGTCATTCATTAGTATGTGCCAGTTTTGATTTATGATGTCTTGCAGTTGTTTCCATTCTTTACAATAGTCTGTGACATATCTCAGATCTGTGGTATCTGCTTTGGGTTTGTTGGTGGGAAAAATCAGATCTTCTCTTTTAGTTCTCAGGGCTAGTGATTTCGCTTTTTTGACTGATCTTCTGCTGTACCCTCTCTCACAGAGTCTCTTCATCAGGTCCTGGCTTTTTTGGTTAAATGTTTCTTTGCTTGTACAATTTCTCCTTAGTCTGAGAAATTCCCCTTTGGGGAGATTTTTTACTGTTGGAGGGAAATGTGAACTGTTTTTATGAAGGATGCTGTTTGTCGAGGTTTCTTTTCGGAAGAGTTCTGTATGGATGTAGTTATTGTCTGATCGGAAGATCCGTAGATCTAAGAAGTTGACTTGATTTTGACTGATGTCATATGTCAGTTTCAGGTTGAGTTTATTGTTATTAATTGTCTCAATGAATTGCAGTAGGTCTGTTTCGGTGCCTTGCCAAATCATGAATATATCATCGATATAACGGAGCCATGTTGTGATATGGCCAGTGTATTTTTCATTGGCTTCAGTGAAGACAGACTCTCTCTCCCACCACCCGAGGAACAGGTTGGCATAGGTGGGCGCACAGGCAGCGCCCATCGCTGTTCCCCGGATCTGGAGAAAGAATCTGTCATTAAACGTAAAATAATTTTTACGAAGTATAAAGTCAAGAAGTGTGAGTATAAGTTGGTTGAAGTCACTTGTGCCTTCTGAGTCCAGAAAATATTTGATTGCCACTAGGCCCTGGTCATGATGAATGCTGGTGTACAATGATTCGACGTCCAGTGTAACCAAATATTGATCCTCTGTGAGTAGTACGTCATTGATCCTTCTTAACACATCACTTGTGTCTTGTACATATGAAGCCAATGAATGGACATGATGCCGGAGATGTTGGTCACAGAAGATGCTTGCTTGTTCCAGAATACCACCAATCCCCGACACTATTGGTCTTCCTGGTGGGGTCTCAAAGTTCTTGTGAATTTTTGGTAGTAAATAATATGTTGGTACTTTTGGGTGATCAACTGTCAGAAAGGTATGTTCTTTTTCTGTGATGGTTCCAGTTTTTAGTGCATCTCCAATTATTCTTTTGTATTGGAGTCTGATGTTGTCTGTAGGGTTGAATGTAAGTTGACGATAGCAGGATTGGTCATGCAATTGTCTGTAGGCCTCCTTCAAATACAGGTCTTTGGGCCATATCACAATGTTGCCGCCCTTGTCTGCTGGCTTGATGGTTACGTCCTCCCAATCTTTCATTTCTGCTAGTGTCCTTCTTTCTTCTATCGTGAGGTTATCATCCTTGTTTTGATGTTGAAATTTTGTAAGGAACAGTTTATCCATCTCTTTCGAGACTATTTCAAGAAATATTTTCACTTCAGGGCAGATGTTGGTTTGCGGAGTGAATGTACTTTTTTTCTTTAGTATTGTTCTTGATTTTGATGTTGTCTCACCCAGGCACGGCTCTGCATATATTTTTGAATAGCAGCATTTGCAAAAATTGATAGATCAATTATATATATTTATTGAGCAGTACTGCAAATGATATATGTGTAAATATCCGGACTGCACCAGTGCAGAACAATTTCTGCCTGGTCATTATCTTTGTGTAATATTTCGCTAATTTTTTACTTCCTTACCACAAAGATAGACACAGTGTACCTTGACTCAGACATAGGCTGATATACAAAAATAAGCTGTACTGTCTGATCACTGTGTAAATTGCTATCTGATAAACAAATGTGGACCTTACAAACAGTTGATTACAAATTTATTCTATAAAAGTGTTAATACCATTTAACTGTATTTTCTATGTTTTGTGTTGTTTGTTTGTGTGTCGACCTGGGGAATGTGACAGTTAGTAATGACTACACCTGTGCACCAGCTAGGTGATTTTGAAAACGTGCACCCTAGATAGATCTCGAAGGCCAGTTTGTCCACCCCTGTACTACAGGGTGCTCAGTGGATCAGCTGGAGTGTTTTACTGGGATTTATAGGAATTGTTTTATAAGGTGTATAAGAACATTAACCACAATAGCTGAGGGCAGAGTGGAAACCCTAACTGGACTTTCTACTAAATGCCTCTCAAGTGGTGTAACTAGAAACTTTGCGGCCCCTGCAATAAAATCTGCCCCCCCCCCCCATACATTTAATATTATTTATTTACCTAAATGCTCATTGCCAGGGGTTTCATGCTTATTACTTGGGGTTACATGCTTGTTGCTAGGGGTTTCATGCTTGTTAACAGGAGTTACATGCTCGTTGCTAGGGGTTTCATGCTCATTGCCAGGGGTCACATGCTCCTTGCCAGGAGTTACATGTTCATTACATGCTTGTTGTTAGGGGTTTCATGCTCATTGACAGGAGTTACATACTTGTTGCCAGGGGTTTTATGCTCATTGCCAGGGGATTCATGCTCATTTCCAGGGGTCATATGCTCATTGCCAGGGTCACATGTTCCTTGACAGGAGTTACATACTCATTGCCAGGGGTTACATGCTTGTTGCTAGGGGTTTCATGCTCATTGACAGGAGTTACATGCTTATTGCCAGGGGTTTCATGCTCATTTCCATGGGTTTCTATTTCACTGGCAGTGTTTTTTTGCTTGTTACCAGTGGGTTACATGCTCGTTACTAGGGGTTTCATGCTCATTCCCAGGGGGTTACATGCGGTTCCTCCTGATACATTCAGGTGACACTTAATATTTGCAGATCCCCCCCCCCCAAAAAAAAGGTGTGTTTTCTGGAATTTAGCCTTAAATATTGGAAATAATGGACCCCTTTTTCTCCACTTTATCAGGCTTAATACATCCTCTCCAATGTTCCTTTATTAGTAACCATGCTTCCTTGTAAAAACATTCGTAGCTGTGATATATGTCCCTCACTTGCTTTTACCAAAAAGAGAGTAAGCTCTCTGGGCTAGATGCAGGGGCGGATTGGGAATTAAAACCAGCCTGGGAAATATCTAGAATCAGCCCTAATCCGGAGTGTGGGGGCATATGTTGCGCGCCGAAGGCGTGCCAGAATTTTGGGGGCATGACCTAGCGATATGGGGGTGTGGCCTATTTCAGAGAGGCCAATCCGCCCCTGGATACCCCCTACAAGTGTCTTCCCTTCTATGGCCCATAGTACCGCCCCCCCCCCCCAAGTACTCCTACAAGTGTCTTTCCTTCTGCACACAGCACACCTGAGCCCTAGGGTACCCCTATCAACTTCTGTACCTAGACTGGGCTAAAGGACAGCATACCTGAGCCATAGGGTAGTCCATACACCTGTATGAGGCAGGAGGCACATGGAACCCCTGAACCCATACAGGTGTACACATCCCCCCCCACCTCCTCCTCCAGCCTGCCATGATAGCAGCCCCATCACTGGGGCTCTCCGGACACTACAGGGTTACACATCACCCACAGCTGCACACCGGCAGCCTCACCCTCTTCCTGCCCCACTCTCACCCGCAGCTTCTCGGGATCCGCCATTTTCTCCCGACACTGTGACCATCCTGACCGGCAGCTAACTGAGCCAGACAGCAGCAGCAGAAGCTTGTCACGTGACGTGTCGGGGATCGGGTTGTGACCGGACTGCGGGAGCAGCTGTGTGCGCCTGCGCACCAGCCCTCCCGCGGACATTTTAACTTTGGCAAAATCGAGGCTGCCTGGGCCATCTTTAATAAGGGCACAGTGCCGTGGCCCAGCACGAAGATGCCGCGGCCCAGGTTGTTAAGGTGGGCGGCCACTCCTGATAATAAATGTGCCGGCCAACCAGGAAACCACCCAGTTTCCCGGTGGGCCAATCCGCCCCTGGCTAGATGTACTAAGCCTCAAAAAGTGATAAACTAGAGTGATAAACCACCAACCAATCAGCTCCTACCTGTCATTTTTTAAACACAGCCTGTAACATGGCAGGTAGGAGCTGGTGATTTATCACTCTCCATTTTATCACTTTTAAAGCTTAGTACATCTGGCCCTCTATTGGAAGTCTGACCTGCCAGTAGGGTTGCCACCTCATCCCTTTAATCCTGTAGACATATTAATTACACAGGTTCTGTGGCTGGCTCACTTCAAGGCTCAATTTCAACAGTTTTTTTTTTTTTTTTTTTTTTAACAGCCATTATACTTCATTCCAACTGTATTTTTTTAAATCAGCCACAGAACCTGTGTAATTAATATGTCTAAAGGATTAAAGGGATGAGGTGGCAACCCTACCTGCCAGTCACCCAAGGCAGTCCCATTGGAAGGTGTTCCCTACCTCCGGGTCTGCCTCTTTGGCTTCCATGGGCTGCGGCCGAAGCATAGTTGGGTATGCGCATTTGCAGTACTGAGGCGGATACTGTGCATGCGCCAGTCCCGATGGGTGTCACCTGCATTATACAGGCACTGGGATGGTGATTGCGCTTCTATGTGCTGTAGCTGAAGCAGCTCACAGAAGCTGGTATGCACAGTACCGAGGTCGTTGCTTGACACCTGCATTGTACAGCTGCCTGGACCACAGCTGGGACGGTCGGCAAAGGGGGGGGGGGGGGGGGGCAGCATCGCGGCCAGTGGTAGGAGCTACAATCAGGTAGGAGCTGCCACTGATAAGTACTAAGGATATCAATAAAGCCTATTTGAGTCTAAGAAACATTGGAGGTTATTCTTTTTGATTCGCAAGGCTGTGAATTCGCATCCTTGCGAGTCCACCAAACCCCGCCCGGCGAATGAACGCCCACCCGCCCCCCCCCTCGAAGTGCGGGTTCACCCACACAGGCTGCAAATGGATGTTTGGTCGTTCCCATATGGCAATAGGGCAGCCCGGCGCCCCCCGTTCATCTCCGCCCCCCGCACGCCGTCATGGGTGCGTGCACCTGGCGAACCGAAAGTTCACCGTGGGTGCACATACCCTACGTGCACCATCAAATTAATCACTGGTGTCGCATTCATTTTCATTGCTGGGTAAGCGCACTTAGCCCATTGAGCCCATCTGTGCGATTAGTGCGTCAGCGAATATACGCAGGTTTGCGGCCTTTATGGCAATAACTATTCTGTGCGTCCGTAGCGGACATCTTGGCTTAGCACAATTAATGTGAATTTCAAAGCCTGTTTTGGACATTTTCCTTCCTTATAAAATAAACAGACAAACCTGGCTTTTGATGTGGCATGAGTTCCGTCCTGAAGGAGGAGCTCTGTTCTTCCATTCTTGATGTACTGCTATCATTGTATGTGTTTACCAAATTGCCATACTATAATTCTACCACAAGATGGTGCCATACTGTCAATTAAGATATACTGGTTTATTATGGTGATTATGATGATTTAATATTCTTTAGAAGCTAGATCCACCGTATTATACTTTACAGAGAGGGATATTACGCAAGGACAAGTGCTATTTATAGTGTGTTTGATATATGTTTGTATCAATTTTATGTATATATCTTATCTTTATGTAAAGTAGAACGCCAATGGCGTAAATTTCGTAATCTGACTGATTTCCTCACATATAAGACTAGCTACCACTCCTACTGCAATGCTTTGGACACTGCCAAACAAACATACTTCCAATCTGCCATCTCTTCTGATCAGAGCCGGCCTTAGGCATAGGCAAACTAGGCAATTGCATAGGGCATTTGGAATACCTAGGGGCATCAGCAGCTTCTGCTGATTAAAATGATATGCAGCATGTCTATATTCTGTGTGTGAGTGAGGCTGTATCTGCATATAAAATAGTGAATTCATGGACATCACTGTAACGTAGCATTCCGTATGCAGGTACAGCCACAGTCACACACAGAATATAGGCATGCCACATATCATTTTAATCATCGGAAGCTACTTGTGTGTCCTGGTCACATAACAATGCAAATAAGACGAATTTTCAGCAAAAAAGGCACCCAACGTTAGCAGAACTGGCCAGGAAACATCTGTATCCAAGTCGAGGCAGAGGTCAGTGTTAGCGGCTGTGCGAATGCTGTCTGCGGGTGGTTTGGTTGTGCAATAGTGTTCGGCATATGTGTAAGGGGCATTATGTGTGTCATGTATAAATGCATTAATAATGTGCGACATGTGTAACAGGCATTATGTGTGTCATGTGTATAAGGGCATTACTAATGTGCAACATATGTGTAATGGGCATTATGTGTGTCATGTGGATAAAGGCATTAATAATGTGCAATATATGTGTAAGGGGCATTATGTGTGTCATTATGTGCATGAAGGGCATTAGTAAAGGTTGGCATAATGTGTAAGGGGCATTATGGTTATAAGGACATTAATAATGTGTGTCATGTGTAAGGGGCATTACTGTGTGGTATTATCAGGGGTGCCGAGAGAAAGGGGTAGGGGGTACAAATTACCCAGGCCAAAGTATGATGGAAGGGACCAGTGGGCCCCCTCCCCTTAAGTGACAGCAGCAGCTGCAGCTCTTCTCCTCTGTCCAGCACACACTGCTTTGAAGTGTGGCCATGGAGGTGCTTAAAATACGAAATTTTCTCAGGATTTTTTCTAAGGGTATAATGTGAATAATGTGAGGAGTAATGTATATAAGGTAAAGTGGTACTACTGTGTGATGTAACGTGAATCAGGGACACCATCGCATGATATAATGTGAATAAAGTTGCACTACTGTGTGGCATAATTTGCATTGGGGGTACTATTGGATGGCCATGCCCCTTCCCAGCAAGAACACACCCCTGTTTGGGCTGCGCACTGAATGTGTGCACTGTTTCTATTTAAAATATTGCGGGTAGGAGCACCAAAATGATGACCGCTATGATGAGGGTTGATGGTGCTGTGAAAGGGGAGCGGGGTCAGAGGTGGAACTAGTGGCGGTGCTAAGGGGCATACGCCAAAATCTTGCCTAGGGCGTCATTTAGGCTAGGGCCAGCTCTGCTTCTGATGCCACCAACCCTAAGCATTTTAACATATTTAAGTCTCTTCTGTACCCTTCCCCTCCTCCCCCACTGGCTACCATCAGTGCACAAGAACTTGCCTCCTACTTTAAGGACAAGATTGATAACATCCTAGATGAAATGGTATGCTCTTCCTCAACTTCTAACCCACGTTTTTCCCCACCTGAACCCTCTGGCACTTTCTATTCATTTGAGCCCACAAATGAAAAGGAAGTATCTGCACTCCTCTTATACTCCTACTCTACTACCTCTCCACTTGATCCTATACCTGCACAAGTCATTAAAACTCTATCCTGTGCTTATCCAAACCTTAACTAAAATCTGCAATCTCTCTCTTGCTACTGGTACTTTTCCTTCTCTGTTCAAACATGCAGTGATTACTCCCATTCTGAAAAAACACAATTCTGACCCATACATTAGTCCGACCTGATTGTCCCGGCAGCTCCCCGGGAGGGATCAAAGGCAATTAGGCACTTTGTGTGCCAAGTTTTGTGCCTCTGCAGGCGGAGGGAGCAGGGGAGCGGCGGATGCTGGCAAAGGGAGTGGGGGATGGCAGCGGGCAGGGGATGCCGGCTACAAGAGAGTCACCGGAGGGAGCAGGGGGGGTGAGGGGGGGAGTCACGGTGCAGGGAACCGGGGAGCACGCGAGCGGCGGGAGCAGTGGAGCACTTAAAATATAAATACATTTTAAAAAAGCCCATACAAATGTATGAGCAGCCATTGATTGGCTGAGACCTCTCTGAGCCAGTCACTGATGAGAGAGTTCTCAGACAATCAATGGTTGCCTATTCATTTTGTATGGGCTTTTTTTGTAAGTGTTCCACTGCTCCTGCCGCTCGCGGTGCCCGGTACCGTCTTTCCCTGTTCGGCTCCACGGTTCCCTCCCCTTCTCCCTCTGGCCGGCTCTCTGGTAGCCAGCATCCCCCACCCAGCTCCGGCTGCACATAAGATTTAGCAAATCTTATGTGCAGCCCGCCCGACCTCCAGACTCCGATCCGATGCGCATTGTGTCGGAGGGGATGTCTACATATGCAATTTGGGCCTATTTCATGGCCTGATTCATCTGAATCGGGTGAAAACGTGCCCAAATCGCATAGTGTATGGAGGCTCTCTCTCTCTAACTTCTGTCCTATGTCTCAACTCCCATGCCTCTCCAAGCTGCTCGAGAAACTTGTCTACTCTCGGCTCACACACTTTCTTACCTCTCACACCCTATTAGAACCACTTCAGTCAGACTTTCATTCCCAACACTCCACTGAGACAGCACTGCAAGTTGCAGACAGTCCAGTGTTTATGGTTGGATTGGCCATAAACCTTACAGGGAAGATAGGCTGATGCCCCTGTGATGTGGACCTGCCCAGAGTAGTGACCCCGCCCCCTACTGTACCCCCCCCCCCCACAAGCAACCTTTAATGGTTCACAGAGCAGAGTACCCAATGCTGCAAATACTCATCTAAGGCAAACGCCCATCTACTGTATATCCATTGTGATCTGTTGTAGGGACAGGAGTGGGTGCTATCTGGGATGTAACAATTTCAGGGCTCCACTAGTGGAAGGGTGGGAATTATGGCAATGAGTTGTTTGTCTGATGGATGGAGGGTTTGGGATCTGTGTTCAGTCTCAGATGGGGAATGTTGGGTATTAAGTGACATACAGTATGGAGGTTTGTGGTTTGTCAGTGCAGCTTACAGGTCTGGGGCCATTAGACTGGCAGGCATGCTGAAATCAATGACTTCCACACAGCTGTAGTGATGTATTAATCCCGCCTATTTTGGTGTTGGTTTAGCCTACATTTGATGCCGCTCACATAAGGCCATTTCTAGACATTGTTCCAGGGCCACTTTAGGGTCATAGTTATACTGCGGGGATAGTGTTAGTGTATAGGGTCAGTATTATAGGGACAGTATCTGGTTGACTCGCAAGGCTGGAAAATTTTGCAGCCTTGCTAATCGACCAGCATAAGGACCTTGTTCAGGTCTGTTTGCACGGGGCCAATGTTTTTTCCATTGCGTATTTCTGTGCATGCGCTGGGTGCTTGCGCCCATGGCAGACAATCTGTTCACTGGGTGCACACACCCAGGATTGCGAACGGAGGGCGTGGGGTGGCCCATTAGCATATGGGAACGCCCAGCATTTCATGAATATTCCCATGAGAACACCTAATGGGCCGATGGTGCCGGGGGGGGGGGGGGGGGGGCTGTCAGCTGACATCACCGGCGTACCACCATTCGCAAGGCAGGATCTGGTTCACTCACAAGGATGTGAATTTGCATCCAAGTGAATGAACCAGAATAACCACCCAATGTCTGTATTACAGTATAGGGTCATAGTTATACTGCGGGGATAGTGTCAGTGTTATACTGCGGGGATAGTGTCAGTGTTATACTGCGGGGATAGTGTCAGTGTTATACTGCGGGGATAGTGTCAGTGTTATACTGCGGGGATAGTGTCAGTGTTATACTGCGGGGATAGGGTCATAGTTATACAGTGGGGATAGGGTCATAGTTATACTGCGGGGATAGTGTCAGTGTTATACTGCAGGGATAGTGTCAGTGTTCTAGTATAGGGTCAGTATTATAGGGACAGTGGGCCTGATTCAGACCTGCTCGCTAGGCAGCGTATATTCGCTGGCTAGCGAACGGGTAAACACCGCCCCACATACTGCCCCCCCCCCACGCTGTGTGAATCCCCGCATTTGTACGCTTACACATCCACTCGCATGCAGCCGCTGGAAGGAAAAATCATTCAATAATCACCATCAAATGATTTTTCGTCCGTTTTTAATGAGGGGATAGCGAGGGGATTCTGGTGCCGTTGGGGGGGGGGCAACCTTTACCTGTTCGCTAGGCTGCGATTGCACGCAGCCTAGCGAACAGGTCTGAATCAGTCCCAGTGTCTGTGTTATAGTCAGGGCTGTTTCTAGCCTATTTGGCTTCCTGTGCGAACAAGTAGAAATGCGCACACACACACCCAATACACGGGGAAAAAAGTTTTTGTGTGCGCTCCAGGAAGAGGATATGGCCTAGCAGGAAGGGTGTGGCCTTGTGACAGGGAGGGTGTGGCCTTGCCGAAAAAGACTACCTTACAAATCTGGTCCCAACTCAAGAGGAGCCGAGCAGGACCTGTCTGCACCACAAAAGCACTCATGGAGTCAGATTGCAGGCTTCAGCAGCGGGGGTGCAGTGTGTAGCCAGGAGTCCAGAACAAAGAAAATGTCTGGGAGGTGCAATAACGTATGCGACGGGCCTGGCCCATGCAATAATAAACTTCCCCCGCCGGACCCCGCTAACGTGGAAGCACATAGTCCCGTCGACGCCACCAAAGGCGTGTAGTAAAAATGTACACCTTAATGCCCATTACGCATTATGTCACACTCTGTAATGCCTATTGCACATTATGACACATGCCATAATGCCCATTACAATTTATGCTACACACAATAATTTCCATTACATATACCACATGCCGTAATGCCTAATAAACATTATACTACACACCGTAAACTATATTACATATTATACCACATAACTTAAGTGCCACTTACCTACATGCTCGATGCCAGGAGGTACATACTCGTTGCCAGGAGATACATGCTCATTGCCAGGGGTTATGTAAGACCCTCAAAGAGTTATAATTGATTTACAACATACTGTTGTAATAATTAAATATTCTTAAAATGTATTATTTTATTTATTGGCTGTTACCCCTCACAGAGGGAAGTAATCTGAACCCTCACAGAGGGAAATTTACTTATTTCATAAGTCTCCTTCATGGAGCCTAAATGGTCTCTGCCATGGATCGGACAGTACCACCTCAATAGAAGGGGGTGGATAGGACCGCAGTATATTTAAGAGAGGGGCTTAAAACTAGAGTGGGAGACAGAGCTGGCCCCAGAGGAGAGAGTATAAAAATGGGGAGCATGGCTCCAATGGCTCAGTTGAGCCGGGTGTGGTATAGGGTTCCGACAGTCGGGATCCCGACAGTCATTAGCCCGACGTCGGGATCCCAACTGGCTGGACTTAGACAGCATGGCAAGCGCAACAAAGCCCCTTGCAGGCTGGCTGTGCTCGCCACCTATTCTATTCTCCCTCTATGGGAGTCATGGACCCCCACGAGGGTAAATAGCCGGTGGCCGCCGGGAACCCGTCTGTCGGTGTTTTAAAAGTCGGGATCCCGACATCGGGTAAATGACTGTCGGGACCCTGTCCGGCACCCGGTGAGCCGTCTTTGAGGCAAAAGGCTAGAGAGATGGAGCAGTGGTGACTAGGGATGGCCATCGACCATCGATGATTCAAAATCTCCATCGTTGGCAAAGCAAATAGTTTTTTTTTTTTTATCAGGGGGCCGTGACATGGAGCATAGCTCCGCCCCTGATACCCGTAAAGCCCCCCTCCCAGGTTCTGCTTGGTCCGTGGGCCAGTCAGTCAAATGGCCATCAATATTTAATACATCACATAGTGCAAATGACCATCGATGGTACCATACTATCACCATCGATGGTCATCCCTAGTGCTGACAAGCTCCGTTACCTGACAGCGGTGGCTGAGGAGCGGAGATGCCGGGCCGTGACATGGAGATCCCCAGGCTTCCCCTGTAACACTCCTTCTGATCAAGTCTACTGTGGTCCCTCCCTGCACAGGGCATGCCCGTGTCTGCTTGGGGCGGGCAGATGATGTCACATGATGTCAGTACCACACCTCGATTTCGCACAATAACGGGCAAGAAAAAAGTAAGTCCAGGCTTTTATCTACGAAGGGAGGAGACATCACTCGATGTTGAGCGATATTGAATGATTTCTTCTCTGTGCGCATGCATGCGAGTGGATTTGTAAGTGTACACATCCGCTCACATCGCGTCGAGGGTGAGAGTGGTGTGCGTTTGCCTGGGTGACGTTTAGCGAATATCCGCAGCCTAGCAAGCCGGTCTGAATTACCCCAATTATCATGTCACGCCAGCATGTGATATCAGCTGATCTCGGCCTTCGCCCTCAGGTCTGCTTCATGACGCAGTACTGACTACTATGAGACCAGGTTATCTCGGGGTCTAAGGCCAAATGCTTTGCGCACAAACAGTAAGCTGTGAGTGACAGACTGTCAGCCAGGTCGTGACGTACCCTGGCTTTGTAGTGTAGTGTAGTTTTATGTTGACCTGAACTTTATACATAGCGGCCAACTTTTTATAACTCCTCTCCAGGAGAAGCCCGGAGAGCAGGGCTGCCACTATGAATTTTGGGGTCAGGGCTGTTTCTAGCCTATTTGGCTTCCTGTGCGAACAAGTAGAAATGCGCACACACACACACACACCCAATACACGGGGAAAAAAGTTTTTGTGTGCGCTCCAGGAAGAGGATGTGGCCTAGCAGGAAGGGTGTGGCCTTGTGACAGGGAGGGTGTGGCCTTGCCGAAAAAGACTACCTTACAAATCTGGTCCCAACTCAAGAGGAGCCGAGCAGGACCTGTCTGCACCACAAAAGCACTCATGGAGTCAGATTGCAGGCTTCAGCAGCGGGGGTGCAGTGTGTAGCCAGGAGTCCAGAACAAAGAAAATGTCTGGGAGGTGCAATAACGTATGCGACGGGCCTGGCCCATGCAATAATAAACTTCCCCCGCCGGACCCCGCTAACGTGGAAGCACATAGTCCCGTCGACGCCACCAAAGGCGTGTAGTAAAAATGTACACCTTAATGCCCATTACGCATTATGTCACACTCTGTAATGCCTATTGCACATTATGCCACATGCCATATTGCCCATTAAATATTATGCTACACACAATAATTTCCATTACATATACCACATGCCATAATGCCTAATAAACATTATACTACACACCGTAAACTATATTACATATTATACCACATAAGTGCCACTTACCTACATGCTCGATGCCAGGAGGTACATACTCATTGCCAGGAAATACATGCTCATTGCCAGGGGTTATGTAAGACCCTCAAAGAGTTATAATTGATTTACAACATACTGTTGTAATAATTAAATATTCTTAAAATGTATTATTTTATTTATTGGCTGTTACCCCTCACAGAGGGAAGTAATCTGAACCCTCACAGAGAGAAATTTACTTATTTCATAAGTCTCCTTCTTGGAGCCTAAATGGTCTCTGCCATTTACCTTAATAGACCTGAGACCATGGATCGGACAGTACCACCTCAATAGAAGCGAGTGGATAGGACCGCAGTATATTTAAGAGAGGAGCTTGAGACCAGAGTGGGAGACAGAGCTGGCCCCAGAGGAGAGAGTATAAAAATGGGGAGTGCGGCTCCAATGGCTCAGTTGAGCCGGGTGTGGTATAGGGTTCCGACAGTCGGGATCCCGACAGTCATTAGCCCGAAGTCGGGATCCCAACTGGCTGGACTTAGACAGCATGGCAAGCGCAACAAAGCCCCTTGGAGGCTGGCTGCGCTCGCCACCAATTCTATTCTCCCTCTATGGGAGTCATGGACCCTCACGAGGGTAAATAGCCGGTGGCCGCCGGGAACCCGTCTGTCGGTGTTTTAAAAGTCGGGACCCTGTCTGGCACCCGGTGAACTGTCTTTGAGGCAAAAGGCTACAGAGATGGAGCAGTGGTGACTAGGGATGGCCATCGACCATCGATGATTCAAAGTCTCCATCGTTGGCAAAGCATAAACAAATATTATTATTTTTTTTTAATCAGGGGGCCGGGACATGAAGCATAGCTCCGCCCCTGATACCCGTAAAGCCCCCCTCCCAGGTTCTGCTTGGTCCATGGGCCAGTCAGTCAAATGGCCATCAATATTTAATACATCAGATAGTGCAAATAACCATCGATGGTACCATACTATCACCATCGATAGCATAGCATCGATGGTCATCCCTAGTGCTGACAAGCCCTGTTACCTAACAGCGGTGGCTGAGGAGCGGAGATGCCGGGCCGTGACATTCAGATCCCCAGGCTTCCCCTGTAACACTCCTTCTGATCAAGTCTACTGTGGTCCTCCCTGCACAGGGCATGCCCGTGTCTGCTTGGAGCGGGCAGCTGATGTCACATGATGTCAGTACCACACCTCGATTTCGCACAAGAACGGGCAAGAAAAAAGTAAGTCCAGGCTTACTTTTATCTACGAAGGGAGGAGACATCACTAGATGTTGAGCGATATTGAATGATTTCTTCTCTGTGCGCATGCATGCGAGTGGATTTGTAAGTGTACACATCCGCTCACATCGCGTCGAGGGGATTTGGTCAGTGAGAGGGGTGTGCGTTTGCCTGGGCGGCGTTTAACGAATATCTGCAGCCTAGCATGCCGGTCTGAATTACCCCAATTATCATGTCATGCCAGCATGTGATATCAGCTGATCTCGGCCTTCACCCTCGGGCCTGCTTCATGACGCAGTACTGACTATGAGACCAGGTTATCTCGGGGTCTAAGGCCAAATGCTTTGCGCACAAACAGTAAGCTGTGAGTGACAGACTGTCAGCCAGGTCGTGACGTACCCTGGCTTTGTAGTGTAGTTTTATGTTGACCTGAACTTTATACATATCGGCCTACTTTTTATAACTCCTCTCCAGGAGAAGCCCAGAGAGCAGGGCTGCCACTAGGAATTTTGGGGTCTGGGACTGATTTCCAGTCCGGGGCCCCCCTCCCCCCCCCTCTCTCCCTTCACTTACAGTCCGACTCCTGCTGCATGTCCCGAAGCAGGTTTCTTCAATGCAGGATGCCGGCGGCCAATTTAAATGCAGCAATGGCTGGTAAGCCAATCAAAGCTCATGTATCGGTTAGCCTCTGATTAGCTCTAAAGGTGCCCATACACGTACCAATTACCCTGTACTTTTTGTGCTAAAATAGCATTGCATCGCATGCACAATGCATGCACAACGATGCTATTTTAGCACAAAAAGTACCGGGTAATTGGTACGTGTATGGGCACCTTAAGAGGCCGGGGCTTGGGACAGGTGTACCCAGAGCACCCCACTGTCGGCGGTCCTGCTGGAGAGCAGTGAGAGGCTACATGTCGGGGGCAAGATGAGGCTGACATCACCAAACCTGGCCCCCATGAGTCAGCTGCGTTAATTTGCAGGTCCGCGGATTGGGGGAGGGGCTAATATTACGCGATTCACATAATTTTAGCCTCACCCCCTCCAAGCAGACCCACACAATTTGTCATTTTATACAGCGGGGGAGCGGGGGCTGCAGCGGTGATGCGGTAGACTTGCCCATCTTCCAGGGGGGCCATGAGGGGGATCCGATTTGTGGGACCCTCCCGGCCATTCCAGGAGGGTAGGAAAGTATGCGCACTTAGGGGCTCCCTATGTCCTGCTTAAAGTGAGTCACCTTCTGTATTTCATCTTCTGTATTCCTCCCCACCATCCTTAATTTGGTCCTGCTTCTCGTATACTGTCCCACCGGGGCTGAAACTGGGGCTGATTTTCATCACCTGGGGCAGGGCAGTCATTTAGCTCCACTCCAGCTTCCCCTCCCTGCAGACACATATAGGTATTACATCCAGCAACCGGGACATGTGGCAGCCCTGGTCGCACTTTCACACCTGAGGGCCACAGTGTCCTGTGGTGGGAGGAAAGGGGAGGGTTTGGTGGTTGGGAGAGACCCTCCCTGTTGCTCAGCTTAGAAGACCAAGAGGCAGGGTATCGGTCATTGGGTCAACACGATGAAGGTCTTATGAATTAACCTTATGAATTAAGGTTCGTGCAGCCTCCTCTGGCCAGGCTTCCTCCTCTCTGCCGGGAACAGCGCTGTGTAGTAGGGTCTGAGCACCAGAGCAGCGGTTCTCTAACTGTGGGTCCCGACCTTCTCAGCATGGGGTCGCGACTCCATGTTGCTGACCATCAGGCTGATGACTTTTCCAATCTAAGTCATTGATATAAGGAGTCTCTAAATCTGTTGAATTGTCTGTTATTTTAGACTCCTCCCATAATTTTGTGGCTCCCCACATGTATGTGCTGTCTGCTGACTACACATGTGATGTGATGACCTTCTGCAGTCACTTGCTGGGGTCCTGTCATTATTTTTATTGTCTGATGGGCTCCCGGAGCAAAATAGTTTGAGGACCCCTGATCTAGAGCAATCAGACCCTACTGCGCATGTGTAAATCTCTGCAAAAATGGAGCCGTGGACATTTTTCCGGTGATGTTGTATCCAGCTGCTGCTGGAGGGGCGGGGCTAAAATGACATAATCACATAGTCATTTTATCCCTGCCTCCTCCATGGAGACCTGCGCATAGGTGTAATTTTACATCATGGAGGCGGGGCTTAATGACACCATGCTCAGGCCCCGCCCCCAAAATGCTGCTGAGTCTCCTCTCTGGGCTTCTCCCGTAGAGGAGACTAGAAAAGTCGTCAATCCTGGTCTATTTATGCAAAATGTCTCCTGAGGCATTATCGGATTATTTCACTACAGCCACATACAAAGATGCAGCTGCTGACTGAACTGCATCCATCTCTCATATTTCCTGGTAAATACCTGTACTGTGTAGGTGTTAAACTATGGGAAAATGGCCGCCAAGCCGTTTTCCATGTGGTTTTACAGGGCCGCCGATGCAGACACCAGACTCCGAAATGTATGACATTGCCATACCTCGGCCTTGGATGTATTGCAGACCAGTCAATTATAAATGTATTATGTAATTAGCACATATGGCCACGTGTAAAATGGTGGCATATACATTGGGACAGGGGGACTACAGGTGAAAGAGTAAAGCTGTATATTACAAGGTTGTATTCTCTAATTATTCCCAGGTTTATCAATATATAAGTCATGGTCAATCACCAGCAATCTATACAGATCAGGGATAAAGAGGAGAGGACTGGGTCCTTCTCTGCATCAAGATCAAGGTTCAATGCTACTTCAGTATTGACATAGATTCAAGGGCACAGCCTTGTAAAGTCCATTCTGTGCAAGGTAATTATTAACCCTGTGCTGGGCTTCTGCTGCTGGCGTAACTCCTCTGTGCCTGCTGGTGCTGCAGGTGCATTTCTGTGTTACATCTGTATCGCTCCCTTCCCTCAGGGCCTAATTCGTACCTGTTTGCTGGGCAGCCTATATTCGCCAGTGTTTATTTCGCCGATGAAAATGTAGACTAAAACTATTCGCTGACGAAGGTTTTTTTCTCTGACTAAAATGTGACGATAACGAAAACAGGAATTTTTTAATAACGAAAATGTTCACTAAATATTCGGTCATGTTGTCATGACTAAAATTGACTAGACGAAAATGCTGTATCATTTTCATCAGGACACCACATATTTACAGTGATTGATTTTATTTGGATTTTTTAATTAATAATACTGTATTTTATACAGTTTTAACCCATCTTCTCTGACCCTAGATTTACTTACGCTGTGCAACAACTCTGTCTTCAGAATCACTCCGTCAGTTTGTGTAGCTAGCTAATTCGTTATCTTTAGCTAAATATCTATATACAGGTTGACTGTCCCTTATCCAAATATCCGATATCCAAATTATTCCAAAAACCCATACATTCCAGAAAGTGAAAAAAAAAATCTTGCTAAAAACATACTGGGGACATCTATAACAGCACTACTGGGGACATCTGTAACAGCACTACTGGGGACATCTGTAACAGCACTACTGGGGACATCTGTAACAGCACTACTGGGGACATCTGTAACGGCACTACTGGGGACATCTGTGACAGCACTACTGGGGACATCTGTAACGGCACTACTGGGGACATCTGTAACGGCACTACTGGGGACATCTGTAACAGCACTACTGGGGACATCTGTAACAGCACTACTGGGGACATCTGTAACGGCACTACTGGGGACATCTGTAACAGCACTGTGGGCAGGATGTACTAAAGGGAAAATGCGGTAAACCCCCCGTTTTACCGCATTTTCCTATGTACTAAAACCCGTTCGCAGCGATATCGCAGGGCAGGGTATCGCCACCTTTGGGTGGCGATACCCTATAGAAGCCTATGGGCTTCTTTTCGCCGCCCGCCGCGTCGCCGCAACCCCGCCGCCTCGCCGACCCCCCCTTTCCCCCCTCCCTTGGGCTTACCTTCTTGCAGGTCCTCCTGGACCCCGGAAGGTAAGCCCTTCCTCCCCCTAGCAACGCAGCCGGACGTCCTTCCGGCTGCAGGGGGGAGGAGGAAGCGCCGGGGACAGCTTGCTTAGCTGTCCCCGGCGTGAAAGCAGCAGAAGCCGGCTGGGAGGTGACGGAGCCCCCCCGCAGACCACAGTACAGGTATCGCGGGGGGGCTCCGTCACCGCATCACGATGCTAGCCGCATATGTTAGTACATATGCGGCGGCATCGCGGCGGGGGGGGGGGGGCGCGAAGGGCGGCGATGTATTTTAATACATCCCGCCCTGTAACAGCACTAATGGGGACATCTGTAACAGCACTACTGGGGACATATGTAACAGCACAACTGGGGACACCTGTAACAGCACATCTGGGGACATCTGTAACAGCACTACTGGGGACATCTGTAACAGCACATCTGGGGACATCTGTAACTGCACTACTGGGAACATCTGTTACAGCACTACTGGGAACATCTGTAACAGCACTACTGGGTACATCTGTAACAGCACTACTGGGGACATCTGTAACAGCACTACTGGGGAAATCTGTAACAGCACTACTTGGGCCATTTGTAACAGCACCACTGAGGACATGATATCTAACTGGCACTACTGGGGACATCTGTAACGGCACTACTGGGGACATCTGTAACGGCACTACTGGGGACATCTGTAACAGCACTACTGGGGACATCTGTAACAGCACTACTGGGGAAACCTGTAACAGCACATCTGGGGACATTAGTAACAGCACATCTGGGGACATCTGTAACAGCACATCTGGGGACATCTGTAACAGCACATCTGGGGACATCTGTAACAGCACTATGGGGGACATCTGTAACAGCACTACGGGGGACATCTGTAACAGCACTACTGGGAACATCTGTAACAGCACTACAGGGGACATCTGTAACAGCACTACGGGGGACATCTATAACAGCACTACGGGGGACATCTGTAACGGCACTACGGGGGACATCTGTAACGGCACTACTGGGGACATCTGTAACAGCACTAATGGGGACTCTTCTCTATCCTCATCCAGCTTGATCTGTCGGCTGCCTTTGACACTGTTGACCACCCTCTCCTGCTCAACACCCTCCGCTCCTTTGGCATCACTGGCACGGTCTTCTCCTGGTTCACCTCATACCTCTCCGATCGCTCCTTCTCCGTCTCCACTCCGAGCTCCTCCTCTCCTACTACCCCCCAGCCAGTCGGTGTTCCCCAAGGGTCAGTCCTTGGCCCTCTCCTCTTCTCCCTCTACACCACCTCTCTGGGCACCCTCATCAGCTCCTATGGTTTTCATTACCACCTTTATGCTGATGATACCCTAATCTATCTCTCCTCCCCCGACTTATCCCCATCACTTCTGTCCAAGGTCTCCGAATGCCTCACGGCCATCTCAGCCTGGATGACCCAACGCTTCCTGAAACTAAACATGGCTAAAACTGAACTTCTAATCTTCCATCCCCCGAACATCCCCTCTTCTCCCACTATCTCCATCAGCATTGGTGAAACCGAGATCACGTCCACCGATCAAACGCGCTGCCTCTGTGTCATCATTGACTCCTCCCTCTCTTTCACCCCCCACATTCGTGCTCTCTCACAGTCTTGCCGCTTTCACCTGCGCAACATCTCACGCATCAGACCATTCCTCTCCACTGACGCGACCAAAATTCTCATTCACTCTCTTGTCATCTCCCGCCTTGACTACTGCAACATCCTTCTCTCTGGGCTACCTCTCACCCGCCTCGCACCTCTCCAATCCATTCTTAACGCTGCTGCTAGGCTCATCTTCCTCTCCCGCCACTCTACCTCCGCCTCCCCCCTCTGTTTATCTCTTCACTGGCTCCCCATTCCTTTCCGAGTTCTCTTTAAACTCCTCACCACCACCTACAAGGCTCTCTCCTCCTCCACAGCTCCTTACCTCTCTTCACTGATCTCTATCCACACTCCCTCCCGTCCTCTTCGCTCCATCGCTGACCGCCGACTGACCTTTCACCTAATCACCTCCTCCCACTCCCGTGTCCAAGATTTCTCTCGCGCTGCCCCCCTGCACTGGAACAACCTCCCGCCACCCATCAGGCTATCTGATTCCCTTACCTCCTTCAAGCGCTCCCTCAAAACCCACTTTTTTTCGACTAGCCTATCCCTCCTCCTAACCTCTTTTGATCCTCCTATCCTGCCTCCGTTCCCCTCCGTTCCTACTTATCCTATTGTATTTCGTTCGTCCACCCACCTATTTTTAGTATGTTAACTCTTATGAGCAGGGCCCTCCTTCATCACGTACTCACCCTACCTCATTACCTCACCTGTGCTCCTGTCCTGTTCTTCCCTTCCTCTACTTCATCTTCGGTCTCCTTGACTATTTTGACACCTACTTCTGAACTGATGCTGATTTTAGTTCTACCAGCTATACCCCTATTTATACTGTATCTTTCTACACACCCTGTACGTTACCTTGTAATTTGTTTTTTTTTTGTTTGCTATGCACGGCGCTGCGGACACTTTGTGGCGCCTTATAAATAAACGTACTACTACTACTACTACATCTGGGGACACCTGTAACAGCACATCTGGGGACATCTGTAACAGCACATCTGGGGATATCTGTAACAGCACTACTGTGGACATATGTAACAGCACATCTGGGGACATCTGTCACAGCACTACTGGGAACATCTGTAACAGCACTACTGGGAACATCTGTAACAGCACTACTGGGGACATCTGTAACAACACTACTGGGGAAATCTGTAACAGCACTACTTGGGCCATTTGTAACAGCACCACTGAGGACATGATATCTAACTGGCACTACTGGGTACATCTGTAACAGCACTACTAAGGGCATGATCTGTAACTGGCACTAAATACTGTATGTGTAAGACAATTATTGCTTGGCATTCAAAGTCAGTATCTGAGATAGTACACAAACTTTGTTTCATGTTTTGAAACCTTGTTTTATGCACAAATTAATTATATTTGTGTGCATTTCATGTATTTGATGTGTTTGTACAGCATAAATGCATGATACTTCAAGATACATATTCTGAAATATGGAATAACCTGTTATCCAAAATTCTTCTGCTCCCGAGCATTTTGGATAAGAGATACTCAACCTATATTATAATATGCATCCTTACAGCTTAATTTTATTTTGCAGTAGACTAGTACTGTACTACTTACTTGTATCTACCAAGTTGTATTTTTCTTTCATTATTTAAATGAAGTTATTGAAGAAAGATTACCCAAGAAGCTCAGGCAGTTGAGTGGCAGGTGGGTTGGCCAACCAGGTAGCTTAGGGGCGTTAATTTAGATATTCTATCCAATTCTGGTTGGTTCCACAAGATACGTTGACCAAGTCTAGCTGCCATAGAGTAAAGCTCGACGTTCGGAAGACCCAAGCCACCCCTAGATGTATGCTTTGATGTATGAGATATCTAGATATCTATGTGCAGGAGGCTCAATATCTTGGGTCAGACCCGATGCGCGTGGGAACGTGCACCATGTCCTTGTCATGTCAGTCACCATCAGATTTTGTCAGATTAGTTGGCCCAATCTGTCTGAATTGGGTCAAATCTGACAAAACCTCACAAGTGTATGGAGGCCTTCACACTGGGGTGGGAAATACGCACTTTTTGCATGAATTATTTTTAGATTAATTTACGCCCAGGTGGCGATTATCTCTGCGCCAGCCATCAGAACCAGTGTATTATTGTCTAATGCTGTAGAACGCTGGAAGGCTGGATAAGGAGTCCGCTAGATGCAGCTCAGTAAAAGACACAGCTGCTTATCAGAGGTTACTAGAAAGCGCTTCGTCCTAGCAACGTTCTCTACACCTTAGGTCAGGGTCTGAGTCGTGCATATCATTATTATCAGCCATCAGAGATAACGTCAAGAAGTCAGATTTTATTTACCATCTGTTATTTGCATGTAAGTATAGGAATTCCTTTATTCCCTGGTTACCAAGGAACAATTCCCTCTAACTCCGGAGAATCCCTGAACTGTCTAAATACAGACATGGGGGCCCATTCAGGGCTTTCTTAACATTGTCGGGAGCCCCTGGAAAAAACATGGGCCCCCACATATTTATATAGTGTTCATTCTAGCACCCGCTATCTTTGAAAACCCATGCAGTTCCTGTTCCCTGCCTGGGGTGTCGCTGTCTGCTGTGGTGTTTCTAGCACAGGTCTGGTTTGCATATCAGTGCTGATATACAGACCACACTACGCTAGAAGCACTACAGCAGACAGCGACACCCCAGGCAGGGAAGAGGAACTGCATGGGTTATCAAAGATAGCGGGTGCTAGAATGAACACTACTTATATGCAGCGGGTCCGGGCAGAGACGTTTATTGAAGGACTGCAGATGCAAGCAGATTATAGTTTGCATGAGCAAATCCACACAGCGACAAAAATAGCGTATGGAGCATAATCGCGCTCCCCTCGCAATTCGACTAACAGGAAGCCGGCGTTTGGGGGGTTTTACTGGCCATTTTCAGGGATTGTCTGGGTGGCGGCTATCTACTCACAGTTATCTGCAACTTTGCAGATGAGCAATCGTGGCTGATTCAGGTCCTAGACGCGACTATAAGGGCTGTGCGGACACATCTGTATCATGGAAATCACCTTTGGATATTTCATTGTACCTATCCATACCAGGGGCGGATTGGCCCACCGGTAACCCGGGCCATTTCCTGGTGGGCCGGCCCAAAAGTCATTAAAAAGGGGCCGGCCGCGCTCCCCCCTGGGCTTGCTGGGCCGCAGCACTTTGCCCACTTCCAAAATGGATGCGGGAGGGATGTGCGCACAGCACCTCCCAGGCTCCCAGCTCCCGTACCCCCTCCGCCCGGCCTGCAGCAGGTGAGCCGCCCCCCCCCCCCTTCGGCGACCATTAATGCATTTTTAAGAACTTAAAAAAAAAATGCATACCGCCCCCCCCCCATGCGTACATGCATACATACCATCGCCGCCGCCCCCCCCCCAGGCGTACATGCCGCTGGTCCCCCCCGGGGATACATGAGGCCGCCGCCCCCCCCCCCAATCACCACCACCCCCAGCTTACATATTGCCGCCACCCCCCCCCCCCCAGGCCCAGATTCGGGACCCAGACCGCCCCTGATCCGTACACAATTCAGCTGGCGGCTGACAGCTACTGATTTCAACATTAACCTGCAATAAACTCTTCACTTCCAACCCAATGATTATCACAGGCTTTAGTCCGACCTTCAGTTCTCCATCTCTCTGATAGAATCCATGCCATAAACTTGGAGGCTATCTAAGGAATTCTCCTTTATCTTGTATTAGACTGTCATCCAGATATTTATGTTTTGCTGAAACCATCCTGAGGCGCAACCTCTGCCTGGTCCCTTATTTTAGCTTAGCCTTCATGTGAGCAGAATATTGGACCTTAGACTATACATTGTTGGGAGTTACAGTCACCCCATAACTACCCTAACCCTCTTCCTCCACTTCCTTCACCCTCTCTTCCTGCAGCCTAATTGTAACCCTCCTTCCCCGCAGCCTAACCTTACCTATGTCACGTGCAGGCAGGGCAGCCGAGAGGGGGGGGGGAGTAGGTACTAATTACCCGAGCTTGCTGGAGGGGCCCTGGGCCAACCCACCCCCATACCCCTCCGTCCCTCCCGGCATCAGCAGCAGCACACATACAATATATGCTGTGTTGACAGCAGGCTCAGCCTGCTGTCAGCACAGCACATGCTGTAGGTGTTGCTGAGTTTAGAGTTTTCTTTCACCCCCTCTAAACATTTTGGGGGGCGTGGCCTAAGCGCAGGAGGCGGCCTCGTCTCCAAAATTTTACCGGGGCCCGGCATTCCTCTCGGCTGCCCTGCGTGCAGGACAGTAGAGGGCCCAGTATACTTCTCAGGGTGTGTGGCCTAATTGTGGGAGGCGTGGCCATGCACTCTTAGAATAAAATATAGAACAAATAGCACTTAAGCAGCTCCCTGGTCACACTGTTTCCCAGCACACAGCAGCATGTGTTAGTTTGGGAAGAGCTGCTTCAGTTACTTATGCCAGATAACGGAGGCGCCACTGGGACCCTCCAAGGTAATTAGTATGGGTTGGGATCGTTTGGTCTACAGCAAGTTGGTCGACATGGGACAAGGTCCACAGGTCAATAGGTCGTCAGTGTCTAGGTCGACAGTCAAAAGGTCGACATGGTGTAATTCACTGTTTTTTTTTGACCCGCATGTCAACACAGTCAACATGGACACAGTTTCCAGTGCACTGCATACCCTCACATCGCTCGCAATTATTCGGGCACGGTGCCTTTCTGCGCTTGGCACACTATTTTATTCTCCCACCATGCCCTAGTGGATGGTAGGGCATGAAATACCACCTGTCGGCTCAAAAAAGTCAATGGCGACCTAATGCTTGTTTCGACTTAATGCTTGTGTCGACCTAGACCCATGTCGACCTATCCGCATGTTGACCTAACGGTGTAGACCCAATGCTTGTCGACCAACTTGCTGTAGACCCAATGACCGTATCCTATCAGTACTCCCCCCCCCCACCTTTTGGCACGGCTGGTCATGTGATAGTAGTGCTGTGAAACACCATAATTTGGCGCCAGACCCTCCCAATTCCCCTCACATGTTCATTGTATGGATACAAGTCCTCTAGCACATTACTTGACTACAAAATGGTAAAGGAATAATTACAAAGTTAAACACAGACACACACATGCACACACACGCACACACACATGCACAAACACCCATAGCCTGAAGAAAATGCAATTGAGGGTGGGTGGAGCCAAGCAGGAGCGCACAGTGCTGGACACAGGGCCTGATTCAGGACTGATCACTGGGCTGAAAATCTTCGAAGCCTACTGCTCAGGTAAATGCTGCACCACGCCGCCTCGCTCACGTGATATCCTGCCCATTTGCATGGCTGCGATTTCATTCGTAGGGCCGCTGCTGACGGCGATCTTCGCTCGCAATAGCCAGACACTGCCTGCGTTTTCCAGGCATTCCCAGAAAATGCCAGAGTGCCGCCCACAAACAGCCGCCTTGCAAACACACAGTGATGCATGCCTCTGCCGGCTTAGTTTGCAGCGCTGTGTACCAAGAAAAAATACAATTGCATTTTTCACCAGCTGTGTGCGAGCGCATTGTGGCAGTGCAAAAAAATGCATTATGGCGCAACTTTCCTATGGAATGTCATGGGCACACTATTCACAGCAAATAAGTCATTTTGCTGCAAAAAGAAGTTATGCTGCATCTGGTCCACATCGATAGGACTTTGGTCATACTTTATCTCTCTCTCCGTCTCCTATACTGTCCTAAAATGTGAGTGAAATTCCTCTGTTGTGTTCCTGGCTGTGAAACAGTTACTCCACACAAGTAGCGAATAGGTGGAGCAGGCAGGGAGGCTGGGCATCTGGAGATTAGCCAAACACTGAAGCCACTGACAGCTTCTAGTAGGGACCTCTTACTGACAGCCTCAGTATAGCTGGGATCTCTTACTGACAGATTCAGTCTAGCTGGGAACTCTACTGACGGCTGGTAGCAGCAGCAGCAGCAGCAGGTAACAGACCTCCATGTCTTTGTGTCATCGCTGTCTGTATATGGTAATGACACTGTCATTTACACTGCTGTCCACAATATTCTCCCCGGACACTGAGCTCTACATGGGAGCATCTACGCAGATTACACCCTACAGACGACTACGCGTTTCACGCCACAATCCGCACCATGGGCCAAATGTAATAGGGTGAGAGTTTCAGAAAGGGAGACATTTTGGGAAAGTTTTCCCCTTTTTTTTAAAGCAGCAATCAATTACATGGCAAATCAACCTGGTTTTCAGTGTAATTGATTGCTGCTTTAAAAAACAGGGGGAAAACTCTCCCAAAATCTCTCACTTTCTGAAACTCTCACCCTATTACATTTGGCCCAATGTCTCGTCTACCTGGTCGGATTTATAGAGGGCCTTTTAAAGATTTTAATAAATCTTAATTTTAAATAAATATTACCTTCTAAAGATTACAATACATTGTATCTAATATGAAGGAAAGGGAGGGTTTTATTTTGTTTTTCTTCAGTAAAAGGGACTTTTTAAAGGGACAATCAATTTAAGGGAGAGTTCTCTAAAATTTGGGACTGTCCTGGATATTTGGGGCAGCTGTCAGCAGCTACAAGACCCTATTACAGCACAGAGTATCTGGCTGTCCACGGTCTCACAGAAGTTGCATTTGTGTTACTTTGTTATCATTGTTATCATTTCATGTGAGTTCCCTGCTACAGAAATGCAGCAAAGTCATTGTGGGTTCTGGGTTTATCTGATCCAGTGACTGTTTTTTTTGTATTGAATGAACTTGAAGTTGCATTTTGTTTTCTAAAGGGTTTCCTTGCAGGAAATTAACCCAGACACCTATAATACAGTGGTATCGGAAGTAACGGGGACAAAACTTCTGTTTTGGTATAAGTTATTTAAAAAATAAAAGCATTCAGTAAATCATTTACATAGTAGTACTATTAAATAATACGACCAAGCTAAGCAGCAAGTACTTGTTATACAGCACATGCGGTATCTTCATCATCATTGTAAAGAGATGTTTTTTTATGGTGTTGAAGCTCTTCCCTCTTCTCGGAGTCTGTGCCAAACTATTGAAGAACCAGGATGAGATGTAGCAAACTTTGGGTAAGCCATACCTGCTAGCCTAGCGAGCAGGTATGAATTACCCCCAAAGTACCAACCAATGAGCAGCAGGTATCATTTTTCAAACACAGACTTTACAATGACAGTTACAAGCTGATTGATTGGTAGTCTGGTTTATGGAGTAAATTTACTAATGCCGTGTTCTCACTGCCAGTGAGAAAGACACGGCTTTTACCCGGCATTAAAATGCTTGGGACTGCAGGGACGGACCCCCGTTCTCACTGCAAGGCAAATTCCCGGGTGAAGAAGTTCTACCCGGGAATTTGCCTTTGGATTTTCGGCAGTGTGAACGGGTCAACCCATGTCTGCATACCCGGATCTCAGACACAGGTAAAAAGAAGGGTTTTACCCATGTAGGAGATCCGAGTATGCGACTCGTTCACACTGCAAAGAATCCTGTGTTAAAAGGCAAATTCCCGGGTTGACGTGCTAGACCCGGGAATTTGGCTGCAGTGAGAACGGGGTATAATATGGGAGTTCTATTGAATTGAGGATGGGATGCTGCCCATAGTTTATTTTCTATCCAGATCCCACATTTAAAACATTTCAAAGTCATCCGAAAGATACATATCCCCGATTTATTTGCACACCACCGTACGTTTTCTATCGGGAAGCCTCTACATTTTCCCCATGCTTATTATAAAATAATTTATCTCCTAAGCTGCATAAAATGAACACTATTTACTAACGTGGCACTTTGGTTTAAACTAACACCAAACAATTAAAAAATAATCTTTGATTGTCTGGTAAAACTACACAGTGGTCTGTCCCTACCTTTTTATGTTATAATTTCATTTTGTTACTTTGCTGAACTTGTCAAGCAATCTACATGTAATGCCCCGTTTGATGTGGTCTATTTTTCTATTTGATTTTCGCGTATATAAGCAAGATTGAATGGAGATCGGACCTATTTGATCAATCCCGATGCGCGGCCCCGCGCCATCTTAATCGAATAGGGAAATAGACTGTGTAGGCAAGACTATATTGCACAGATCTGCACTATATTGTCCAAAGCCTTACCGTGCGATTTAATCCCGATCCCACAGTGTGTACTCTCCTTTAGGAAACTTGGAGCTTCTGATACCATGGTTCCTTTATATAGTGCGATAGTTACCTGCTTCTGCTTTTCCAACTAGTTCTATCGACTGCAATAACTTGCATTAGTAGTTAATGAGAGCTGAAGGAATATAATTATATGCAGAAATGCTAATTGCAACAGAGAAATGAGTAAGAAAATCAGAAGCAGAGGTTCCCCAGCCTCCCCTACCCAGAGCCCCAATTGTGCAGCTGTTTTCTCCCGGACTCCTGCATTCCTAGTACAGTCTCCAGCTGATTGCTCTGGGGGAGGACAAGGTTCTGTGACTAGGAGGGATAATGGGCCTTATTCTGGTTGGTGCGGCCGGGCTGTACGCGTACGTCCCGGGGTTTTTTATGATCTGCGCATGCGTACATTCGCTAATGCGCAGGCGTGAACACTCCACAACGCTTACGGACGGGTCTCTACGTGCGAAAAAACCTGTACGCGAGTGTACGGGCATTGGGGGTGGCATAGGGGCGTGATGAGGGGAGCGGCCGAAATAATGAGGGAAAATGGGCGTAAATATGGGCGTACACGGGGGTGTGCACCAAAAATGAGCGGTGCTACTACCGCACGATCGACTAAAGCACCGTTCATTTCGGACACAAAACCGCCATTTTAAACCACCCCTACAGATACCGCATGCCAGCGTGCGCCTGGGTTTGCTAATTTACGCTGATTACTACCAAACACATACACCTGAATGTAATAACCAATGCTGCAGTCTATTAAGTCCAAACCATGATTTCACTACCTGCAAGCCACACACAGCACTCAAACACATTGGAAGCTTATCTTTCTATACTTCTCTACATTTAAAGGTTTGTTTAATTTAAGGTAAGAATCTTTTTAAGACCTGCTTATATATGCTAAGGTAGGTATTTGCTAAACAGTTAGACACATTCACTACGTGCTTTCATAGACTTTACACAGTAGCACACTCAATCTACACAAGTCGACATGTGTCAACGTGTTCACTCTAATACAAACATAGGTTTTGTATTTATGATACAATAACATAAACCACATCTAACACCTACAAAGGATGTTTCAGCAATGTTTTAAGCCCATGGCCACTATTTTGCACATTAATTAATTCAATCAATTAATTAATTTTCATAATTATAGTTGAAAGGCAAGATTTGCAGGTCCATATATGTGAAGGGTATGCCAGCGTACACGGACGTACGCTCACTCTCACGAGCGGTGACATAAGCTGAGTTTTCTATTGAAAACAATAGGGACCCGTCCGTGCAAGCTGGCGTACGCTCAGATAGCCGCAAGAAGTCGGTGGGAAGACGGACGAGAGACGTCCGTAAACGGTGGCGTACGCTCTGTTGTACGCCAGTTGTCGGAGTGTAAGGGCTGGCCCGTCCGTGTACGTTGGCGTACGCTCAATTGTACGCCACTCCCCTTTGACGTTGTTTCTGGCCGTACGTATGCGGCTGAGTTGTGGGTGGACTTAACCCCAACGGATAGCGTACGTTAATAGCGAACGTACGCACGTTTGGCCGCTACGATCAGAATAACCTCCAATAACCCTGGGCGAAATGCAATAGGGTGCAATTTTTAGACATGTGCGATTTTCTCTTTTTTTTTTTTGACAAAAAGGGGCGTATTTGCACATTTTTCAAAAATCGCAAGTGTAATAACGTGCAAATTGCGGTAAAATTCACACGTTTTCACCTTCTCTAAAAAAAAAATGCAGATTCAAAAACTTATCCAGGTGTTTTCTCATACAAAATCGCAAATGTAATAGGGAGCAAATTTTCAATTTGAACCCTTAAAATGACCAAAAATTGCAAAACAAATAGACCAGGTCCAGCCTGGCGAGTTTGACAGAGCCATGCACCGATCAGTGTGATCCGTGCATGGTTCCATCCAAAAAATTGTTCTAAAGTTAACAATAAAAAAAATTACGTGCTGGTCCCCCCCATCCCCCCCATGTTGACCTTTTGATTGTCGATCTTCCCCATGTCGACCTAATGCTTTTGTCGACCTAATGAGCCTGTCAACCTAATCCATGTCAACATTGAGTCATGTCGACCTTAATGCATGTCGACCTAGTGGTGTCGACCTAATGTTTGTAAACCTACTTGCTGTCTATCCAATGATCCATACCACCCAATATTGGCCCCAGCAGCTACTGCCATCTTCAGACAGCGGAAGTGAGTTGTAGACTATGGGCCATAGATCATAGCTCCAGTCCCCTCTGCCAGAAAAGGCCGATGTGCATGCTGGTCAGCATGACCGGACATGTGCTCCAGCCTCGGCACCCCTGTCCCTGTCGGTGCCTGTGCTGGGTGGTACATTCCCCCAATGTGATCGCATTCTGCAATCACGCCTGGATTGTATTGCAAATGATCCATGATAATGGGCCCCACACTGGGCGTCCAACATCTTGTGGTTAGTAAAGCTTCTAGATCTATCTACTGATGGTGGGCACTACAAGTTATTTCATAAGATCAGCAGAGGCCAAAATGCAGCAAGAGATAAAACCGGTCATTTAGAAACGGGTCTGCAAGTAACTGTAACATGGGAGAGACAGAGGGGAAACTGCACCACGGTCTGAGGAATTACTGAGGCTGAGGAATTACTGAGGTTTGTATTCCTCACATAGGGCCTTATTCTGATTGGTGCGGCCCGATCAGAATATGCGGCCGCAACCGTGCAGGCGAATCCCCGCCTTCCATACGGATCGCCACCTGCCGTCCGTACGCGGATATGTGGCGATCCGCATGAAATTGGACGGGGATACGCCTCCTCCGTCTTGGGAGCAGCTCCTGCATTCGATGGTCGCCGAACATCGAATGCAGGGCCGCACGCTCCACCAGGTCCCGCAACACAAGACCACACGGACACTTGTCCGTGTGAAATCATGTATGGGGGCGGGCAGCTGACATCCGGCGATGTCAGATGCCCGCCCCGTACCCACGCGTCACGGCCTCATTACCATGCATACGCCCCGCGTTTGCATGGGAACGCCCATGAAACGCGGGGCGTATGCATAGGGTAATGAGGCTAAGTAGCCCCTCACGCCCCTCTACGCCCCCTGTGCGGCGTATAAAGAATCCGTGCGGCGAAATCGCCTGTACATGCGCAGAGTGACCTCTGCACATGCGCAGACGATCAACATCGGCGGTCCGTCCGCATGCGGGAATATCCGCACCGATCAGAATAAGGCCCATAATCCGACGCGTTTCTCTCTCATTCCTTCTGGGAAAGTCTGTCCTTTCTTGCCATAATAATGCCGCACCCTGCCTGAATCATACAAAGTATGATAATACCTAATAGTACCTAATAATAGATTTTTTTTAAATTAATGACCCATTCCAGGAGGGATAAAATACTCTCTATCAGGACTTCCCTCTTTATATATATGATTGACGTCACCTGTGTTGAACTATTTAATTTATAATAAAGGAATTTTAACACGTGATGGTAATCATAAATTAAGATGGAAGGCCAGGTATTGAGGATTGTGTCGACCCCCCCCCCCCCCCTGGAATGGGTCATGTGAGGAGGTATGGATTATGTATATTAGATTTAGGCCTCAGGAATCAGCAGAGCTAGTGATGTCACTTTGCTCTGGCCAGGGGTAAGGATGGACATCGCATCACAATGTTTCTTAACATCAATGATTTTGTTTTGATGGTAGTACTTTTACCATTCGATGGTGGCATTCCAATGTTTTGGAATGGTAAACATTTGATGGTGATACAATGGTCCCACCCCCACAGCCAGCCATGCTTCTGCGCATGCGTGGATGTACTGAATATATTTGCACATGCGCAAAAAGGGCTTTTTTTGCATGTGTACAAATCATATACATTTTTTTTCTATTGAATTCTTTTGATGCGATGGTCAGTTACCATCGCATTGACAGATTCATGTCGGAAGCCCACCATCAAATGTTGGCTATGTCTATCCCTAGCCAGGGGCCCCTTTAGCAAGTGATCTCCACAGGCAAGAGGAGCATGTGATAGGCTCCTCCAATCAGTGCTCAGCATACCCTTAGCACAGTCTCATAGGAACTATTTTCCATAGGCATTGCCCCAGGCTGAAGTGGTAGTGGACTGTGACTAAAGAGCCACACCTCAAGGGGCCCACTGCTGGCGCTGCTGTCTATCATAAAGTTTGATAGGTGCATTGGCAACAATGGACTCAGAAGCTGGCAGAGCAGGGAGAGTGCCTCTCCTGTGTCTTCCTGCTTTTTATACCTTGCCCCCCCCCCCCCCCCCGGCATGCCCTAGATGCGGCCCTCAACATGAATGTTTTGTGCTCACACTTTTATGTTCAAACTGGTGTCATCCATGTAAACCAACTCACTCATTCCACTCACTACACTGGAAGGCCAGTCTACACTCCCGGCAGTACAGGAGACCTCCTGGAAATTTAGGAGTTTCCCCAATGTTCTCAGAAGGGTAGGCAATTATGTATATGCTGAGCTGTATATAAAGCCATGTTAGGTTTGCTTTAAATACCATTTTATAGACATTAAAAGAAGGCACCCACTAAGGCCAAGATAAAATGTCAAAAATACTTTCTTGTTTTTACAAATGGTCAACAAAATAATACACAAATTTATAATGCTTCCAAAATAACTACATTGATTTATTCGTTTTGCTGATGTTTCTATATTTTTATGAAATAAACTATTTACTTTTGTTTGGCTTTTTAGCATCCAAGATGGGCCTGTTGATCCCAATCCTTCTGGCGGTGCTCTTTTCCGTTCTTGGAGGCCTCTACCTGTTGGGGATGTTCCGGAAGAGGAGACCGAATGAGCCCCCTCTAGACAAAGGCACCATTCCATGGTTGGGTTATGCTCTTGACTTCAGAAACAACAGCGCAACCTTTCTGCAGAGGATGCAGAAAAAACACGGAGACATTTTCACAGTCCAGATTGCCGGCTATTACTTTACATTCGTAACAGACCCACTTTCGTTTGGCCCCATTGTGAAGGAAGCCAGGACGAAGCTAGACTTTGAGCAGTTTGCTATGGAGTTGGTGGCTAGAGTATTTGGCTATCATTCTACACAAAGTGACCACAAAATGCTTGAGAAGGCAAGTACAAAGCATCTCATGGGTGACGGTCTAGTAGTCATGACCCAAGCAATGATGGACAACCTCCAAAACTTGATGCTTCATAACATGGGCTCTGGGGATGGTGAAAGAAAATGGCACCAAGATGGGCTTTTCAATTACAGCTACAATATTGTGTTCCGAGCTGGTTACCTTGCTCTATTTGGCAATGAGCCAGGTAAAGGCAAAGATGGCATAGAAAAGGCCAAGAAACTTGATCGAGAAAGTTCAGACCAGTTGTTTACTGAGTTCCGAAAGTATGATCGCCTCTTTCCACGTCTGGCGTATGCCGTTCTGCCTCCAAAAGACAAAATGGAAGCCGAGAGACTTAAACGAATGTTCTGGGAAATGCTGTCTATTAAGAGAACCCTACAGAAAGAAAATATAAGTGGGTGGATAACAGAACAGTTCCAATATCGTCAAGAAAATGGGATGCCAGAGTATATGCAGGACAGGTTCATGTTCCTGCTTCTCTGGGCCTCTCAAGGTAATACAGGACCATCTTGCTTTTGGCTTCTTCTCTACCTAATGAAGCATCCTGAGGCTATGAAGGCTGTCAATGAAGAGGTAAATAAGGTAATTAAAGAAACGGGACAAGAAGTAAAACCGGGAAGCCCTCCCATCAATCTCACCAGAGATATGCTACTGAAGACCCCCGTTCTCGACAGCACTGTCGAAGAGACCTTGCGGCTGACGGCTGCTCCTGTCCTGATTAGAGCGGTGAAGGAGAACATGAACCTCAAGATGTCCAGTGGGAAAGAGTATGCCATTCGTAAAGGAGACAGAGTTGCCCTTTTCCCCTACATCTCTGTTCAAATGGATCCAGAAATACATCCAGAACCAGAGAAGTTCAAGTACAACCGTTTCCTGAATGAGGATGGCACCAAAAAGTCTGATTTCTACAAGAACGGGAAGCGGCTGAAGTTCTTCACGATGCCATGGGGAGCAGGAACCACCATTTGCCCTGGTCGTTTCTTTGCTACCAACGAACTGAAACAGTTTGTGTTTCTCATGTTGACATATTTTGAATTTGAGCTTGTGAACCCCAAAGAAGAGATTCCAGCCATCGATGCAAATCGGTGGGGTTTTGGCTCCATGCAACCTGTGCACGATGTCCAGTTCAAGTACCGATTACGTTACTAGCTGCAAACGAAAAACAAAACCATAAAACACCACTAGCCTGTCTGACTCGGTCAAGGCTTTTATTGAAGGAAACAGAGATCACAGATATATCAGAGAGGGTCCATGGGAAGTAAAGCATAGTCTATGGCAGGCTTCCCCAACAACAGTCCTCAAGGCACACCAAAAGTGCAGGTTTTAGTGATATCCAGGCTTGAGCCCAGGTGACTTAATTAGTACCTGAGTAATTCTGATTAAACCATCTGTGCTGAAGCCTAAAACCTGCACTGTTGGTGTGCCTTGAGGACTGTGGTTGGGAAAGCCTGGTCTATGGGGACTAAAGCATAGTCCATGGGAAGTCAATGGGAAGTAAAGCTTAGTCCATGGGAAGTCAATGGGAAGTAAAGCTTAGTCCATGGGGACTAAAGTATAGTCAATGGGAAGTCAATGGGAAGTAAAGCATAGTCTATGGGGACTAAAGCATAGTCCATGGGAAGTCAATGGGAAGTCAATGGGAAGTAAAGCATAGTCCATGGGGACTAAAGCATAGTCCATGGGAAGTCAATGGGAAGTAAAGCATAGTCTATGGGGACTAAAGCATAGTCCATGGGAAGTCAATGGGAAGTAAAGCATAGTCCATGGGGACTAAAGCATAGTCCATGGGAAGTCAATGGGAAGTAAAGCATAGTCCATGGGAAGTCAATGGGAAGTAAAGCATAGTCCATGGGAAGCAAAGCACAGTTTAAATATTTATGTTTTTTTTTAAATTGATCAATGAACTTAGATTGTCATAGAAAAAATGCTAGTTGGTACCTAATGTTTTGTCTTTATGTATAACACTTTACATTGTTGGCGCATAAACTTTTATAACCTGTAGGTGTCACTGTTCTTATTGCTGTCCATAATGATGTTAAGTCAGCAACTAATGTTTCTGTATAACACAGGGAGCTATTGTATAGCCTAATAGTTATAGTTAATCGTATAACATTAAAGTTTAAATGCAGTAAATCATACAGTATATCAAATATTATTATCTAATTATTTTCAAATTCTTTAATAGGACTTTAAGGTTGGGGCAGATGTATTAAGCTTTAACAAGAGATAAATACAAGGGTGATAAGGAGAGATAAACGCCCAGCCAATCACCTGCTAACTGCCATATTACAGGCTGTGTTTGAAAAAAGTCAGTAAGGAGCTGATTGGCTGGACGTTTATCTCTCCTTATCACCCTTGTATTTATCTCTTGTTAAGGCTTAATACATCTGCCCCAGTATTCCAAGTGAATTTTCATGCAAAAAGTCCTGGGATCTCATCTGAGTTGCATGAGCTATTGCTGCAGTTCCAGTTGGATACTGGGAATATTTAAGCTTCAGTGGTAGCTCCCCAACCCAGGGTAAGGCCGCCCGGCACGCCGGGTCCTTCCCTGCAATTCATTGCCAAATTTTGTGAATGCATTGCTACTATGAACTATTGCACATCACCGGCTGCTCCCTGGCTGCGCATAAACCACCGGGTCACCGCAGCTGATTATGACATCACACAGCCACCGTGGTCTCCCCCTTCTGATACGGTCACTCCTCTCTTGTCCGGACCGTGCCACTGCAGTCAACGCTGAGGAAATGCTGAGTCGCCACCCCCCCCCCCCCTGGCCCTTAGAATGCGGTTGAATTTTTCGCAAAAGAGGACGCACGTGCATGCTCCGAAATTCGAAGATTCGCAAACATTGCTGAATACTGATGTTTGCAAATCTGATAAAGACGCTGAATAACCCCCACTGCTATGATAAGTCTTATGCTCAGTCTAGTACATCTACGGTATCTGCATCGGTATTCTTTACCCAGTGCATGCTGCTCAGTGCTGTGTGCTGAGCTGAGAGGCAACTGCAGAGGCCGCCTGTACTTCCGCTCCCTGAGCAGTTGTGCGATCCCATCCGCACCCTGGAACCTATCGGTTTAGACACCAGTGCCACTGCACTTTTTTGGGGGGGGGGCATGAAGGGCCCACCAGTAAAAGCAGTGATAGGGGCCTTTGTTTAGGGGCGTGGCCAGCTGCCACAAATAGTTGAATTAGTCAAATAGGGTAAACTCGATGGATAGCGTTTTTTTCAACCTTTATTACTATGTTACTACAATACAAATGTTAGAGAGTGCATGGTCTGGGTCCTTGGATCAGTACATATAGTAAATGCTGCTAGTGCATGCATGTACCAGATTAGTAACAGAAATTCACTTCAGAAAATGGGTGCCGGATGGGGTCCCGACAGTCGGGATCCCAACAGGCATTCACCCGACGTCGGGATCCCGACTGTCAAAACACAGACAGCCGGGATCCCGACGGCCACCTGCTTTTTTCCACGACCCCCATAGAGGGCGAATAGAATAGGTGGTTCGCGTAGCGAGCCACCGTGCCCGCAGCGTGGCGAGCGCAGCAAGCCCGCAAGGGGCTTAGTTGCGCTCACCATGCTGTCTGGGTCCGGCCACTCAGGATCCCAACCTCGGGATAATGACTGTCGGGATCCCAACTGTCGGTCCCCTATATCACACCCTCAGAAAATACATCATAGTTCCAAGAGGAAGTGGGGCCCCCTGATATTGGGGCCCACTGGTTATTTCCTCTGTACCATTGTACCCAATCAGCCACTACTGTTAAAAAAATGAAATGATTAAAATGGTACTTGTTTCCTAACACGGTGCCCACGAAATTCAGTTGTATGGCATCTTATGCATTGTATCGCATCGCATGCCATATACCCGCATTCGATGCGATTTTAAATTGTATAAGCAACCTAATGGGTTTTTTCAATGGTAAATGGCCCCCCATACAATTTTTAATTGTACGATTTTTAATTGTATAAGCACCCTAAAGGGTGTTTACAATGTTAAATGCACCCCCACCCACCCCCACTATCAACGCCAACCCGAAGCGTGGCGAGCGCAGCGATCCCGCGAGGGGCGGCGGTATGCGTCCTCCGACCTTTTCATACCCCCACTATCCACGTCGGCGTGGAGTTGATTTTAGATAGTGTGACGACCGCAGCGAGCCACCGAGCCCGAAGCGTGGCGAGCGCACGCGTATTACTTTACATGTATTTCGCGTCCCCTCGCAGGGCTCGCTGCGCTCGACACGCTTCGGGTTGGCGTTGATAGTACGGGTGGCGTGGGGGCGCATTTAACATTGTAAGCACCCATTAGGGTGCTTATACAATCATTTATCTTATAGGGGGCACATTTAACATTGAAAACACCCATTAGGTTGCTTATACAATTTTAAATCGTATACCATTGTATATGCCATACAATGGCATAAAATGCGATGGTACAAGATTTAAAATTGTATAACATCGGCTGCCATCGTGTAACATCGCATTGCATACCATCGTATGGCTTATGGTATGCAATGCGATGGGCGCCGTGCTATCCTCTATCGTTCCAGTAACTATGTCAGGGGATGTGACCTGAAGTTACACCTGTGCCATCTGATATCCAGGGCCGGCACTACCACTAGGCATTCGCCTAGGGCACCGGCCACTGGAGGACGCCAGTGTGCAGCAGGGACTGGAGCAGAGAGGTGAGTGGCACCGGCGGCCTCCGATGTACCCCCCCACCCTACACCCCCTGCCAACCACCACCACCCCCCCCCTGCCCGCCCGGGAACGCCGTGGAAGATCACTATTGACAGACACTGACATACCATACAACAGAATAAAATGGGTACAAATCAATAGACCATGCGCTTATAATAAGCGGCTCCAGAAACAGGACAGATATTTGGAGAACCACTCCAAATGACAACAAATACAATACCACAGATAGATTCGGCGGCTTGTGGACACAGAGGTGGCTGAAAGGACTTCCACTATACAGCACATCGCATCCAGGGACACCTGTTGAGTATTACACACATGCTTTGTTTGTCTGCAATTTGCCTTGTGGACATTCACAAATGGTGAGAGTCCTGTGAATCCATCTCTGTTCCTTTTTTATATTTTTATTGTCATTAAAAACGTTATTGCACCAAGAGGATTCTCTCTTCTCTTTATCCCTCTGAGTGTTGACAACATTCCGGGGAACAGGAGCAAATTAAAGGAGGATCCATCCTGGGCAATCTATCCCACTCAATTTAAACGCTGAAGTCTACGGTAATAGTAGACAAAACTTTTTGGTACGGGTTTTATCAAATATCCACCTGGCTTACTTATAATATATTGTGTGTTATCCGCAGTATTACACTATACTCTGTTTTTTTCTCTCTACATTCTTTTTTGGGGTTAAAATCCTGAGAGAAAAAGGAGAAAAACCATACACCTCATCTTGATTCAAAACGCTCTGGAATAATTCAGAATCTATCTGTGGTACTGACATACCATAGGTTTTCTGATCACTATTGACAGACACTGACATACCATCATAGGCGTGCGCACGGGGGGTGCCAGGGGTGCACAGGCACCTCCTAATGACTGTGCACCCCCCCGCACGATTGCAGCCAGGCAGACCCCGCCAGCGGGGTCTACGGTGGACGTCCAACGTATGCCTGCCAGGGACAGGCTGTGTGTTTAATTAAGTAATCGCGCTGCGCTGCGCTCCCGGGACCTAGTTGACGCTGATTGACAGCACCATATAGGGTGCCGGCGCCGTATAGGAGTCAGGACAGGACAGTCCACTCATATCTGACACAGCAGCCTGCAGCTCAGTGACTGGCTGAGCACGCAGGCTGCAGGGAGAAGGAAGGAGGTGTGGAGGACCTGCAGTGCTGTGTAGGAGTAACGTTGTGCACAGCCTATCTGCCCCACCAGGAATCCACATAAGTGAAAGTAAGGCAGCACTTCCACATTTACAAGCACAGTATGAGTTTGTGTATATACATATATTATATATATATATATACATATGTGTATATATATATATATATATATATATATATATATACACACACACACTATATATATATATATATATATATATATATATATGTATGTATACACACACACACACACACACACATACTGTACTTACATATATATAATCCCCCCTTGCTCTTTCCTTCCTTACACTCCCCTCTCCCCCGCTCACCCCTGTCATGTCCCTCCCCCCCATAATGTGTAATGGGCATCACGTGTGTCAAATAATGTGTAATAATGTGTAATAATGTGTAATGGGCAACACGGTGTGTGGCTTAATGTGTAATGGGCATGACGGTCTGAGATGTAATGGGCATCACGGTGTGAGGCACAACGGCTAATGGGTATCATGGTGCGAGGCGCACTGGTAATGGGTATCACAGTGTGAGGCACAATGTCTAATGGTTATCACGGTGTGAGGAGCACTTGTAATGGGTATCACGGTGTGAGGCGCAACATGTAATGGGCCTTATGGTGTGTGGCATAATATGTAATGGGCATCACTTGTGTCAAATAATGTGTAATGGGCATCACGGTGTGTGGCATAATGTTTAATGGGCATCATGCTGTGTGGCATAATGTGTAATGGGCATCATAGTCTGAGACGTAATGGGCATAACCGTGTGAGGCACAACATGTAATGGGCATTATGGCATGTGGTATACTATGTAATGTCTGTGTGATGTGTAATATGCATTACGGTGTAAATTTTAGGCGCGCACACTGTCTCTATGGTACCTATTTTACAAAAATTTGTCAAGCCCTGGCATGTGGAATGGGCATTACGATGTGTGGCAATTTGTGGAATGGGCATTACTGTGTGATGAGCATTATGGTGTGTGGCATTATGTGGAATGAGCATTTTGTTGGATGGCATTATGTGGAATGGGCATTACTGTGCAATGCATTATATGTAATGGGCATTACTGTGTGTGGCATTATGTGTAATGGGCATTACAGTGTTTTTGCAGCGCACCTTCGGCGCGCACTGTCCCTGTTTTTAGTATTCTGAAGTGCATATACATAACTAAGTCACCTATTTAGTTTGCATTGATACCCATAGGCGGTGATGGACACGCCCAATAGGGGGTGATGGACACGCCCCCCCCCATGGTGCACCCCCTAAGAAAATGGCAGACACTGACATACCACACGCAGCCTGATTGCTGCTGACATACACATGGCGGTATGTACCTCAGTGGGGCAGGTTGCTGGAATTGGCAGCCGCTTCCCTTCTTCCTGAGGTCCCCGGAGCATCTCCCCCCTGTTCAGTGGCAGGGGGTTCAGTGAGCACCGGAGCGTCCCCCCCTCCCCCGCTTACCTTGCACCGGCACTGCTGATATCTCCTGTGTGGAAATACACACTGTAACCAGGGACAGGCTTTATCTCTAGAATGGATTTAGAAAAAGTGACATATGATGCCAAAGGTTACACTGCCTTCAGCACTGAACAGCACAGATGTGTATCTCACTATTATCACACCTATCCTACCACATCTATACTAATATAGATGCTAAGCACATAGGGCCTTATTCAGAACTGGGAGCAAAGTGACTTTACACGTGGACAGACCATGTGGCATTGCAAGGGGTACAAACACATTAGCTTTTATACATATACAGGCAGCAGTCAGCTGCGCACGGAAGGGGGGATTCTGAGTACCCAGGAAACCCCCCCCCCGCCCCACCTCGATGACCAGCGTTTTTCTTTCTTTGAAGGCAGAGGCAGCTTTACCTTTACTGCTATAGTGACTTCCGCCTGGGACTCCTCAGGAATATAGCTGAGCAGCAGGCACTGAACAGTGGCGAGCAGTCGTATGTGGCGGGACCTTGCTGTGGTGGTAGGGTGGCCATCTGCAGAACTTACGGCCACTCTGCAGAGGCTGGTAATCGGCACAGGGGGGCAGCCGGGAACTGCAGGACTTTATCAGCGGATGTTAATTGGCGTGCGGAAGGGGGCTGCCGGAAGGTTCCGGAGCTGTGTGAGTTCAGCAGTGGGAGTGGCCGGTGCTCAGCTGCAACAGTGAAGGTGGCATTATATTAATGTGGTAAATGACCATTCTAGCTGCAAATGTCTGGTTTTTGAAGGAATATCTACATAGGTGTATAGAGGCCCACCACTCCACTGTTTTAATGGTACATTGTGTTTGCTAATCGCATTAGAAGACTAATGGATGATTAGAAAACCCTTGTGCAATTATGTTAGCACAGCTGAAAATTGGTTTTCTCATTAGAGAAGCTATAAAACTGGCCTTCCTTTGAGGCTGCCAGTGGAGGACCTGTGAGGCGTATATTTCTCAAACTAGAGACTGAATAGAGCCTATTTGTGCTGTTCTCTAAAGGGAATAGTACACACAGTTGTAGGAAATGTTCAGTTTCTTGGCAATTTCTCACATGGCCCTCATTTTTAAAGAGTAGACTGTCGAGTTTCACAAGGAGGTTCTCTTTTTCTGCCCATTTTCAGTGTATAACTGACTCACAAATTTGATTCTCCAGATCAGGGGTTCCCAATCTTTTTCGAATCACGGCACCCTAGAGTATCAGAATTTTTCCATGGCACCCCTAGGCCCCCCAAAATTATATTTATATGTGGTTCTTAGGTACATTTATATGATTTGCTTCAGATTATACACACATTTTATGACTGGCAGCCACCAGCACTGGTTTTGTCCATAAATAATTGATCATAAATAATTTGAATTGGTCCTGGACCACTAACCCAAGGCACCCCTGCAAGTGTCCTGAGGCACCCCAGGGAGCCACAGCACACAGTTTGGGAACCACTGCTCCAGATACTCAACTAGTTTAAAGGAAGGACAGTTTTATAGCTTCTCTAGTAAGCAAACCCATTTTCAGAATTAAGGAAATCTCTAATACTCCTTTCAGACTGCAAAATGCAGGGTCACACCGGGACTTTGAAACGGTTCAGTCCCAGTGCGACCCTGCATTTTGGTCTATTCAGAATGCTTCAACGAACCGGCAATCTTGACGGTTCTCTGACATCATCCAGGGGCACTTAGAGCATCATCGTGGGCGGGGGAGGAGGCAGTGCTTAGAGATGGCGCAGCTCCAAGCACTGCATCCTCCATTGGTGTGAACGGGAAATGGGTTGCTCAAACCGATTACCCTGTTCACACTGTAAAGCAACAGAGCAACGAACCGGTAAGAACACTTCTCTTTTACTGGTTTGTATTGTCGTGTTGCTATCGGATTGTGGGACCCGGTAACCCTTTCATATCGCACCAATTACCAGAAAGAAACCGGCATGAACCCGGTAATTAGGTGCAATGTGAAAGTGACAAACTTTTGAAAGGTAGTGTACATTTATTGTTTTTGCATGCAGGGTAAATACTGTCTGCAAATCAGACCTGATCACTGCACTTCAAATTCCCAGGGCATTTATTTATTATTTATTTATTAACAGTTTCTTATATAGCGCAGCATATTCCGTTGCGCTTTACAAAAGGAGACAGTGATACAACCAACTGGGTATTTACAGACAGTCAAAAGGTAGGAGGGCCCTGCTCGCAAGCTTCTTTCTATCGCAATCTATAGGGAAATAGTCATTGGTTCTGTGACTGGTTCTGGAATTTGATAAGCTTGCCTGAAGAGATGAGTTTTCAGGGAACACTTATAGGTTTGGAGACTGGAGCAGAGTCTTATGGTGCTTGGGAGGGCATTCCACAGAGTAGGTGCAGCCCGAAGAAAGTCCTGCAGTCAGGAATGGGAGTGAGTAATGAGTGTGGATGAGAGACGCAGTTCTTGGGAGGAGCGTAGAGGTCGTGTTGGATGATATTTTGATATAAGAGAAGAGATGTATGTTGGCGTAGTTTGGTTTATGGCTTTGTGTGTAAGTAAAATAATTTTGTATTGAGTACGGTAGAATACAGGTAACCAATGAAGTGACTGACAGTGTAGCTTTGCAGACGATGCAGGAAGCAGGGACGGCGCCACCACTAGGCAGCTTTAGGCATTTGCCTAGGGTGCCTGCCACTGGAGGTTAGTACTGAGCAGCAGCTGCAAAGCTCCTGCAGAGGAGAGCAGAAAGAATTAGAAGCAGCTGGGAGCAGGTGAGTGAGCCGTACCTGCGCCTTACTCTGTAGGACTGTAGGAGACCTCACAGTCCCAGTGCTGCCTTTGATTAAAAACCCTCCCATGACTAGGCTGCTGCTGCTGTCCTTCATGGGCCTGAGAAGCATGTAATGAGCTCCACCAATCAGAGCTCAGCACAAAACTCTCAGCCTCTGCCCTCTTGTGTAAAGTGTCGTGTCAACTCCCAGTAATGCACTGCACACTTGTGCTGTCAGTGTGCCTTGGCACCCCATGCTCAGTACCATTTATAATTTTCACATTGGCAGATAGGTGAAGCTGCAGCACTACCCCACTCCCGTGCACAAAACCTTTAGCTTAAAAAAAAAATACATGCCAACCACAGGGGTCCCTAGCTAGAGGTGGGCCAGGGGTACTGACCCCTTTTGCCCCTGCTTTAATCTGGCCCTGCATGTGGCATGATTTTGAGACAGATTGAATGTTGAGTTAAAGGACAGTTCAGAGTCGAGGATGACCCCTAGGCAGCGAGCTTGAGAGGTAGGAGTGATTGTCATCTTCTCAACAGAGATAGAGATATCAGGTTGGTAACTACTATTTATTGGCGGAAATATAATTAATTCTGTTTTTGAAATATTAAGTTTGAGGTGGCGAGATGACATCCAGGATGAAACAGCAGAAAGGCATTCAGAGACACAGCCCAATACAGATGAGGACAGGTCAGGGAAGGATAGGTAGAGCTGAGTATCATCCGCATACAGATTATACTGAAATCCAAAGGATCTGATTAGTTTGCCAAGAGATGAGGTATAGATTGAGAAAAGCAGAGGACCTAAAACTGAACCCTGAGGTACTCCAACTGTCAGAGATAGTGAAGAGGAGGTAGAATCAGAGAAACGAACACTAAAGGAGCGGTTAGATAGGTATTTATTTATTTATTATTTATTTATTTACAGTTTCTTATATAGCGCAGCAGATTCCGTTGCGCTTTACAATAGTAGACAGTGATAAGACAAACTGGGTAACAACAGACAGACTTGGAGGTAGGAGGGCCCTGCTGCAAGCTTACAATCTATAGGGATATAGGAGGGAAACATAAGAACAGGCACCAGTAATAGCAGTTACAAGTCCAGAAGGGAAGCTATATAATACATAAGTGCCTCGGAGGGTTATGCATGTAGAACTTAAATATGATAGGCTTGCCTGAAGAGGTGAGTTTTCAGGGAACGCTTGAAAGTTTGGAGACTGGTGGAGAGTCTTAATGTGGGTGGAAGGGCATTCCATAGGATGGGAGCAGCCCGATAAAAGTCCTGTAAAAATGAATGGGAGCTAGTGATCCGTGCAGATGAGAGACGCAGATCTTGTGTAGAGCGTAGTGGTCGAGATGGGAGATATTTTGTGATAAGTGCAGAGATATATGCTGGTGCAGTATGGTTAATAGCTTTATAAGCAAGTAGAAGTGTTTTATATTGAATACGGTAATATACAGGCAACCAATGGAGGGACTGGCAGAGCGGATCAGCAGACGATGAGCGTCTTGCAAGGAAGATCAGCCTAGCAGCAGCATTTAAAATGGATTGTAGTGGTGAGAGTCTGTTCTTGGGAAGACCAGTTAGGAGACTATTGCAATAATCAATGCGGGATATAATGAGTGCATGGATAAGAGATTTGGTAGTGTCTTGTGTGAGATAGGGTCGTATTTTGGATATGTTTTTTAGATGCATGTAACATGATTTGGAGACAGATTGAATGTGGGGAAGAAAGGACAGTTCAGAGTCGAGGATGACCCCTAAGCAACGAGCTTGTGGGGTAGGGTAGATTATCGAGTTGTCAACAGCGATGGAGATGTCAGGATGGTAACTGTTCTTAGTTGGCGGGAATATAAGTAATTCCGTTTTGGAAATATTGAGTTTGAGTTGGCGACAAGACATCCAAGATGAGATGGCAGAGAGACAATCAGAAACTCGACCCAAAACCACTGGTGACAACTCTGGGGTTGATAGATAGATTTGAGTATCATCAGCATACAAGTGATACTGAAATCCGAAAGAGCTGATTAGTTTGCCAAGAGAGGAGGTATAGATTGAGAAGAGCAGAGGACCCAAGACTGAACCCTGTGGAACTCCAACTGACAGAGGTAATGAAGAGGAAGTAGAGTTAGAGAAGCGAACATTGAAAGAGCGATCAGATAGGTAAGATGTGAACCAGGAAAGGGCTGTATCATTAAGACCTAGGGAGTGTAGTGTTTGTAAGAGAAGAGAGTGATTGACTATGTCAAATGCAGCAGAAAGATCAAGAAGAATAAGTAGTGAGTAATGGCCTTTAGACTTAGCCATTACCAGATCATTCACCACTTTAGTCAGTGCTGTCTCAGTGGAGTGTTGAGAGCGAAAACCTGACTGAAGTGGGTCTAATAGGGTGTTACAGTTAAGAAAGTTTGTGAGGCGAGAGTAGACAAGTCTCTCCAGTAGCTTGGAGAGGCATGGGAGCTGAGATATAGGACGATAGTTAGAGAGAGAGTTAGGGTCAGAATTTTGTTTTTTTAGAATAGGAGTTATCACTGCATGTTTGAGCAGAGAAGGAAAAGTACCAGTAGTAAGAGAGAGATTGCAGATTTTAGTTAAGGTTGGACTAATCACAGGAGATAGATTTTTAATGACTTGCGCAGGTATAGGATCGAGAGGAGAGGTAGTAGAGTAAGAGGATAAGAAGAGTGCGGATACTTCCTTTTCATTTGTGGGCTCAAATGAAGAGAAAGTGCCAGAGGGTTCATGTGGGAAAGAAAGAGGATTAGAGGTTGTGGAAGAGCATACCATTTCATCTCGGATTTTATCAATCTTGTCCTTAAAGTAGGAGGCAAGTTCTTGTGCACTGATGGTAGCCGGTGGGGGAGGAGGAGGAGGGTACAGAAGAGACTTAAAGGTGTTAAAAAGTCGCTTAGGGTTGGTGGCATGAGAAGAGATGAGAGATTGGTAGTATGTTTGTTTGGCAGTGTCCAAAGCATTCCTGTAGGAGTAGTAGCTAGTTTTATATGTGAGGAAATCAGTCGTACTACGAGATTTGCGCCATTGGCGTTCTACTTTACGTGACTGATTTCGTAGTTGTCTTGTTGTTTTGGTGTGCCACGGTTGGCATCTAAGCCTACGTGGGGTGTAATGGGTAGCTGGAGCCACGTCATCAAGGGCTGTTTCAAGAGTCTGGTAGAGGTGGGAAACAGCAGAGTCAGGAGAGGTAAATGTAGAAATTAGTGAGAGCTGTTGTTGCAGGGAGGTGGTAAGTTGTGGAAAATTAATTGCATTAGTATTTCTGCGGGTTAGAGTAGGCTTGCATGATTTCAGTGTCAGTGAGCTTGGGGTAATGGAAGAGAGTGAGAGAGTAATGAGATTGTGATCAGAGAGAGAGAAGGGAGTGTTAGTAAAATCAGAGACTGAGCACAGCCTGGTGAAAACAAGGTCAAGGCAGTGGCCTTCCTCATGAGTAGAGGAGTCAGACCACTGGGAGAGGCCGAGAGAGGAAGTTAGAGAGAGGATAGGTAGGATGAGAACCAAGAGAAGGAATGCTATAATCGAATGATCGCAGTATGCAGGTGTGATGCCATCCTGTGATAAAATCCAGCATCTTTCTTATTCGCTGGCCATGTACAAGTTGAATGACAGAAAGCCGGCATTTATGGGTGTTACCCGGCCGTTTTCTGGGATTGTCAGGGGAAAACTTTTGCAGAGCCGAGCAAACAACAAATCCGACGCCATGTAAATATAGTTTTAGCGTAACAATTAAATTTCCTTCATAAATGCAGAATTATTGAAATATTCAATATATCGCTGTAAAATAATACACCAGCATCGTTATACTGTTGTTAGGTCGACAGCACGATGGTCGACATTGACTGGGTCGACCACTAAATGTCGACATGCAGCAACGTCGACGTGGCTGAAGGTCAACATAGGGTTAGGTCGACAGGGTCGTTAGGTTGACAGCACTATGGTCGACATGGACTGTGTCGACCACTAAAGGTCGACATGCATCAACATCGACATGACTGATGGTCGACATAGGGTTAGGTCAACATGGCCAAGGTCGACAGTCAAAAGGTACTTCATGCCCTACCATCCACTAGAGCGTGGTGGAGGGAGAATAAAATAGTGTGCCGACCGCTGCGAGCCATGCGAGGGGACGCGGTGCTACATTATGGTGTCCATGATGACTGTGTCAACATTCGGGACAAACAAAGAGACAAATTCCAACCTTTTGACTGTCGACCTTGGCCAATTCAACCTAATGCACGTGTCGATCGAATGACCCTGTCGACCTAATCCCATGTCAACCCCTTGATGCATGTCGACCTTCAGTGGTCGACACAATGCATGTTGACCTTTGTGCTGTCGACCCTCTGACTCATACCCCCAGCATTTCTGTGCAGAACTTAATTAACAAGATGGCGCTGTATGCACTTTCCATGAATTACATATGAGCGATAGATGATATGACAGGGGTAAGGCACTAGGTGGCACTCTAGCTCTGTAGTGCAGCAGTATGCACTGGTGAGAGTAGAATACAGTATGCAGACTGGTATGTAGTTCATTTACTGATGGACGAAACAATGTTTGCCAGAATCCCTGCAATCAAATGCTGACGGGCAAAATACAGAACACGGACATTAGCAAAAATAACAACTTCAAAATACGGACAATCAAAGCATTGACAGGTACAAAACAGACAAACCACAATGCCGACAGCCAAAATATCGACACAAATAATACCAAATACAGTTTTCAGGATTTTACACACAAAAACCGACATTCATACTTTATCATCCCAGTGGGCAGAGATTGAGAATATTATAGTGCCGCGGTACACTAATACGGGATACGGATGATGGGTCGACCATAAAATGGTCGACAGTCATTAGGTTGACACCGTTACTGGAAGGTCGACAGGGGTCTAGGTCAACATGGGGTTACGTCGACAGGGGTCTAGGTCAACATGGGACAAGGTTGACACATGCCTGTTGACCTTTTGACTGTCGACCTAACCGATGTCGACCTAACGCATGTGTTGACCTAGACACCTGTCGACCATGTCCCATGTCGAACTAGACCCCTGTCGACCTAACCCCATGTCGACCTAGACCATGTGATCCAGCCCAGGGCCCCCATGACAGGCCCGGGTAAACTGTACCTGCTCCCCCACCCCTCTCGGCACCCCTGTGGGTAGGGATGGCCAGTGATAGAAGAGGAACACCCGCATGGAAACGCTGTGTGGTGGGCCAATGACTGCCAGGGGCGGGCAGATGATGTCACATGATATCAGGGCCCGCCCCCTCTTCGGCAGATAATGAAGAAAATAAAAGTCAGCATAGACTGAATTTATTTCTGAAGGAGAGGGAAATCATCCATCAAATGATTTCTCTTCCCTACGGTAGCATACGCGGGTGTGTGTTCATGTACATGCCCTCACATGGTAACGAGGGGATTCCGCGGCGGGGGGGCAGGTGTTCATACTAAATTAGGCCCATAGATATTGATAGCTCCACTGGGGGAGGGACTGATGTGAATGTTCTCTGTACAGCGCTGCGGAATATGTGTGCACTATATAAATAACTGGTAATAAATAAATGCAGGACAGGTGCAAATGGACACTCATGATGATGACTAGTAGTAAGTTACAAACCAAGATGAATCTTAAGCAGAGAGCCGCACTATCTATAAAGCAGACTTGGCTGAATCCTAGGGGCCCCACACTGACTAGGGCCCCATCAATTTTATTTGTTGCTGAGGCACGCTTACTTGCACCCTAGGCCTCCAATGGTTAAAGCAGTAGTTCCTAAACTACAGAGCAGCGGCAAACTAGTGTGCCACCAGCGACGGTCTGGTGTGCCGCCAGAGATGCACTGCCCGGCTGCTGGCATCAGAGTATAGGGCAGGACAGCGCTTGCACTCTTCAGCTGCCCGGGCCTGTCACATGGGCCAGTGTATGGTGACGTGGCGTAACTCATAGCTCATGCACGTAACCTTCCCGTCCGTCTGCCAGCGGCAGCTCCAGCTTGGGTGACAGCATCCCGCCGCCAGCCATGATGTATAAACTGCCACCAGCTGCAGTTGAGGAAATCTACTAATTACGGTAGGTGGCCAGTGATTATTAGTTAATATAATTGCTGTGGGGGATCAGTGTGTGGAATTACTGTGGGTCAGTGGGGGGCAATGTGGGAAATTCCTTGGGGGGGCGCAATGTGTTTGATTACTGTGGGTCAAATTTGTATTACTCAGAGTCACAAGATTTGAGATAATGGGGGATAGTGGAGTAATGACGCACCAGTGCTATTGCAAAAGCGATAAGGAAGAATGATTGCACTGAGAGATAAGAGATCAGCAGGTTATATTTCACATGGGCACCTTCAGGGCTGCCATCAGGAATTTTGGGGCCTGGGACTCAATTTCAGTCCGGGCCTTCGCCCCATCCTCCCCGCCCCCCCGCCCTTTCCTCACTTGACTTTCCATAACCCGGCTCCTACTCCCCAATCTCCTCTTCCGCTGAGCTACAGCCTTGAGGTCCTGGAGCTCAGGCTTCTTCAACTTAGGATACTGGCGGACAATTGAAATGCAGCATCGGCTGGTGAGCCAATCAGAGCTCGCGTACCGGCATCCACTCAAAAGCCAGTGCAGCATTTTAATTGGCCGCCGGCATCCTCGATTGAATAAGCTTGCTCACCGAGACCTGCTTTGTTCAGCGCACTGAGCGCAGCGGAGGCAGACTGGGGGTTGCAGTGGGAAAAATTAGCTGCCCAGGCCCTTCCAGAGGCTGGGGCCCAGGACAGCTGTACCCAGAGCACCCCCCTATTGGCGGCCCTGGGCACCTTTGTGTATTTACTGAAAGTGTTAATGATGGCATAAACTCTGTATCCCAGGCGGCAGCTGTAGTAGGGTGCATGATTCACTTAGTGGTGGAGGAGACCTGAAATCCAAGCACCCCCCCCCCCCCCCCTCCTCATCTCTTAGGGCAGTGGTTACCAACTTTTTTCTCTCCCGTGCCCCTTGATTAGGTTTTTAGTTTTTAAGTACCCCTCCTATTAATTTGAAATATCCACAGTGCCCCGTACTTTGGAGTGGAAGTGGGCAGCATGCGTATCCTTATGAGTGTCCTGCAGTCAGCCCTCCTACCTTATTAATGGTCTAAAGATACCCACAATTTCCAATTGTGAAGCACATCAGAATTTGCTGCGATATATGAGATACTTTTAATAAAGAAATAATACTGTCCAGGGTTCCCGCTAACACCCTGCACTTCCTCCACCGGGAAAGGGAAGTGAGGCAACGGGATTCGTCTCCATGGCAATGGGAGACTTCTTCTTTTTCCGCCATTACCAATATTATATTCAAGTACCCCCAACCAGTCTGCAGAATACCCCCAGGGGTACTAGTACCCCAGGTTGAGAACCACTGTCTTAGGGCCCACCCATGAGGCACAATATAAAGAGCTCCGATCCAGCAGTGAGTACAGTACACAGACACCAGCAGAGGGAGCTACTGATCATATGCAGGCTGCCTGAACACTGGGCCATATGACGACTTTGCCCGGCAGTTGTTGGGACACTGGGAGACGCTGTCCAAGCGCACCTTGCCGCAGCTGATTTCATTAAGTCCAGGGTGCTGGGCTGGATCCTCCTCAGGTGATTGTACACCTGAGCCCTTTTAAGGGATTCAGTCCAGCACAGCCCCACCAGTGATAGCTTCTATTTTTGTCTTTTCTGTTTGTGTCTTTGTGTCATTTGCTGTGTTTTTGTGTGGTGTTATATCGTGAGTCTGTGTGGTGTCTTTTTCTTATGCTTGCGACTAGGTCACTTTTGGTATGCGACGAGGTCGCTCACATTTTTGGTTGTCTCTTCCCTCAGATTGACTGGTGTTGTTAGTTAGTGCCTTTTTCAGTTAGGCCCTGTCAGCGCAGGCGGTTTTTGTGTTCCCGGCTGTGACCGTGGTGGACCAGTGGAGGGCGCTGGAGAGCCAAAGGCAGAAGGTTTGATGTAGGACATACACGGGGAGATCAGGGCACAGCGAACCAGAGAGTTGACGGAGACCAGGGACAGGGGCGCGGAGTCTAACCTGCCAGCGGTATTCACCAGGGAGCCCCGCAAGGAACTTTGGACTTAGCTGCGTCTGACAGGCAGGTCGCAGCCCCCTGCCCTGGTCCTCTGGACGCAGGCAAGGGAGATGATACTGGAGAAGGAAAGGCAATCTGGAAACTGCGGAGGACTGCACAGGATGTCGACAGCTGAGGTAGACTGTGGTGCCGACAATGGTGCCGACGGCTGGTAGATGGCTCAGGTATATGCTGGAGAAATAGGACGTGGGTGGTAAAGTCTCTATAGAGCACAGCAGCTGAATGTCGACGCTGGTGTCGACGGAGCCAGTCGCTAGTTCAGGACAAGATGGAGAATGTCGCTGAAAGGCTTGGAAGCCAATGGTGGTAATGGCGAGGCACCTGTACTCGACTGCAGAGGTGGAAAGGCAGGAGTCTTCTGGAGATGGATAACCCAGGAAGGTATAGCGGGTGCAGGTAACGCTGGAGAGAATCACAGGGGAGCCTGGAGATCTCGGAGTCTTGGGAACTTCTCTGTCACAGGAGAATACTGAGAGCAGGTAAGCAATTGTTCAAGACAAGGAAGGAAGGCCGCAGGCCGGCTTTATCCCCCTTGCTTGTCTGTGATTGGCTGCCAGCTGTAGCACCAATCAATGCTGGGAAAGGAGCACACACCTTGATCCAGGTACAGGTGTGTGGGTCAGAGGTGACGTGGATGGACAGCGGGGATTGGTCTGGGGAATCAGCTGACTTGAGAGTGTCATGGCGGCACCCATGCTGCCCGGGAACGGCGTGCGCTTGGCAGGGAACTATGGCAACTGACCGCGGGGACACAGGGGACATCGCGCCACACATCAGAAGCCATGCGGATGACAGGCCTCTCACGCAGTACCGACCATCGAGATGGTAATGAGCGATGTTTCCGATGGTAAGATCTGCGGTTTGTGACAGTACCCCCTCCTTTTAGGGTGGGCACCGAACACCCTTTGGGCTTGGAAGGATGTTCCTGATGGAACTTTTCCCTTAGACGAGGAGCATGAACGTCTTCAGCATTGGTCCAACTTCTCTCCTCAGGACCATATCCCTTCCAGTCAATGAGATACTGAAGGCGTCCATAACGATGGCGAGAATCCACGATCTTTTTTATCTCAAACTCCACTCCTCGCTCAGTTCTGACTTGTGGTGATACCGGGGATGAAGACTGGAAGCGATTAAGAATTAGAGGTCGTAGCAAGGAGACATGAAAGGAGTTGGGAATGCGTAAAGACTTGGGTAATTTTATTTTGTATGCTACCGGGTTGATCTTCTGTTCGACAATATATGGACCTATGAATCGAGGCACAAATTTCATTGAGGGGACCCTCAGTCGTATGTTTCGGGTAGACAGCCATACTTTGTCACCAGGACGGAATTCTGGTACTGCACGTCTCTTACGATCCGCAAAGAACTTGTAACGAACTGAAGCTTTCTTTAGATTGAAGTGCACTTTTTTCCAGATTTGTGAAAAGTGCCTCAGGGCTGCGGTAGCTGCTGGCACTTCGATGGTTGCTAATGCCTCGAAGGTGGGTGGCCTGGGATGTTGGCCATAAACAATGAAGAAGGGGGAGTGACCTGTGGATGAATGGTACCTGTAATTATGGGCAAACTCAGCCCAATGGAGTAGCTTGGACCAATCATCCTGGGAAGATGAGATGTACAGCCGTAGGAATGTCTCGAGGTCCTGATTGACTCTTTCTGTCTGGCCATTGGACTGCGGATGATAAGCAGATGAAAACTTCAATTTAATTTGAAGGGCTGAAGACAGGGCTCTCCAAAAGCGTGCCACAAATTGCACTCCTCGGTCAGAGACGATTTCTGTAGGCAGGCCATGGCTTTTGAAGATGTGCTGCACGAATAACTGCGCCAAAGTAGGAGCGGAGGGTAACCCGGAGAGAGGTATGAATCGGGCCATCTTCGAAAAACGGTCAACTACCACCCAGACGGTGTTGTATTCTTGGGACTTGGGTAACTCTGTGATGAAGTCCATTGAAATGTGCGTCCATGGACGCGTTGGAATAGATAAGGGGCAAAGTTTTCCAGCAGGAATTTGACGAGGGGTTTTATGCTGGGTACAGACAGTACACGATGCCACAAAGTCTTTGACGTCTTTTCTCATCTGGGGCCACCAGTAAGAACGTTGGAGGATTTCAAAAGTGCCCTGAACGCCAGGGTGTCCGGAGAATAAGGACTTGTGAGCCCAGGACAGCAGTCTTTGGCGGAGCTCAGGGGGTACAAGAGTTTTGCCAGGAGGAGGTACCGGAGAAAGTTGCGTGGGAGCAAATGCGATGGGGTCAATGATGGGATGATTCTCGGGTACTAGAGGATCCTCTTCCATGGAGCGAGATAAGGCATCGGCCTTTACGTTTTGAGAACCAGGACGGTACAGGATCTTGAAAGAAAATCTGGAAAAGAATAAAGACCACCGGGCCTGACAAGGATTCATACACTGAGCTGACTGCAAGTACAGGAGATTTTTATGATCAGTGTATATGATGACTGGAAACTTGGCGCCTTCCAGGAGATACCTCCATTCTTCGAGTGCTAATTTAATAGCCAGTAACTCCTGATCGCCTATGGAATAATTTCTCTCTGCTGGTAAGAATTTGCGTGAGAAAAAACCACAGGGATGCTGTTTCCCATCCTCGGATGTCTGAGACAGTACTGCACCTACCCCTATGTTGGAGGCATCGACTTCTAGGGAAAAAGGTCGTTCCATATCAGGCTGGGACAGAATGGGTGCAGAGATGAATGACTGTTTCAGCAACTGGAATGCCGACAAGGCCTCTGGGGACCAGACAGACGGGTTGCTACCCTTGCGGGTGAGAGCTGTAATAGGAGCAATCAGAGTGGAGAAACCCCGGATGAATTTTCGGTAATAGTTGGCGAAGCCAATAAAGCGTTGTACGGCTTTCAAAGTAGTGGGTTGAGACCACCCAGTGATGGCTTACAATTTCTCGGGGTCCATGCTCAATTGTGACCCGGAAATTAGGTATCCTAGAAATGGGACTGAGGGTTCCTCAAATGTGCATTTGGAGATCTTGCCGTAGAGTCGATTTTTTCTGAGACGGAGGAGGACCTCTTTGACTTGGGAGCGGTGTGAATGTAAGTCTCTGGAGAATATTAGAATGTCATCCAAATAGACCACAAGACAGATGTACAGCATGTCCCGGAAGACCTCATTAACGAATTGTTGAAAGACAGCTGGGGCATTGCAGAGGCCGAAGGGCATCACTAAATACTCGTAGTGACCATCCCTCGTATTGAATGCAGTCTTCCACTCATCACCCTTGCGGATACGTATCAAGTTGTATGCCCCACGGAGGTCCAGCTTGGTGAAGACGGTGGCACCTTTCACTCGATCGAATAATTCTGTGATCAAGGGGAGCGGATAGCTGTTTTTGACTGTGATGTTATTTAACCCTCTGTAATCAATACAAGGTCGCAGACCACCATCTTTTTTTTTTACAAAAAAGAATCCTGCGCCCGCTGGGGACTTTGAGGGCCTGATGAAGCCTTTCTGTAAGTTCTCACGAATATATGTAGACATGGCTTGAGTCTCAGGAACCGATAGAGGGTATGTACGTCCCTTGGGAGGAGTCTTTCCAGGAAGGAGGTCAATTGGACAATCCCACTGACGGTGGGGCGGCAGTGTGTCGGCTGATTGTTCACAGAACACATCAGCAAAGTCTCTGTAAACTTCGGGGAGACCAGGCACAGAGGTGGCCACGGCAGAGCGCACAGGTATCACAGGGTTAATGCAATGCTGATGACAATGATGACTCCATTGCTCTAATTGTAAAAGCGACCAGTTGATGGTGGGGTTGTGGAGCCTGAGCCAGGGAAGGCCCAATACAATATCATAAGACGCCTTAGGAATGACAAAAAATTTAATGTGCTCTTGATGTAAAGTGCCTACTTTCAGCAGAACCGGTTCGGTACTGGCACGTACCTCACTGCCCGGAATTTTACTGCCATCCACTGCTGTGACAATGAGATGAGGATGTAGAGGCATCACGGGAATTTGTAACTTGGTAACAAGATGCTGAGAAATGAAATTTCCTGCCGACCCGGAGTCGACCAAAGCGGAGCTTGATCTGAGTCCAGCAGGGGTCTCTAAGGACACTGGAAGGGTAAAGTCAGTACAGGGAGGAGACTTTGAGACATGACCTAACCTAACTCCTCCGTTACAGGTTAGGCCCTGGAGTTTCCCGACCGCTCGGGACAATCATTGATGAAGTGACTGGGAGCAGCACAGTAAATGCAGAGTTTGTTGCGCTGTCGACGGGAACGCTCTTCAGGAGTCAGGCGTGATCTACCTATTTGCATTGGTTCTTCACTCGCAGGGGACTCTGAGCGTACTCGAGGAGTAAACTTGGGAATTAACTTCTTTTGTTTCTCTAGACCTCTTTCTCTGATGCGGAGATCAATCTTTACACACAGAGAGATTAAGTCTTCCAAGGAATCAGGAAGATCGCGGGTGGCCAGTTCGTCTTTAATGCGGTCTGATACCCCTAGCCAGAACGCGGCTGTCAGGGCTTCATTATTCCATTGTAACTCAGAGGCCAAAGTCTGGAACTGGATCACATATTGTCCCATGGATCGGGACCCTTGTTTGACCCGTAGTAAATCTGTGGATGCTGAAGTAGAACGTCCAGGTACATCAAATATACGGCGGAAAGTCTGTAGGAATTTGCCATAGTCTGACAAGAGGGGATCAGATCTCTCCCATAACGGTGATACCCAATTGAGGGCGGAGCCAGTTAGCAAAGACACCATGTAAGCTATCTTAATTCTGGCGGTAGGGAAATTGTGTGGAAGAAGTTCAAACTGGATCTGACACTGGTTGATAAACCCCCGGCAGAGTTTAGGATCGCCGTCATATTTGCTGGGGACTGGTAGCTGGAGACGGGAAGGTAAAGCAGCGGGTGGAGATAGATTCCCCTGGGTAGTTGACACAGGAGTCGGCAATGACTGCTGCAATGTGTCCAAGCGATTGGATACTTCTTGAAGGAATTTTATCACTCGCTGCTGCGTGGCTTCTTGAGTCTCTATTCGGGCGGTAACATTTTGAATGACCGCTGGTCCCACACTGGGGTCTTGAGCCGAGTCCATCGGTCTTGAACAAACTGTCAGCGCAGGCGGTTTTTGTGTTCCCGGCTGTGACCGTGGTGGACCAGTGGAGGGCGCTGGAGAGCCAAAGGCAGAAGGTTTGATGTAGGACATACACGGGGAGATCAGGGCACAGCGAACCAGAGAGTTGACGGAGACCAGGGACAGGGGCGCGGAGTCTAACCTGCCAGCGGTATTCACCAGGGAGCCCCGCAAGGAACTTTGGACTTAGCTGCGTCTGACAGGCAGGTCGCGGCCCCCTGCCCTGGTCCTCTGGACGCAGGCAAGGGAGATGATACTGGAGAAGGAAAGGCAATCTGGAAACTGCGGAGGACTGCACAGGATGTCGACAGCTGAGGTAGACTGTGGTGCCGACAATGGTGCCGACGGCTGGTAGATGGCTCAGGTATATGCTGGAGAAATAGGACGTGGGTGGTAAAGTCTCTATAGAGCACAGCAGCTGAATGTCGACGCTGGTGTCGACGGAGCCAGTCGCTAGTTCAGGACAAGATGGAGAATGTCGCTGAAAGGCTTGGAAGCCAATGGTGGTAATGGCGAGGCACCTGTACTCGACTGCAGAGGTGGAAAGGCAGGAGTCTTCTGGAGATGGATAACCCAGGAAGGTATAGCGGGTGCAGGTAACGCTGGAGAGAATCACAGGGGAGCCTGGAGATCTCGGAGTCTTGGGAACTTCTCTGTCACAGGAGAATACTGAGAGCAGGTAAGCAATTGTTCAAGACAAGGAAGGAAGGCCGCAGGCCGGCTTTATCCCCCTTGCTTGTCTGTGATTGGCTGCCAGCTGTAGCACCAATCAATGCTGGGAAAGGAGCACACACCTTGATCCAGGTACAGGTGTGTGGGTCAGAGGTGACGTGGATGGACAGCGGGGATTGGTCTGGGGAATCAGCTGACTTGAGAGTGTCATGGCGGCACCCATGCTGCCCGGGAACGGCGTGCGCTTGGCAGGGAACTATGGCAACTGACCGCGGGGACACAGGGGACATCGCGCCACACATCAGAAGCCATGCGGATGACAGGCCTCTCACGCAGTACCGACCATCGAGATGGTAATGAGCGATGTTTCCGATGGTAAGATCTGCGGTTTGTGACAGGCCCCTTTAGTCAGTTTCTCCTTTTGACCATATCCTTAAAGATCTCTGGTACTTTGTCCATACGTAAGACCTGGAGGCACCGGACTTGGGGCAGACTTAATTTGGCTATTAAAAGCAAAGTCCTAGTTTTCGCAGGTACCAGCCATCTTTTCGAAAAGTTCAAGAGACAGAGTAGGGTTTGCTGTGACCGTCCTAAATGGTGGTCACAGCTGTGGGTTCACGCCCAAATCCTTTACACTGTGTGTGTGTTGTGTGTATACTGTATATGTATGTATGTACACTGTGTGTGTATTGGATGCATGTACATATGCATGTGATTGCGGGACTAGAGCAAATATGTCATTTTAGACACCCACTGTGCAATGCCATTATTTCAGGCATTGCATTGCGGTGTGTGTGAAGGGGTTGAGTCGAGGGAGCCAGTTGGCTCTCTGGGAGGGTTGCCTACCTTTTCAGGTGACTGGGAGGGGGCTGCTGGTAACTGGGAGGGTTGCCCACCTTTCCGGGTGGCCGGGAGGGGCATACGATTACCAGGATCCTCCTGGCCTTTCCAGGATGGTAGGCAACCCTGATATAGTGTGTGTGTGTGTTGGGTGGAATGTATGTATGTATGTATGTATGTATGTGTACTGTGTGTGTGTAGTGTGTGTGTGTGTGTATATATATATATATATGTGTATGTTGCATGTAGGTTTTTATGTATGTATGTATGTATGTATGTATGTATGTATGTATGCATGCTGTTTGTGTTTGTACTGTATATATGCTGTTTGTGTATAGATGTATGTGTGTATCCTTAGTGCCCCCCCCCCCCCCCCCTTGTGTTAAGTACACGGGCCCCCGGTGCCCTAATCCGGCTCTGGGCTTGCTCATGGGTTAATACAGCCCTGAACTGGAGATATTTACAGCACTGCGTATGTATGGCAATGTACAATCTTAGCATCCAGTGCATCTCTCCCACATCACCCCTGGCCAGGGTAGCAGCCATTCCAGCCTACCACTTGTCCTGGCCCAGACAAGGTGTGTGCCTCATGCTGATACATACAGTATGTATTCTCCTGGGTAGGGTGTAACAGAATCAGGGGAAGCAGAATTACTGCACTTGACATCTACAGTTCATTCATCTATGTAACACGTTAATGGGCAGGAACTGTTCTAAGCAGTGAACATTGCCAGGATTAGAGACACAAATTCCAGCCCTGTTCCGTGTGCCACCCTGCCAATTAATGGATAGATGACCCCTCTATCCGCTTGCCCTTGCCCATTACATCTGGGCCAGGAACACAGCTGCAGAGCAATCTCCTTGTGGCTCTGCTGAATGACTGGTCGCAACATCTACTCTGCAGCCCTAGGACTGAGCAGTTATCCTACACTCACTGCTCACAGTGCTTCCTGCCCTAGAGCTGGATCACTTGCCCACCAGTCCAGTACACTATTCCCAGATTTCCCCACATGCAGAGGAGGACAGATCCGGCTATCACATCACTGCTACCAGCCTGACAGATGCCAGGGACTCTCCCTTCTCTCCAGTTCTTCCCACACATAACTTTTCTCCAACCAAGGAACTGAGAAAGGTACGTCAACACTTCTATACACAGGTGTGTTTCTACGGTTACCTGTGACTGACACTTAGAACTGGATCATCTGATTATGGAATCTTGCTAGATAATATTTAAACTGTGGCATAG
>NC_139221.1:27697661-27860195 GCF_055691185.1 Crinia signifera
TCTCCCCTTACCTCTCCTCCTCTGTTCCCCTGGCGTCCTATACACCCCCCCCACACTCTCTCTCGTCCTCTACCCCCCACTCTCATCCTCTAGACCCGACCACTCTCATCCTCCACCCCCCCTCTCATCCTCTACACCCCCTCTCATCCTCTTCCTCCCTCTTGCCCTCTACCCCCCCCCACTCTCTCGTCCTCTACCCCCCCACACTCACTTGCCCTCTACACTGCCCCCACACTCTCATCCTCTACCCCCCTTTCATTCTTTACCCCCCCCACACTCTCTCGTCCTCTACCCCCCACTATCATCCTCTACCCCCCTTTTCATTCTCTACTGCCCTACTCATGTCCTCTCCCCTCCCACTCTCGTCATTTCCCCCCTAATGGGCACTTTATTGACATTGGGGCAGGGGGCCCCTATCAAGATTTTGCTATGGGGCCCACAGAGTAGTCGTTACGCCCCTGGAAGGAGCCCAGATTAACAATGCCTTGGGGGTCAAAGAAAGGAGTGACTGAAGTTTGGTAGGGGGAATTGGAGGGGGTTAAATGAGCCTGGATGTGGAGGAGCAGTGCTAGTGGGGGCTAGTGGGGTAAACGTTAAGCAGGTTAAAAAACAGTGTTGGGTGGGGGTTGAACATAGGAGTCTTATTGTGGGGTGTAACTTGTAAGGGGCATTTTTGGTGTTTTGGACATAAAATGGTTGTCAGTGGCATAACTGGGTGTGACACAATGTGTAATTGGCATTATGTGTGTGACGTCATATGTAATGGGCAATACGATGTGTGGCGTCATATGTAAAGAGCATTACGGTGTGTGTGTTGTCATGTATAATGGGCATTACGGTGTGTGTGTTGTCATGTGTAATGGGCATTACGGTGTGTGTGTGTTGTCATATGTAATGGGCATTACGGTGTGTGTGTTGTCATGTGTAATGGGCATTACGATGTGTGGTTTTGGCCGGGTGCCTCACCAGCCACTAACCTCACCGCACGTCACTGAACTAGACACGCCCTTTGGGTGGCACCTGACACGCCCTCTCAATGGGGCGCTGTGCAAAATTCTCCTGTCGACTATAATCTCCCTGAAATTAGTTTTCAAAAGTAGGCAAGTATGCCTGAATCACCCCCTATGTATTTATGTTTTGTCCAAGTCAGTTGCCCAACCACAACCACTGTAGTTATCCGTTTCCTAAATTAAAAAATGACTTATGTACAGTAATTGCAAGCAAATTTTTGAGGATGCAGACTTTGTCTGATAGTATACCAGATGCCGCTGTTACATATTAGTGTTGTGTCTGCTAGCTATTTGATTGGCTCCTAGTAATACTTAATGCAGTCCTGATTGCTGCTTTATCAAATCTGAAAAGTACAAAATTGAACAATCATTTTTTTTTTTCGCTACACCAAGCGCTTCATGTGCAGTACAGTATACAATTGTTGTTTATCCACTTCTTGTATCACAGTTGTTTTATGCACAAATGATGATGATGTGGGGTTTGGTATTTTTCTGATCTGGAGGCTATTGTTACCTATCTGTCTCTGCCACTGACGGATAATATTGGTTTGATAATGTTATGATATTTTCAAGTGTGTTTTGTCCCTGTATTTGCTCTTATGCTGTCATCTATTACACTGCCCAAAAAAAAAAAATGTTTGGTACCTGGAATGTTAGAACTGATTTTGGTTTTATTGGAAGTAATAATTCCAAATATGAAAACGGTCTGTCTCTATCAGCTATACTTTTTGTGCGTGCCCAGGCCACGGCACATCACCATTCATCTCCCAGACCCCCGGGAAGGTGGGCAAACCTCCCGGATTCCGCTGGGCCCACCCATTCACCCTCAATCACAGTGTTTAACATGGCATGGTGTTTAAATACCAAGATTTGCAGCCTTTCAGGGAGGAGTTGACCTAATGTATGTCGGCCTTTATACAGTTCACCCTATAATCCAGGTATGTCCAAACTGTGGCCCTCCAGCTGTTATGAAACTACGCATCCCAGCATGCCTTGCCGCAGTTTTAGCATTCCCTAGCAAAACTGTGGCAAGGCATGATGGGACTTGTAGTTTCACAACAGCTGGAGGGCCATAGTTTGGACATACCTGCTATTACCCATACTCCATGCTAAATAGTCAGGGGGATATTTATCTCAAATCCTGCTCCAAAAGCCCAAAATAACTTGAAACACGTGTGATTCTGTTCCTATGTAACATATGTGTGTCACGTTGCATGTAGGAGTTTCTGAGTGAGACGTTTGCGTTCATTTTTCCATTTCACCAACATAAGGTAAGTGCTAAAATACCTTTGTTTAAGCAATTATCTTAATTGTGTTTTGCTCCATCTGAGCGGTTTAATTATGCACCTGTCAGATTATTTGAAACATCTTTCGTGATTGTCTTTTATTAATAAATTTATGAAATACAAAGCAATGATTTCATATAGAAGCGAGTGATAATGACGGCGGATTCTCAGACGGGAGACGCTGTGTTCCATTTTCTCATGTTTGCTGTAGATTCACTGAGCTAATCACCCCAGGAATGTGGATTCGTCAATGTTCTTTCAGTGCAGAGCTTTCTAGCTAACTGCAGCACTACAATGACTTCTTATGTAAGGCTAAAGAAGAATAACACTCAGTAATCGTTTAGCCTAGACGGAATAATCTAGGGCAGAGTGTGATAAACATTAAAATGCATTCTTGGCAAGAGTTTTTTTTTGGGGGGGGGGAGGGGAAGGAATTCCAATTGCACCTATAGACTGCAGCTGAGGAGTGTCTAACCAGGCATACCACAACCTATTATCAATACAAACAAACAATAGAACGCAAACCAACAGCGCTATCTGTAGACAAACATTATATAAAATTCAGAAGGGAAGAAAGGAGAATTCCATCGTTGTGGTGAGTGTGTTAATCCGATTTCTCAACATTTCCACACTGGCACTGCCCTATGGTCATATAGCAGGTTCTTTTATAGCCAACTTCCTCCTTTGTGAACCCTCTATACCAGGGCTGGGCAACATCGGCCCTCCAGTTGTTGATGAACTACACATACCAGCATGCCTTGCATCAGTTTCAGCATGGCCACATAGCAAAACTAATGCAAAGCATCCTGGGATGTGTAGTTCCTTAACATCTGGAGGGCCGGTGTTGCCCAGCACTCCATGGGGGGGGGGAGTCACTCCACAGGTAGGGGGGGGGAGAGAGCTGCCGCTCACCTCCATGCAGAGGAGGGTCCTGCTCCTAACTGCTGCCCTCCAGTGGCCCTGACTGGGGGAATCAGTGGTGTACCAAATACTATGTCTCCATCGTATTCGGATTTTGTACACGACTGAATGCAAAATCTTTGGGGGGTAGCAGCGCTGGCTAAAATAAATGTGATCAGTTTAAAATAACATAAAAATAGTAAGGATTGGACTGATTGTACAGTTTAAAAGAAATACATTTTATTAAGTAATGAGACCAAAATAATGCTGGTAAAATATAAGGGGTAAGTCCTGGGGGATGGATAGCAATGGGGGACTGTCCGTTCCTATTACGCCTTGAATTGGAATCATATAAAGTGCAAGTGCAGTAAATGAAATGGGGTTACCGTCCACCTGTAGACACGTGATTGGGGTGTATTGTTTCTCTCCCTGGGACTCAAGGCCCGAGTTGGAATGTGGGCCGAGTCACCGTCCAGAGTAGGGGAGACACCCGGAGCTGGGACTCCCAAAGATGGTGCTGGGGTCTTTCAAGATGTAGTTAGGTGTCCACGGTTAGGTAGGTCCCAATGGAATCCAAGGCTGGTCTGGAACAGTCCAATAAAAGGGGGGATGAAGTACACCGTGACGCGTTTCGCCGTCTCAACGGCTTTATCAAAGGTGACATACTGGTGTGGCTGAGGGCTTTTTATACCAGACTAAACAGGAAATGGGTTTGGTCACATGGTACACAGTATACACATAATCAGTCCAATCCATATCAAAACATAATGAAGGTATGTGGAGGAGGCAGAAAAAGCATAGGATTCATTCATAAAATAACATTCTTTGAAAAAAACATAATATAGTACATAATAATAATAAAATAAAAATCGGGGGAATTAATTATTAGTGCACATTGGTCATGTGGCTCGGGAAAGAGCCGTCTTCCTATTGGTTATATGGGTGTTGTTACTTTACTAAGGTAACCCCGTATTGGTTGGAGGTGGATAGGCAGGAAGTAGGGCAAGAGTTCCGATAGTCGTAAGGGCGTAAGTGATGTAACCGTCCAGCTAATATGTTAGCGCTGGGCGGCTATAGAACACCGCCGGCCGTGTGCGTGATGACGCTGCACGTCCGGCTCCCTTCTAAGTGGGTTGGATGAATCAACTATAGAGCACATCTTGCGTAGCAGTACTGGGCAGTTATGGGACGTGGCCGGGCGTGTGTGTGATGACGTCACACGTCCGGCTCCTTTAGTATGAGCGTACTGAAATAAATATAAACGGCTGTATTTGGTCACATGATGTGCGTGCGTAATGACGTCACGCATCCATCCTTCGTGTATGAAAATGTTTATCATGTGACCAGATAGTTGTCTATTCGGTCACGTGATCGGGCAAGAAAGACCATGTGATCGGAGTCATTAAGTATTTGTTGCTATGGTTATCCTAACAATAGGGGAAGTGCGTGTATTACTATATTAGATAAACAAGAGATATCCAAAACAAAATATACACTTCTATGTTTATATTCAGCCAAGTTGTATTATAACTGATGTTTTAGTTATAACAGATGTATATTAATCGCATATTCAAGAGAGACACATCCTATACGGGGAACATATAATGTCTTCATATACTTCAATTTGTCCAACAAGAGGTAAAATTTTGTTCTTTTTGTTTATATACTGTACATACATACATATTATAATAAAATTAAAAATTAACCCTTAAATTTGAGCAGTATTAATTTTGAATAGGATATAGTGATTTCTTGATCATTAGTAGCTACATTTTTGTACTAGTCACCAATATAAATTCGGTACAAAGTTTTTTGACAGTATTGGACATGACATAAGGAACCATTAGTAAAATGTGGGTAAAAAGAATTTTTGAGAGGAGGAACAAAAATTACTATGTATAAATATCACAATTTCCTTAAGTCAAAATATTGGGCTCATAGAATATCATATTAACAATAGGGTAAGAACGAAGGAATTTTTAGAGAGAGAGGGAGAGAGACAGTAAATTTTGTTTTAAATCAGAATGTTCAGCTCAACGGCCTCATTTAGGCCTTCCGGATGTATTGAACCAAACTGGTGCATCCAGAATACTTCCTGGCGGCAAAGATTCCTGTATCTATCACCACCTCTGGAGGTCGTGTCCATATGTTCTATCCCCAGAATTTTTAAACTTTGGGGGTCTTTATTGTGGTAGGTAAAAAAGTGTTTAGACACGCTGTGGGTTGCTAGGCCATTTATGATTTTACTCCTATGTTCTAGGAACCTTGTTCTCAGCTTTCGGGTTGTCCTGCCTACATAAAAGATGTTACAGCTTCAGGTCAGGACATAGATGATATATTTGGTATCACAGTTTATAAAGTGTTTAATTTTGTATATATTTTTGGTCGTTGGGATTTCATAGGTTTTGGTTTTGAGGATGTATGAGCAATTTATACACCTATTCCCATTACAGCTGAAACACCCTTTTGGTTTCTGGGGTATCCATGTATTACTGGCACCAATGGTTAGTTTTTCTTCTTTCAAAAAGCTTGGAGCTAGGATTTGTTTCAGGGAATTGCTTTTTTTTTAAAATGAAAACAGGTTCATTTGGGAGAAATTTAGCCAAAAGGGGATTTTGTTTTAAAATTGGGAAGTTTTTCTTTATGATATTTTTTATTTCTTTGCTAGAACTATTGAAGGTTGAAATATACGCAACTTCTCTGTTGGGTGCTTCCTTTTGTTTGTTAGTATACACCAAAGGGTCTTTTCTCTCGACACTCAATACTTCATCATAGGCTCTCTCCTCTTTGTAGAAATGCAGATGACATATCTTGTGCTTGTCCATAAAGTCATCAGTGTTAGAGCAGTTTCGCCTTAACCTGGTAAATTGGCTTTTTGGAATTGCCCGCTTCCATGGGAAATAGTGCTGGCTTTTAAAATGCAGGTAGGCATTTTTTCCTACTTCTTTTATATAATTTTTCGTGGTGATTTTGTTATCAAATATCTCTAGCGAGATGTCCAAGAAAGTGGTTTTAGTTGCGTGAAGGTGATGTGTGAAGGTTAAATTAAATTCATTGTGGTTAAGGTGATCAACAAAAGAGCATGCATCCCCATCCCAAATAATAAAAAGATCCTCAATGTACCGACCATAGAGGACCAGGTTCGCGCCAAAGTCACTACCCTAAATTAGTTGTTCTTCTACCTGTCCCATGTATAGGTTGGCGTAACTTGGCGCAAACCTGGTCCCCATGGCGGTACCCATGACTTGTAAATAGAAAGTGCCAAGGAAAAGGAAATAGTTGTGTTCTAAAATAAATCAAATAGAATCCCGAATAAAGTGTTGGTGTTCCACCCTCAGGTCATTATCCCTCGCCAATCTGTCCGTAATCACTTGGATGCCTGTATGATGTGGGATATTTGAATAAAGGCTCTGTATGTCCAAAGTAAGAAATTGATAGGTGTTTTTCCATGTGAAGTCTGTGATTAAATTTAGAAAGGAAGTTGTATCCTTGATATATGACCTGAGGGTGGGCACCCGTGGTTGTAAAAAATTATCAACATAGAAAGAAAGATTAGAAGTAAGTGAATTAATCCCCGAAATAATAGGTCTCCCAGGGGGTGCAGTGAGGGATTTGTGCACTTTGGGTAAATGATAATAAATAGGCACCACTGGGTGTTCAGAAAAAAGAAAGTGAAATTCATCTTTTGAGATGATTCCTTCAGTTTTTGCGTGTTCTAGGAGGGTGCGAAGTTCTGTGAGGAAGACGGTTGTCGGATTGTTGGTCAGTTTCTTGTAGAATGCGGTGTCCCCGAGCTGTCTAAAGGCCTTCGGACACGTAATCCTTACGATTCTGGATCACGAGTCCTCCGCCTTTATCGGCTTCTTTGATTACTATTGTTGTATCGGATGTAAGTTTTTTGATGGCTTGTTTTTCCAGTTTTGATAGGTTGGGTTTGTTCTGTATCTGATGACCTTTTGGGGGAGGTTTACTAAATAATGACCGGAAGTCCGATAAAGTAGTTTTGTAGAATGTCTCGATAGTCGGGCTTTTAAATTTGATAGGGAAGAACTTAGATTTTAATTTGAATCTCCCTCTTGTGATATCGAAAATCTTCTCCATTGTTGGTTCTACTTCGGCTGAGGGGTTTGTTTGTAGGAGTTCTTCTAGTATTCTCAGGGCCTGTTGGTCATCCAGGTCCAAAGTGATGGGGAAGGCTTGTTCGTGTTCATTCTGGATGTTCTTATTCGCAAAGTATCGATTCCTACAGAGGCTTCGTATGTACCGGTTAAACTCCACAAAAAGTGTGAAGATATTGGTAGTAGAGGTGGGGGCAAATTTAAGACCGCGGCTTAGGAGAGAAATTTCTGGTTTAGTTAATATCTTATTAGACAAATTTATGATATTAATTGTTTCTTTTTCTTTTCGTTTATTTATTTGTTTGTTTCTTAAATGCCATTCTTCTTCCTCCTCTACATCCTCTATGCTGTATCTTCTTTTTTTGGGGGGGGTCTGGTATTCTGTCCAGACGTGAGGTTCTCCTCTGGCTCTGCTCTAAAAAACCCAAGGGTTCATTTGGTCTAACTACATCCGAGTATAATCTCTCTTTTCTCTTAGGTCTTGCTCCAAGCCTATTGGGGGTTTCAACTGTATATGACTGTGATTCTAATCTTTGTCTGTGTGGTGGTGTTGTGTAATCGGGTCTTAATGGGTAGTTATTTCTTCTTGTCGGTTGTGGGTCTGGGTGTACATTTTGTTGGAATCTATCCCTATATTGTTTGGGGTATTCATCTTCATTTCTTCTTTTTTCATATGCGTTTTTATTATACTCTCTTGGATTCTGGTAGGTATTTCTTCTTTTATTCAAATTATTTCTATTTAGAAGTTTATATGTAAGTTCTTCTCCTCTTTTATAATCCTCTAAGTCTCTCTTGAACTTTGAGCATTTATTATTTAAGAGTTGCTGTTCGAAATTCTCTACTTTCTCGGTAACTACTTTATCTCTCTCCTTAAATTCTTTATTGTTACTCAATAGTTCCATTGAAATCTTGAGATCTTTGATCTCTTTCGCTAGGGACTCTGCTCGTTCTTTTCTGTATTTTATCACCACCTCCATTAGGGAAAAGGAACAACGGTCAAGGATGTTGCTCCATTCCTCCTGGAAGATGGTCTCCTCTTGAAACACAGAGGGCTTGAAAAGTCTCAGCCCTCTGGGTACCATTTTTTTGTCGACATACTTCTGTAAATTGGTACTGTCCAACCAATGTCTTAATTCAGATTTTAATAAGTCCTCTAATTTAAAAAAACTCTCTTTAAGTCCATCATTTATATTTCCAGTGGGGTTCTCTGTTGAGGATTCCCACTGGGAAATATGGTTCTGCCTCCTCTTCCTCCTATCTTGAAAATGAGTGAAACAACTCATGTCAGCAGCCACCCAAAAACTGGCAAAGAGAAAAGAAATGTACTCCTCCACAAGGGAGGGGTATGGGGTGGGTGGCGCTGTGACTTGTGTTGAATCACTAGCAGCTACTGGTTTATGTCGGGGTTGTCAAGCCCGCTGGCTAAAATAAATGTGATCAGTTTAAAATAACATAAAAATAGTAAGGATTGGACTGATTGTACAGTTTAAAAGAAATACATTTTATTAAGTAATGAGACCAAAATAATGCTGGTAAAATATAAGGGGTGAGTCCTATACGACTGAATGCGACTGTTATCGGTGGAATATTTAATTTACACATTTGTATTCCGGAGCATAATTTACAAAAAAAAAGTCGTATTTTTTTGGAGTATTTCTTTACAACTTGTACTAGATTACACCTAGTTTACATTCATAATTTGAAATACGACTTGATAGTAAATTTAAAAATGATATTGGAGTAATGTAAAGTTCTTTCCCTGGTGTATTTATTCGTATTTTTGTAAAAATACAAATAGGACAGATTGTTTTGGTCATAAAATACAACATATTTATGTTATTTCACATTAGAAAATTACAAAAATATGAATACGTGCCCGAGTACGACTGAACAGGAGTACGCCAATTCCTACCGTATTTTGGTTAGTAAATTCCCCCGCTGACTTATAAAAAGGCCCTAAGGTCACATCAAAGGTATTTTTGCACCACACAGACCGGAACTCAACATGTTCTCCTTTCCCTCCAATGCAAATGTCATAACAAGTTGAAAAACCCCTTGTAAATGCACTCAGCCCTATATGAAGCTCGATATGCGTTGACAGGTTTCTTTATGGTTCTTCATGACTCAGAAATAAGGAATCCATTCCATCCATTCATCCATAAAAAATATTTCTCTTTCGTCCATCCTGGTGACACAGCTCAACCATGGGATGTAGGAGGGTCCGCAGGAGCCAGGCACCTATGCTAAGTCTTTGAGAGGCAGGCTCCTCCCTTCTGCATCCCAGCATTCCCCAGTTTGTTTTAGGTGCCCACCAGAGTGGGTGCTATGCTGAGGGGCTGCTAGAAGCAGCCGTTTTTTAGAGTAGCTAGGGGTTGTTTTTTTTATTACTATTTATCTAGCTAGTGCAGGTTACAGTGTGAAGCTTACAGAGGAAGCTTCCTTACACTGACAGCGCAGCAGAGGCTGACAGAAGCGTGTCCTGTCAGCGCTCTGTGTGCTGAGGGACGCTGTCTGAGTAACCAGACGGCTCCCTGCTTAGGAGGGGGATCATGGGTGACGGACTCCCCACGATGGAGGCCACCAACTTGAAAGGGTTTACAGGCTGAAATCCATATGGAGATGAAGCCTGTTACAGGAGCCAAGTGCAACTGGGCACTTCCAAGTGATCCTGTACTGAGGGGAGACACTGGAATGCAGAAGAAACACTTAGGTAGGTAGGAGTGGCTTGCAGGGGGAGGGTGCCAAAACAGCTTCCCTCCCCGCTGAAGCAGGGACTTGGGCTCTTCCTTAACTTAACTTGATCTCGCGCTTGCCCACACTGTGCGGAGCTGGAAGGGAGATTTCTTTCTGCAGGACTGAGTGACAGTTTCTTTTGAAGCAACGCTTTCCCAGGTGACCGCTGAGGGTCCATTACAGCAGCACAGACAGATAAGTACACGGCTATATTATTCTGTACAATCGCCTGACATTTTGCACTGTGTGAGTTATCATGACAGAAAGGTGTAGTGCTGCTGTTGTTGGGGACAGAGCTTCTGCCATGTTAATTGACTGCAAGTTTTGCGGAGTTAAATTAACAGATGGACCATGGGGATTTGAGCCCTGCATGTGAATCTTTGCCCAGTGGGGCGCAAGCCCAGCGGGCTGAGCAGCAGGAACCTGTGTAGGCAGCTGCCCTGGGGAGGTCCAAGTCTGCCTTGGTACAGATGCCTGATAAAAGGCTCCTTATGCCTAAAAGGTTTGCAAATTTGTATCCCATGCCAGAGGAGCATGTGAAATTGTGGGAAAAGATTCCACTGGTGGATGCTCCTGTTGCTAGGTTGTCAAAAACCATGGCTTTACCTGTGAAAGGGGGTGCTGCGTTCAAAGACCCTGTGGATAAAAAGATTGAGGGTTGTCTTAAAGCAGTGTTTGAAGGGGTTGGTTTTACCCTGCGCCTGGTTATCGCATCAGCCTGGGTCTCCATGGCCAGGATTATTTGGGCTGATAACTTGTGTTCGCTGCTTCAGCCTGATACAGCGGCTTGGGCTTTAGCATAGAAGTTAGAGTGTGCGGCTGAGTATGTTTGTGAAACTGGTGAAGAGGGAGTTAAAAGGGCATCAAAGGTGTCAGCCATTTCTGTGACAGCCAGGAGAGCTCTGTGGCTTAAAGCTTGGGAAGCTGACAGCGAGTCCAAAAAGTAAGTAGAACTACTGGCTTTTAGGGGAGAACATCTTTTTGGCTCAGAACTTGTATCCCTTATCAAACAGGCCACAGGGGGGGAGAGTAGGTTTCTTCCAACTACAGCTACTAAACAGGGAGCTCATAGGTTTGGAGCCTTCCATTCTTCCTTTTGTTCCTCCTTTTGGGGGGGTGCGTCCAATAGAGAACAACCCGGTAGAGGAAACTTTCCCTCTGGCAAAGGTCCCATTTTGGTGCATTTGCAAAGAAGCAGTTGGCCAAAGGTGAGGATAAGTCCTCTGCATGACCCGTTGGAGCATCCCCGTTCTGGGAACAGAGTGGGGGGTTGCCTCCTGCAGTATCGGGACTCTTGGGTTCTCTCCACCCAGGATCCTTGGGTTCACAATATTGTTTCCTAAAGTTACAGGATCGATCTCAGGGGAGTTCCTCCAAAGAGATTTATTCCGACTGCTTTACCTCGGGAAGCTCGCTAGAGAAAAGCCCTTTTGGGGGCGGCAATGTCTCGAGAAAGGTGTTGTGATCCCGGTACCTCGGGAGGAAGGGAATAAAGGGTTTCATTCCATTCTTTTCTTGGTACCCAAACCAGACGGATCATTTACACCGATTCTAAACCTGAAGTCATTGAACCTTCATCTGTGGGTGGATCAATTCATAATGGAATCTCTAAGATCGGTTCTCTTGAGTATGGAACCTGGAGAAATCCTAGCAAGTGTGGACATTCAGGATGCCTATCTGCACGTGCCTATTTGCAAAGAACATCAGTCTTCGCTGCGTTTTGCAATAGGCGATCTCCATCTGCAGTTTCAGGCCCTCCCTTTTGGGCTGGCTACACGAAGGTGATGGTCACCCAGTCCTTCAATATGGCAGAGTCTGTAGCTACTGGGTAAGATGGTGGCAACCTTCGAGACCCTACAGTATGCAAGGTTTCATTCGAGGTCCTTCCAATGGAACATCCTCTCCAGTTGGTCAGGGAATCCAAAGACCATGAAACAGGAAACTTTGGTACTTATGTATTATCTGGGCGCCCGATTTTTTCATTGCATGCCACTACTTAAGGCATGCGATGCGATTTTTCATTGTAAAGACCCGATTTTTAATTGTATAGTCAACCATGGGTGATTTCATACCCCTACTATCCAACTACGCATGGAGTCGATTTTATATAGCCCGAAGCGTGCGAGCGCAGCGAGCCCCACGAGGGGACGCGGATTACTTTACATGTATTCTGCATCCGCTCGCCACGCTTCGGGCTCGCCACACTATATATAATCAACTCCATGCGTAGTTGGATAGTGGGGGTATGAAATCACCCATGGGTGACTATACAATTAAAAATCGGGTCCAATGAAAAATTGCATCGCATGAATTGTATGCCACTATATTGCATGCGATGCGATGAAAAAATTGGGCGCCCAGATATTACATAAGTACCAAAACTTTTCTTCTGTCTCAAGAAACGAGGGACTCATTGCGGTGGTGGATGAAATGGAAATGCCGGAGGGGAACGGATTTCTGTATGCCAGATGATGATTCTGATCCATTTTGAGTGATGGCACTGTGCTCAATAGATAGTGGGTATGTGGTATTCTCAATTACATATATCCAGATATCATTTCCTTAAGTGGTGACATAAAAATATTTAAATAATGGATAATGCAACTTCTAAAAATAAAGAAAAATAAATATGACTTAAATACAATGGAGATCATTCTGGTTGGTTCGCAAAGCAGCAGTATTTCACTGCTTTGCGAGCCGTGTATCGCCGCCCGCTGTGTGTTAGAATGACCCCCCCCATGCTACCTGTGAAGACACCTGGCATACTGCGAATGGATGTTTTGCATGCAGGCCTGGAATCATTTGATGGTCGCCCGACCATTGAATAATTTTTTTAAGTGCTCGCAAATCAAAGTCAGTCTTTGCTGACTTAGATCTGTGGCATCCAGCTCCAAGACCTGGGAGGGTGGCTGACATCCGGTGACTTCAGCCGCCTCCCCCCCCGGAAGGCAGGTACTCACCCACGTCGCATGGGGATGCCCAGTGCTTTCCTGGGTGCACCCTGCATTTTGGTGGGTACACCCAGGAGACACAGGGAGTTCACATGTGGACGCCTCCTCCCCGCCTCCCCATTGCGAGCACCACGGAAACTGTGCAAGTCTCCGAAGGCGCCCGCATTGAAGCCCTGCACATGTACATAAGCGAATATGCGCATTTGCAGAGCTTCATCATCGATCCCCCATGCAAACGTAGGGGTGAGTTCGCAAATCAGAATCACCCAAAATAAACAATGATTAAGGGTCCTTATGAGGATTACTATTCCTTGCTGGGTAGGTGTGGCCCCCAACGACATTGAATTATATATACATATTATAAGTGATCATTATAGTCAACAAATTATAGAAAACACTTTACTCCAAACCCCACATTTAGGCCATAGGGTTCAATCGTTTTTAAGGTGTATTTCGTTTTCATTTCTGTGCATGATAATCTTTTTTGCTTATCATTTATTTTCTAATTTTCAGTAATGTTCTTAATTTCACAAAAAGTTTTAATGTGATTAGCGTTCGTAACGTGTATTTTTTAAGTGAATTGAAACATTGTTAAACTTTGTCACTTTTTTAATATTGCGTACTTGATCCGCTCGTCAGACTTTTAGCATCATAGTGCTTTTTCCCACTTACTGCTGACCGCAGGAGCATTCCAATAAATATACATAAAATCTTGTCCCACAGGTAATAAAGTCCTCTATGCGGTAAACCGTATTATTGTGTATAGATTTATATTCATGTATGACTGTTTTTACAGCTACGGCACACAGAGCACAAAGCACAGTGGTAAAATCACTTAGACTTAATGGGGTTAAGTATAATCGGAGTGTTAATCGCACTCCTTACAATCAGATTTTTCAGGTTATTAGCTTTTTTTATACACAGACCTTGGACAGGTGTCGATATGTTTTTCCAGGGCAGAATCACGTTTCTATATATCCCGATGTTTCTTGATGATCCCTTCTATCTGTTTAAAATGACTATAAAATCAGGTAGTAAACCTTATACCAAAATCCTCTTTACCTTTTTTGGTTTTGATTCTTCTTGGTTATCCACATTATTTATGTTTTGGATTGATTTCAATCCTTTCTTCTTAGCGCTTCTCACCATATTCATATCATAACCTTCACTCAATATCTGCTCTTCCAGCCTACCGGCATGTTGAATATACAAATCAACTTCTGTTCAATTGCGGCTGATTCTATGGAATTGGCTGCTTGGCAGCCAATTAAAGTGGTGGTTACTATTGTAGTTGATAAACAAATTACAATCTGTCAATTTCTCAAACTTCTTAGTTTTAATCTTATTTTCCTTACAAACTATCCTATATAACGTCACCATTACACTAGACTCAAACAAAAGTCCCCCCCACATTGCCTGGTCCTCCCACCATGCCATGAAGAGGTTGGCGTAGCTCGTGCCAGTCTAGTGCCCATAGCGGTACCAGTAAGTAGTTCCTTATCTAAGAAATAGGAAACAGCATTTAACCCTATTGAATGTTCAATAATCATTAATAACAATGTTATGTCTGAGGTGACTAGAAAATCACCAGGTTGCCATTGTATCTGTTTGACCATGTCAATGGTATCGCTGGTGTCTTTTAAATATGAAGTGTTTTGCGCACTAAAGGTTGTAATAAATTATCTATATACTGTGAGAGATTAGACAGCACGGACAGTGTAATGGTTAGCATTACTGCCTCACAGCACTGAGGTTATGGGTTCGATCCCCATCATGGCTCTAACGGTGCAGAGTTTGTATATTCTCCCCGTGCTTGCGGGTTTACTCCAGGTACTCCGGTTTCCTCCCACAATCCAAAAATATACAGGTAGGTTAATTGTCTCCCAACAAAATTAACCCTAGAATGTCTGTGTGTGCGTGTACATGGGGTAAGGAATATAGATTGTAAGCTCGACTGGGGCAGAGACTGATGTTAATGTTCAAATATTCTATGTAAAGCACTGCAGAATATGTATGTGCTATATAAGAAACTGTTAATAAATAAATAATAAACATAGAATTAGTCCCCACTACTATTGGGCATCCAGGAGGTTTACTAGTACACTTATGTATCTTAAGCCGGGTACACATATATACAATTGTCGGGCCGTTCTTCCGTTCTGGGATGAATGGCCGTTTGATTGTATAGGTGTGTACGCTGTCCCGACTCCCTCTGTACGATCGATAAACGGCCAAAAATGGTCTTGTCCGTCCATACTCGGTCGGTCGAAGGTTCAGTGCTGTTTAATATTCATCCGACAGGACGGGCCCATATCGGAACAAAAGTGCAGTGTGTACGCACGTTCGATCGATATGCTGGCCGTTCTTGCGATTATACTGCCAAAGCTGGAACGCCCATGTGGACGTTCCGTAGCTGCATGATCCTACAGCACAAGAAGCGTTCACCTCTCCCCATGTATATTGAAAAAAATAATCATAATATACATGCACCCCATCTTTATAGCAGGTCGCCGTATCTGTCCCTAGTCACCCTACCGGCTGCTATAAAGACGGGGTATGCAACTACAGTCAGCCGGCAGGGTGACTATGGACAGATACGGCAAACTGCTATAAAGACGGGGTACGCGACTACAGTCAGTTTTCCGTATCTGTCCATAGTTACCCTGCCGGCTGACTGTAGACGCTTTCCCCCGTCTTTATAGCAGTTTGTCGTATCTGTCCATAGTCACCCTGCTGGCTGACTATAGACACGTACCCCGTTTTTATAGACTGCTGTTCTCTGCACAGCCAGTACTGATGTAAAAAAGGAATCACTTTTGTTTAGGTTCTGTACTCACGCCTCTTTGTTTTGGTATGCCCTTAACCCAGCCCATTGTGATAATTTACAACCTTTTTCTTGCGACTGTTTGGACAGGAGTACATCGGACGTCGCAAGTAAAATTGTACAGGTGTGTACGCGCGTATCGGCTGTTGTTTGTGGACGGTCCGACGCGTCTATGGTCGGTGAAACGGTCACAAGAAAAGAGGGATTGTATAGATGTGCACCCAGCTTTAGGCAATATATAAAGGATGAGTATCGAATGTGTAGCAATTAAGTTATAATCTCTCACTGTATCTGTAATAATTCCCATTGATGTATACAAATTGAAAAAACTTCAAGTTTTTTCTTTATACTGGTCGTAGGGTTACCTCTTTATTTTTTTTATATGTTTTAGTGTCTGATAATTGTCCTAAAATCTTTTGGTTGTAATCACAAGTGTCTACAATAACACACCCCCCCCCCCCCCTTTATTGGTGGGTTTTATTACCACCTTTGTGTCGAAAAGAGCATATACTGTATAAGTCCATTTTCTAAGAGACTATTATCACATTTTTATCTTATGGATTTCCTTATCATTTTGTATAGTGGGAACCTCCTTATTATCATTATCCAGTTGGATCTTTTTCCTAGTGAACTTCTTTTTGGGGTGAGTGATTCCACTATCTCTTTTGGCCCGTTTCCTTACTTATTTAAAAACTACCGATGTATTAGGGTTCTGTTCCTCCACTATTAATCTCATTCAAATTGAAACAGATGTTACCAATATTCCCGTGCAACAGATAGATAATGAATCATTGTGACTAATCTATATAAAATATTCTGTTTATTTATTTATTATTTATTTATGAACAGTTTCTTATATAGCGCAACAAATTACCAATTTACAATAGGAAAAAGTGATACAACAAACTGCTTATTTACAGACAGTTAAAAAAGGTAGGAGGGTCCTGCTTGCAAATTTAAAATCCTAGTAAAACTATATTATTATTATTATTTATTAACAGTTTCTTATGTAGCGCAGCATATTCCGTTGCGCTTTACAAAGGAGACAGTGATACAACAAACTGGGTATTTACAGACAGTCAAAATGTAGGAGGGCCCTGCTCGCAAGCTTACAGTCTATAGGGAAATAGGCATTAATACATAAGGATCGATCCTGTATTCTTTATTGCATCGATTCTACCAGAATGCAAGGTTCTGTGACTGGTTCTGGAATATTATTTAAGGCTTACAGCATAATGACTTGTTACTGTATGGTCTCTATATTATTAATCATTGCCTATTTATCTATAGTCTACCATAGTCTAATGCTGTATTGTGCATTTTTATATTTTTTTTATTTTGTAAATGTGTATTATCATCCCTGTATGTCCAATGCTGCTGGAACATTATAAATAAATAAAAAAAACACATTTAAAAATGTAATTTTTCTGTTTTATTTTTTATACTAAATTGTAATAAAAAGTGATCCAATATGAAGAACTGTCAGCGGCCCCCTAGCCCGTTTTTTCGAATCGAATGATTGCTCTTGCTAGCAGCCAGGGAATATGTTAGCGAATACATCCACTTACTTGCATGGTGCCCAGCGGATTAAGCGGTGGGGAAGGAGTTTGGCAGGGCGACGTTAAGCTGCTTGGTAAGCGGCGAACAACTGCTGCTTACAGAGGAGTGTTGAATCACCCCCATAATACATGGGGGTGATTCAACACCCCCATGTATTATGGGGGTGTTGAATAGTTCCAAAATTATGTACAAGAAAAAACAACAGAGAGCTTGCAATTAGTGACAGAAAGCTGCTTCCATAGGGTGACGTAGGCTTAGTCACTTCATTTTATTACCAATTATTCTTTTCTCTACTCCCTGAATCGTCTCATCGCACCAAGGGGTTTTTTTGTTACCTAGGAGACTATAAACCATCCATACAGACCCATGAAGCCCAAGCCTTCAGGTCATGAACCCTACCTCTCCCTCTCCCCATTCCTTAATAGTGTGGACAGAGAATACTCTCCCACTGAATTCCTTTAGTATGGCGAATGACAGACACATCATAAATGTCTGATTTAGGTGGATTTATATAGGTTAGCTGTGACAGATAAATTGCTTTGCTCATAAATAATACTGAGTAACAATGACAAAGAGATCCTGGATTAATAAGGGCGCGTATTTCAAGGGCAATTTCAGGCTCCTGCTCTGGATAGATTCAAACACTAATGCGAATACACGCACATATATGTAACTGTAAGCCTGACACACACCTGATCGCAAGGCTGCTAATTTGCAGCGGCCAGCAATCAAGTCAACACCGCCCCGCCGGTGCAAATACCGTGCAAATATTCCCAAAAACATTTCTAAGCCGCTCACCATCAAATGATTTCTCCAACGGCAACCACTGATCGCAGGCTCAGAGTACCCCTGGACTTACTCGGCAGCTGCGATGAAATCAGCCTGATGGAGGCGGGAGCGGACGTCACACACCCTCCCCTAAAAAGTTTGGGCACGTCTGCATTTTTTCAGGCACGCCTGCTTTATTTTGGCACTCCCACTAAACGTCCGGTTACCACCCCCCCAAACGCCGTCTTCCTGTCAATCACCTTGCGAACAGCTAGCGAAGAAAAAAGTACCAGGATTTCATCGCGCACATGCATTGCGGCCCAGACCCGTACGCAGTCTATTGATAATTGTCCGCTGCGCAAATTCACACAGCAGCAATCAGGTGTGAATCAGGCTCAATATGTGATTGCCTAGCTGTCTGTACAACAAAATAATAAAACCCTTTGGTAGGTAGAGGACAACAAGTATTTGTCCCTTAATGAACAGTAAATCAGATGCCCAAAATTTTGGCTATCCCTGGTTTATAGCACCTCACAACCGGAAGGTCAACCACATGCCCCACCCTATAGCAGAGTCTATGGAATGACAGTTAGCAGCTGATTGGTTGCTATGTTGAACTTCTCCATTTAACTTCTTCTTAACAAGAGATAAATCCAAGGGTGATAAAGAGAGATAAACATCCAGCCAATCACAGCCCAACTGCCATGTTACAGGCTGTGTTTGAAAAAAAGTCAGTAAGGAGCTGATTGGCTGGACGTTTATCTCTCTTTATCACCCTTGCATTTATCTCTTGTTAAGGCCATAGTTTTGATACAATGGATTTTTTGTGTGACAGAGTAGCACTGAGACCAGTGCTCTCTGGTACACAATTCCTGGCGCTCTACAGTTCTAATTTAGTTTGAAGTTAAATAAATATAAATATAAATTATTAACAAAATTTGCTACAGCTGCTGCAGTAACTCCTATGGGCCCGTCAGACCCACAAAAAGAGAAGACTAAACACAAAAGGGTTGGAGTAAAGTGCGCTGCTGTTTAAATAGTTTTAGTATCTGTAACACATAGGCTGTCCGAAGAGGAATGAATTATGGACACACTGTTGCTTTTAGAAAATATTTATCACAAATAAAAAAATATATATATATAACATAAATACACAGCATATAAAAAACAAGACAATTTTAAAATAAAGAGAATGGGATCCCAATCAATTAATTGATAATAACTTTGATGTAGTATCAATAATAATTTCTTTACTGAGAAAATTAGAGTTCTCCTGCCAAATGGTGAAGATTAATATAAACGCAATCAGGTAATGAAACAAAGTTCCAGTTTAGGCAAAGTGGTGTAGCTTAAAAAGCTAGTTGGTAACTTTATAAATAGGTATAGTCACAATTTAGATGGTATGCTCACCCATGTAGTAGACCTCAATCCCCTGGATGTATTTGCGGGGAGAGGAAGGTGGTGTGCACTAGCTGATGTCCGGCAGCTCAGGTGGACGGAAAGCTGCACTTCAGCTAGAATGTATAGAAGCACCTTGCAATGAGCTGGAGTGGATTGAGCCCAGTGGAATATGGTCTCACTGCAGAGGTCTTCGTCCCCTTGGTGTAATCTGGGGAGAGGGACAGGGTGCCGCTACTGATGTCCGGCGGCTCAGAGGATGGAAATGCCGCGCTTCAGCAGGAAGAAAGGTGGGTGCCTGTCAGGTACCTGGTTGCGGTGTACCGCGAAAAGCTCAATCCCCTTGATGTGAAGTGGGGAGAGGGACAGGGTGCAGTCGCTGATGTCCGGCGGCTACGGGAGAGGTGAAAGCCGCGCTTCAGCGAGATCGTAGTATGCACCTGTCCTAGTGCGCGGCAGTGCTTGTATGTAGCCGGGCAGCGTGAGGCGGCTAATTGCCGGCTGCTGTAGACGGCTCACGCTTGTATAGGGAGGCAGGAAGGAAGGTTGGTGTTAGATGATGGGATCCCGTCTCAGGTGAATAAATTGCGTCAACGCGTTTCGTTCCGTAGTCTGGCTGGAACTTTATCAAGACGAGTCATAGACATAGTTTTGATAGGCTACATGTGTATTAGCCTAGGGCTCCTGGATCTTTTATTCAGGTCCTCCTTGCGCCCAGGGGTGTACTGTAGTTTTGCGACTCCTCCAACACAGCTACAACCATTACTGAATTATGCCCTATGTTCCTAATGTTACCAGCTGACTTACAATAGTCAACCAATCACATTGGGGTAAAGATGCAACGGTTCATACCCAGGGCCGGTGCAAGGCACCGGAGCGCCCCAGGCGAGTCAGGGTGGGGGCGCCCCGGTGCCTGGGGGGGGGGGGGCGGTGGTGGTGGTACCTGTGTAAAGAACTTGCGGCGCCGGCGTCCCTGCAGTGCTGGAGCGGGCAGGGGTGTCCGTGCCACGGGGGAACCTGCGGTGCTGTCATTGTGTATAAAGCTGGCAGCGGCCGGCGGGGTCCCTGCAGTGAATAGAAAATAACTAGCGCTTCCCACGCCGCCGCGCGCATAGCGCTAGTTATTTTCTATTCACTGCAGGGACCCCGCCGGCCGCCGCCAGCTTTATACACAATGACAGCGCCGCAGGGTACCCCGCGGCACAGACACCCCTGCCCGCTCCAGTACTGCAGGGACGCCGGTGCCGCAAGTTTTTTTACACAGTTTGCTAACCCTCCATGCTGGGGGTGAGGGGCTAACTGCCGCCCTCCAGGTGCCGGCCCCCTAGGCAAATGCCTAGAGCTGCCTAGTGGTGGCGCCGGCCCTGTTCATACGGTTGTACCGAGGAGACTGCAATTATGGCTAAGCTAAGGAAGTTTGATGCAAGGGGACTTTTCCCTTAATGCATTCACTATTTGGCCGTTCCTTTTAGTATTTGGATTTTAGCCTGGCTAATGTGCGATTTGCATAACTAGTGTGGTCAGGGTTTTTCTTTATACGCGCCTCTGTTTTTATTTTACTTGTGGTTTAGTACAGGGGGGATTATTCCCTGACAGGACTGCATACTAATGTGTGAATAATAGCATTAATCTTCTCAGGCGTCTCTCCCCATTGTCTCCCGCCACTTCCTATTGTGACAGTGTCACAGATTCTGAAGGGCTGAACAATGGTATATCTGCCCAGAGAGGAACAAGTCTCGCTGATGGTGAGCTTCACCTCTGGGTTTGTATTACAGATTCCTCCAACTTGTTCTCTGAGCAGTTTAATGAGACTCTCCTCCTCGCACCCTAAACTAAGCTGACAATGGTTGCTGGCTCGGTGATACTTCTTGACGCGCCTTATCCGTCTGAATAGTCACTGAAGAGCCAATGCTAAGTCTGTTTTGTTACGTCCGGTTTTGCAGCATCAGGTTTTATTTTACTCTAGGCACTTTGGGCCTGATTCAGACCTGTTTGCTAGGCTGCGCGCAGGCATCGCCACGCTTGCGTTCTCAAGGAAGGACCCAGGGTTTTTACGGGGATGCCCAAAACACACTGTACGCCTCGTGGGTGTGATACTCGCCAAAGACATCTACACGTGACAGACCCCCCCCCACCATCAAAAACGGGTCGAGTTTGAATCAGCCCCTTTGTTTATACTTCAGTTTTACCTCTCATTTCTCATACCACACTTGTCATCATTATTTTAATTAAGCATTCTCCTTATTTAATGGAAATCCTGTCAAACACACAGGGGTCCATTTTCTAAGACGGTAGTTCTGTTGAAGATGGAATGTTGCCCATAGCAACTGATTGGTTGATATGGGCAAGAATCCATCTTCAATAGCACTCCCATCTTAGTACATTTACCCCTTACAATACTTTCCAGCACATTATCAATCACAAGACCAATCAGTAAAGCTGTGTATTGTACAGTACGTGGGGTAATGATGTGGCGGTGCTGAGATGCTGCGTTATTGTTCAACTATGTTCCCTAGATGCGCTTTCTCTCCTTCACCCGGGACTCATCGGCCCTCTTCTAATATTTAAGCACATTGGCTTTCATTCAGATTTGTAAATAAAACTCATCTCATATTTATTTAAACCTCGATTGTGTATCACTTTGTCATAAAAAAACATTTTGCTTCTTTCCTTATTGCTTTTGCGTTGTTTGATCCAAGTACACTAGGGGACAGGATTAACACAAACTGGAGGGCGGCAGTTTGGAGCAGGTCCCCCCCTGGATGGAGGTGAGTGCAACTCCACCCACCCCCCCACCTCCAGAGCGATTAGGCGGCCACTGCCGCATCACCTGACACCCCCCCCCCCCCCCACCACCACCCCTGGCAAACACACACACACCATACCTCCCAACTGTCCCTCTAAACACGGGAACGTCCCAATTTTCGGGTACGTTCCCGCGTCTCTCCCGCGGCCGGCAGTGTCCCGCTGGGGGGGGGCAGTTGGGAGTCCCCCCAATCTCACAGAATAGACGCTGTGCGCATGCACAGCGCCGGCCCTGATTAACCAATTATTTATTTTTATTATTTATTTATTGACAGTTTCTTATATAGCGCACACAGATTCCGCAGCGCTTTACAGAGCATACTGTAGATCCAGCTTTAATATCATTGGTAAAACATTATAAAAAGTATATGATACTTACAAAGTGGTGGCTATTGCAAGCTTGCTGCAACTCAGTGGGTTTGACCTGGAAATTTAAAGCTGCAACAATATAAAGGGCAAAATGCATGGTGTATTTGGCACTTAACATGTGCCCGTTTATCCTAAGCTCAATAAATTCATATTATAGTGATCTATCCATATGATAAGCAGTTCACCACCCTTCTCATTAAACTGAATGTCAGGGGCAAAGTCGACATTCATCACGTAGATTCTGATGAAATGCCAACATGGCGGAATGTCAACATGTCATCACTGATGGCCCATCGGTAGCTTACTCCTGATGGCTGCAGCGAATCAAGCTTCCGGGTCACAGGGGTCATGTTACTGTCAGTTGATACAGAGTCACCTGACAGCATGGCATTCCAGTAAGTATACCGTCCCATCCCTGACTGTAATCTATAGTGCCTTACCCTATCCCAGCCTACCATCCGGGGCAAGGTTATCATTTGTCTCTGATCCCCCCTGCAGGCATGTATGGGTATCACATCCAGCACAAGGGGCAGCCGCATGCAACCCACTAGCCCGCCCCCCACTTAGTTGCCACCTTGCTAACCCTAACCTCCCCCTAATGTCTAACCCTGCCATCCTACAGCCTAACACTAAAGTCAACATTCTGACCATGTCGGCATTTTAGACGTTGATATTTTACCAATGTTGACATACTGTAACTGTCTACAATATGAATTTCAACTATGTTATTGCTAACCTAAAGACTACATTCCCCATTAGTAATACAAATGCTCAAGTCACAGTTCATAAATTGAGGTCTTATTAATACGTCCATATTGTCTAATGTCTCCCATTTCCCCATGTTGGTCTGTCACCTTAATCTCCGTTCTGCTTTCTCTCTCATACACCTTTCCCACTGATTCAATCTCTTACGAGAAATCTTTGCTTTCATTGAGTTTCTGCTGTTCCATGAATAAATGTAAATGAGTTGCTAAGCAATAAAGGTTCCAGTTTATATATAACTGTTCATATGCCTTTGTGTTCCTTGCTTTAAATTGGGAGGTCCTCTTAGGCGTCTCGGCAACCCCATCGAAATCAAGTAAGTGGAGAAGACAAGTGTATTACTATTGTATTTTATCATCGGTATAATAATGAAACACCGTACTATCTAAGAGATGTTATTATTATTGTTACTATCATTTTATTATTCATGTAATAGGCAGAAACACAGAACAGAATGATACAGTATAATAGGAGACATTAGTACTTAATTGAAGAATGACAATACTATTTATCTGAATTACCCCTAGTCCACCAAAATCCTGGATTTTGGACCCAGGATTTGGCAGGTCTTCACTCTCTTGTCCCTGTTTCCGCTGCACTGTATTCCCGGGTTTTTCCCTGGTGGACATTGTTTCCACTGAAAGGATAAACATGGGTAAGCATTGGGTGGGGACTGTCGGCCAGACAGAAAGCATGTGGGGACAGGTGGGCGTGCAGTGGGAGGCGCTTGTGTATTGTGCCAGCAGCCCTTGCCCGGATCAAAAATCTTGGTTAAGAGCTGTTTCCACTGCTCATTACCTGGGAAAGACCCACTAAAAACCCTGCTTATGAAAACGGTAAAAATGATGGGTCACTTTTCCTGGGAATTTTAACCTGTCACAATTTCCAATGTCAAAAATCCCAGGTAGGTGCGCTTTCATGTACAAAAATCTGTGATTTTTATGTCAATGGAAAAGGGGTATTAGAGAGAACATCAAGAAGAGTAAGTACAGTATACACCGAACACTGGGGTTGGTGGTACTTGAACGTCTGTGTGCACTTACAGTATGTTGCAAATCTGTGTAATAGATGTTCCGGTGTGAATGGCCATTTCTTCTACAGGTTGAGTATCCCTTATCCAAAATGCTGGGGACCAGAAGCATTTTAGATAATGGATTATTCTATATTTCGGAAAAAAATTATATTTCAATGATACAAAATTAATTTATGTTGTATAAGCACATCGAACACATGAAATACACACAAATATATTTGATTTGTGCATGAAACAAGGGTTGTATACAATACAGTGAGCAGTGAATTGCGACCGGAGGGAGTTCCCAGCTATTCTAGTGTGTTTAGTCACAAGTACCGGCATTTTTAGACTTAAGAGATGCTCATTGTGCTAGGCTAGGGTTTTTCAAAACAGCAGCGCCGCCTTGGTTTTGTTGGATCTCTGCTGGCACTCTAGGACGGGTGCAAGCAGAAATCCACTAGTCAGAGTTAGTGGCACAATGATAAGACTAGCTGCGGGAGCTCCCTCACAGCACTATTCATTGCGCACCGTATTGAATCGACCCCAAAGTTTGTGTACTATCTCACGCACTGAATTTGAATGTTAAGCACATATTTGCTAGTTACATATCATGTCCCCAGTAGTGCCAGTTACAGATGATCCCAGTAGTGCCAGTTACATATCATGTTTCCAGTAGTGCCAGTTACAGATGTCCCCAGTAGTGCCAGTTACATATCATGTCCCCAGTAGTGCCAGTTACAGATGTCCCCAGTAGTGTCAGTTACATATCATGTCCCCAGAAGTGCCAGTTGCTGATGTACCAAGTAGTGCCAATTCCAAATGTCCTCAGTAGTGCCAAATACACACAATATGTCCTCAGTAGCACCACTGACAATCATATCCCCAGTAGTGCCAATTCTAGATGTTCCCAGTAGTGCCAGATACATACAGTATGTCCTTGTAGCGCCAGTGGCAATCATATCCCCAGTAGTGCCAGTTACAGATGTCCCAAGTAGTGCCAATTCCAGATGTCCTCAGTAGTGTCAAATACATACAATATGTCCTCAGTAGCACCACTGACAATCATATCCCCAGTAGTGTCAATTCTAGATGTTCCCAGTAGTGCCAGATACATACAGTATGTCCTCAGTAGCGCCAGTGACAATCATATCCCCAGTAGTGCCAATTCTAGATGTTATACATACAGTATGTCCTCAGTAGCGCCAGTGGCAATCATATCCCCAGTAGTGCCAGTTACAGATGTCCCCAGTAGTGCCAGATACATACAGTATGTCCCCAGTAGTGCTTTTAGCAAATAATATACATTTTTTTAAAAGTACATTCTGGAAACTATGGTTTTTGGAATAATTTGGATAACATATATCCGGATAAGGGTCGACATGGGTCTAGGTTGACATGGTTCTAGGTTGACATGGTTCTAGGTCAAAATGTCATTAGTTTGCAGTTCATTAGTTCAACAGGTCATTAGTTCGACAATGTCTACGTCGACAGTCAAAAGGTTGACATGGGGTTTTTCACAGTCTTTTTACCTGAATGTCAGCACAGTCGGGCACACTATTTTGTTCTCCCACCACACCCTAGTGGATGGTAGGGCATGAAATACCACCTGTCGGCACATGTCGGCTCAAAAAAACAGTGAAAAACCTTTTGCCTGTCGAACTAATGACCTGTCAAACTAATGACCTGTCGAACTAACGACCTGTTGAACTAATGACCTTTCGACCTAGAACCATGTCGACCTTTTCCTATGTCGACCTAGACCCATGTCAACCTTTTCCCATGTCGACCTAATGGTGTCGACCTAATGACTGTCGTCCATCATGCTGTAGAACAAATGACCGCATCCCAGATGAACTCAGATTGTGGTTCATTGGAAAGAGGTCCCCAAAAATTAACTTGCAAAGCCTCTCCATGGTAGACCAGTGAAAGCTATCGTATCTGTTCCTGTGGGTAGGGTCATAGAGAACAATGATTGGACTGGGTGATGGGGTGATGGCGCAACACCCATCCAAATAATGAATGAAAACTCTGTGTTGACCTAATGACCAATACCCCCTAGTCTCTGAGTAATAGTAGGTGTCTCCCCCTCCCCCAGCACCCCGGCCTCTGTGATGTTCCAAATGATCCTGAGATACATTTCTATTGATTTTATATAAATGCTCTGAGAGCACCGTAACCGTTCCCAGACTGCAAACCAATAATTGGCGTAGAATGTCATCACAATAAATCAGCTGGAAGAGCCACTTCATTATACAACCCGGGAATGGAAAGGTTTAATTGTGCTCAATAAATAAACACAAACCTTACCGCAATATTTATCTCCTGTTCCGGCACACAGTGATAGTAATATGTATGTAACCGTCTGCTGGAGAGTGTCAGTAGGGAGTCAATTTATCACTCTTTTAAGGACAATTTACTGTGAACGCCTGCTGCCTCCGGTATTACCTCCCTCTATAAAGGACATACCGTACAGTACAGTACTTCTAGGAAAGTTGAGAAGGGAAGGCGCAATCCACTTTCCTGCAGAATTCCTGTCATCCGTATTACTGCAGTGCCCAGGTTCATCCCTACTAATGCAGTGCCCCGGATCATCCCTACTTATGCAGTGCCCCGGATCATCCCTACTTATGCAGTGCCCCAGTTCATCCCTACTTATGCAGTGCCCCAGTTCATCCCTACTTATGCTGTGCTCCAGTATTTTTTGCAGTTTCCCAAGAGAATCTCAATGTAGCACCTTATAAAATGGCCAAATTTAGGGGTACTTAGGTGATCCAAGCCACAGCACCCGCCAGGGGCTGGCTGGCAACTTTTAGCCTAGGGGGCAAGTCCAGAGCACTGGCCCATACCCCCCATCTCTGTGAAAGACTGAATGCTTGTGCGCGCCGGAGGCACCCTGAAAAATTAGGCATGTGGCCTATCATAAGGGGGCGTGGCCTGTACCTTGATTGTATTGTGTACCTGCAGATTGCACATTGTGATGCTAATTACACATTATGCCGCACACCTTGATGCCCATTGCACCCCATACTGTGATGGCAATTACCCAATGCACCCCACACCGTAATGCCCATTACGCCCCATACCATGATGCCCATTACACCGCACAATGTGATGTCCACAGTGCCAGATTTGCCCCCACAGTGCCAGATATTCCGCCACAGTGGCAATTACACATATGCCCCCACAGTGCCGAATATTCCCCCACAGTGCCAGAGACACATATTCCCCTACAGTGCCAGAGACACATATGCCCCCACAGTGCCAGATATTCCCCCCACAGTGCCAGATACACATATGCCCCCACAGTGCCAGATATGCCCCCACAGTGCCAGAGACACATATGCCCCCACAATGCAGGGAGACACATGTGCCCCCACAGTGCCAGATATTCCCCCACAGTGCCAGAGACACATATGCCCCCACAGTGCCAGATATTCCCCCCCCACAGTGCCAGATACACATATGCCCCCACAGTGCCAGATATGACCCCACAGTGCCAGAGACACATATGCCCCCACAGTGCCAGATATGCCCCCACAGTGCCAGATACACATATGCCCCCACAGTGCCAGATATTCTCCCACAGTGCAAAATACACATATGCCCCCACAGTGCCAGAAATGCCCCCACAGTGCCAGAAATACATATGCCCCACAGTGCCAGAATTTCCCACCAGCAACTCACCATTGTTGCTGTCTCTCCATCTGCTGCTGCTGGTGGGGGTCCGACAGCCCTCCTGCTCCCCCAGGCCGCTTAGCCAGTCACTGGCTACGGACTACGCTGGATCACCATCCACCTCCTCCAGGCAGCCCTCCTGCGCTAGCCACGGCTTCCAGAACACGGCCGCGGCTTCCAGAACACGGCCGCAGCTACAGGAAAATGGCCGCCGGCCTCCTGCACTGAGGACATGTCCTCAGTACAGGGGGCCGGCGGCCATTTTCCTGTAGCCGCGGCCGTGTTCTGGAAGCCGCGGCCAGCGCAGCGGCAGGAGGGCTGCCTGGAGGAGGTAAATGGTGATCCAGTGCGGCCCGCAGCCAGTGACTGGCTAAGCGGCCCGGGGGGCACATGGCACCCTGCCCCCCGGCCCTGTCCGCCCCTGGCACCCGCAGTGCCCTCTCCCATGAATCTTTAAACAAGAAAAACCCTGCTGTTGAGCTTGCGGTTTAGCCAAGGGGAGTACCTGTTTAAAGTCCCATTGAAATCAATGGGTGGCCACTGATTGGGTGAGAGAGCGAGCCGTCTGTCACTGTTCTCAACTAATAAATGGGTCCCAATAGACTTCAATGTGGCAATGCCAGGAAGATGGTGCATTGAGGACACCGTCACCTGCACTGCCAATACCACTGGAATCTCCATGTTGCTGATACTGCCGATGAAGCTGGCACCCACAGACTGCTCACACTCCTCTACTGCCAACACTGCTGGCACCCTCGCACTACGGACTCCAGCACTTCTGCATTGGTGATGCAACCGGCACTGTATCCAACCCATATGAAGCCAAACTGCACTGTTTCCAACACACACTATACAGTATATGCTTCACTGTATGTGATGAACACTGTATCTAACCCGTTCTGTATCCCAAATTGTATCCAACCTGCACTGTATCATACCTCCCAACTTTAGAAAAACTGCAGCAGAGACCCCCACTTTCACTGATGTGCGTTCCCATTTTTGGGGGGTGGGGGTGGTGGGTGGTCTAGCAGCAAGGGGGAATGACATACAAATTGCATCAAGGCCACACCCCATTTTAGCGCTGACCCAAGTCCCTCTGTCTCCAAGAATAGAGGTGTCTATTCACTGCTGCTCGGCTCAGCCAAGCAGTACATGGTGAGGTGACTGCCAACTGCCGCCCCGCCTCTGGACACTGCCGGACCCAAATGGGTCACAGGCCCATCCCACCCTGTTTTCGCTGCTGTGGGGGTATGGCCAGTGGCACTTCCATGTCCCAAGCACCTCTGTCTCCTGTAGTAGATGCTGTGCACATGTGGGGCGGACTCCCAACTGACAGCGAAGATTCCCCCGGAATGCTGACCAGGGTGAGCGGCCAGTGTGGGTGTTAACCCCCTCGCTGGCCACATTGAATACAGCCCTATGTATACGCTGTACGCAGCATAACCAAGTTTAATGTACATAACCAGTGACAACATAACCAGTCATCCTACCTATAATCATTTCTCACAAAGCTTTGACACAGTTCCCACTAAATACTCAGACATTGTCCATTAGGCCGCCGGAGAGTTATCAAAGGGAAAAAATTGAAAAGATGTGAAATAAACAACAAATAAAATTCAATAGCGGTAATAAGTGCAAAGCTCTTGTCAGGAAAAGAGCAGCAAACAGCCCTGGCCTCGGCAGAAATCATTACCGACACATTGCTAACGCTGAGAAGCACAGAAAGGAATTGTCACTGTATCGGAGAACAGTATTGCTGAAAATCAGGGCAATTAGAGGAACGGCTTGTAATAATCAGGGACAAATATATTCCAGCTTATATAACAATAAAAGAAAACATGGCATGAGTTCATGGTAGCCTGGCTAGACACCCCAGGCTTTCAGGTATGTTTCTATATATTACATAGGGGGAGGGGCCCTATATGTTTGTACAGTATATATATATATATATAAGGGATGCCTACCCTCCCGGAGGGTCCCGAAAATCGGGTCACCCTCCCGGCCCCCGGGAAAGGTGGGCAACCCTCCCGGATTCTGGGGGACCGCCGCTCACCCCTCTGATTGCATCTCCCCCCCCCCCCCCCGACCGCGGCACTTAAATTACCTTATCTGCGGATCTCCAGGGAGGGTGTGGGACTAAAGTTTCATAATCGCGTTATTTAGGAGAACGGCGAATTGAGTCAATTTCCTTCATGGGGCGGAGCTTAATGATGTCACGTTTAAGCCCCGCCCCCAAACTACTGCTGAAAGTCTCCCGGAGAGAAGCTTTCAAAAGTCAGCAACCCTATATATATATACAGCAATGTGTGTGTGTGTGTGTGTGTGTGTGTGTGTCGGGGGGGGGGGGGGGGAGGGTGGCTCAGCACTCACAAATGGAGACACTGTAGGCAACTTCTCACCAACGTTCCCTTTATCAAAGTGCAAAGCAAGGGAACATCTGATTGTACTATTGACTCTCCATTGAAGGACAAAATAAAAACTAATATTGGATGAAATCCTCGTTGCATCATTGAAAAAGAATTATCACCTATGGACTGTGTTTCTGTATTATAGGCGCCTTTCCACTATTGGAAAACATTTTGTGGGCTTATTCCTTGAACCCTCGGGGGAATTTTGTGGTCAGGCAGCCAAGTCACGATTGTTTTAACTTGTATACCTTGTTATATTTGCATTTCTGGTAGCGCGTTTAGGAATATTGGGGATTATTATATATATATATATATATATATATATATATATATATATATAAATGTATAGGGCAGCTCTCCAACTGGAAATAATAGAAACATGCACCAAGCGCTTTATATAAGAAACTGTTAATAATAAATAAATAATAATATACATGTGATACTTACCTACCCTCCTCCACACAAATTAAATAAATAGATAGGTATTATATACTAGTGAATTCGGTACTTATGTAGTATCTGGGCTGCCGATTTTTTGATTGTATGCCTTAAGTTAAGGCATACAATCAGATGCGATGCGATGCGATATCGCATCGCATCGCATCGCATCCGATATCGGATGCGATGACCCGATTTTTCCATAGGAATCAATGTTAAAATGATTCCTATGGAAAAATGGGTCCTTTTCATACCCCTACTATCCAAGTGGGCATGGAGTTGGATATAAACCTGTGGCGAGCGTAGCGAGCCACCGAGCCCGAAGCGTGGCGAGCGAAGCGAGCCCCGCGAGGGGACGGTATTCGTCCCCTCGCGGGGCTCGCTTCGCTCGCCACGCTTCGGGCTCGGTGGCTCGCTACGCTCGCCACAGGTTTATATCCAACTCCATGCCCACTTGGATAGTAGGGGTATGAAAAGGACCCATTTTTCCCATTGAATTCCATGTTAAAATGGACTCAGTCCATTTTAACATTGATTCCTATGGAAAAATCGGGTCATCGCATCGCATCGCATCGCATCGAATCGCATGGTCGCATGCGATGCGATGCGATCTCCCGATCCGACCCGATTTAGAAATCGGCAGCCCAGATACTACATAAGTACCGTGAATTCATCCAGCATATGTAGGGTTACCTCTGTCTGCCCCTGCTTCCTGAGGCCCCTCCCTTTCTGTTGCTCCTCCCCCCTCCTTGTCTGCCTTGCCTCCCTCCTCCTCTATCACCTAAACTCACCAATATGCCAATCCATTAGGGCCGGCCTCTCAGGTGTGGATGATTAGCTCTGCTAGACAGTGTCTACATATATGGTCAATAGGTCAGCACCAAAAGGTCGACTTGCAATAGGTCAACAGGGTCAATAGGTCGACAGGGTCAGAATGTTAAATTGAAAAGGTAGACACATTAAAAAGGTCAGTTTTTCAAATTTTTTGTGTCAATGTTGGCCCCTGTTGACATGGAACCCCAATTAGTGTGATACATACCCTGGCATAGCTCGTATCGCTTGCCATGTTTTGAGCCTGGTGCCTCGCTCTGCTGGCACTGAGCTTGGCGCTTTTGACCATTCCCAATTATAGTCCACGTGGATATTTAAGTATGAACAAGTCCCCAAAATTTTTAAAACATTGTGAAAAACTTTTTCGTGTGTCTACATTTTTCATACTTTCCTTTTGACCATGTCGAACTTTTGACCATGTCAACATATGTTAGCATATGGTGTTGACTTATTGACTGTATGTCTAGACACTGTGGGGTAAATTTACTTAGATGGAAGTTCTATTGAAGATAGCAACCAATCAGATTCTACTTCTTATTTATTTTGCACCATCTAGAAGATAATATAATTTGATTGGTTGCTATGGGAAACATCCCATCTTCAATAGATCTCCCATGTAGATCTATCAACTGGAACCAGACCTCTCTCCCAGGTGTAACCGGGATATATATTTCAGTCTGACACAGAAGTTGTGTATATAGAATACAGGTTTGGTAATGACGATGGTGATAAAGGGCCTTATTCAGACCTGATCGCTGGGCTGCAAATCTTCAGAGCCCATCGTTCAGGTAAGCGCCCGCCCGGCCCCTGTGCATGGTTCGCAATCACCCACTATTGAATGGATTTACTCGGTGATTTCCTCACAAGACATCGCTGGCTTGTTGGCAGGGGGATCCCGTGCATGCGCAGATTAAGCGAGGGCTGCATAGGCATGAGGGCATATACGAGCCGTGCAATTTTGTGATTGGTGTAATAAAGTTAGTTGAAATGTTTCTTACACCATAGAGTCCAGGGTTATAGGTGTAGCCAATCAGGTGTAGAATGGGTGGTAGCTTATGCAGGGGTATATAAGGGGTAGTCAGGTGATCCTTCTTCCTCTTTGAGTCTGGATTCCCACCCTCCCTCCCTTGCTTTCTTCAATTACCAACCGGCCTTTTGGCCTTCACACAATTTGGCTTCACAAATATCAATTTATAATTGTCGGGAGGGCGCTCTCGACCAGCGGTCAATTTTGAGGTGCAGGAGGTCACTGTGCGGTATTGCCACCCTCTGCCAGGACGGCTGGTGAGTCACGCCCCCGAGGGGGGACGATGGCCACTTCCTTGAACTGTCCTCACCATGCAATAGGAGGGGCGGTAAGGCCGTCACAGTGCGGGCTGTGCCTTGAATTCAATGGGGGCGGTTCATCGTCCTGGTTACAAGTTGGGGCGTTGTAGTCGCCGCCATTGTTAACGTTTGTGACTTAGCTGGTCTCCAAGCGCTCTCCTGGCCATCCCTTTTTCAATAGGGTCATACCAACAATAAATACTGTTGACCTTTTAAAGTTATGCAGTGGTTGTCCGTGTGGTTATTTCAGGTTAACGTGTCCGAGTGATTTATTTCTAGGGGTAACAAATGTTAATGTTAAGGCAAAGGTCAATCGAAATACAGGTTGAGTATCTCTTATCCAAAATGCTCGGGACCAGGAGAATTTTGGATAACGGATTATTCCGTATTTCGGAATATTTTAATATTTCAATGATGTATTTTGTAGTATCTTGCATTTATGCTGTATAAACACACAAATATATTTTATTACAGGTCGAGTATCCCGTATCCGAATATCCGTTATCCGAATTATTCCGAAATACGGACATTCCAGAAAGTGAAAAAAAAATTTTTTTTGCTAAAAACTCACTGGGGACATATGTAACAGCATCACTGGGGACATGATATGTAACTGGCACTATATATGTGCAAGACAATGATTGCTTGGCATTCAAATTCAGTGCTGAGATAGTACACACATTTTGTTTCACGTTTTGAAACCTTGTTTTTTGAACAATTAAAATATGTTTGTGTGTATTTTATGTGGTAATAAAATATATTTGTGTGTATATTATGTGTTTATACAGCATAAATGCAAGATACTTCAAAATACATCATTGAAATATTAAAATATTCCGAAATACGGAATAATCCGTTATCCAAAATTCTCCTGGTCCCGAGCATTTTGGATACGGGATACTCAACCTGTACCACATAAAATACACACAAATATATTTTATTTGTTCAAAAAACAAGGTTTCAAAACTTGAAACAAAATGTGTGTACTATCTCAGCACTGAATTTGAATTATTATTATTATTATAATTTTATTTATAAGGCGCAACAAGTGTTTCGCAGCGCCGTACAAAGAAACATGACAGGGTATTGTCTAATCGCTGTGCCCAATTAATCCCCCCAAAAATGACATAACTCTCTTGTTGGATAAAATTGGCCACAGCAGCCATCTTTATTAAAACAATACAAGTTTAACAATAATCCAAAACATTTCCCACGGAAGGTGGTCCCCGAGGCCCTCAATAAATCTATCCACACCTCTAAGCACTTCCAGGAGTTGTTACCCCCAGCCGATAGCGATTGGCTCGAGGGCACCAATTGTCAACACCCAGTGCTCATTACTTAAACCTCACCCAGGGGAGTCCAGCCCCCTCATGGGCCCTCCCCGCCGCATAATTAAGCCTCAATGCCACTAACCTCAAGGACCCCCCTCCGCAAAGGCCACTGTGACAAAAGACAACCTAACAAATAAGTCTACCTAAAAACTATAAAATTAGGGAGGGTGGGTGGGAGCTGTTAAGAAAAATCTCCCAGTGACCCCTATTTCCTGCCTGCACCCTGCTTATATACCCTTACAACACCCCGTTAAGCCCCTCCCCCTTATGACCCTCTCCTTAGACACCCCTTCTATGACTGTCCAGCTAGTCAGCTCCCTACAAACCCTGTCAGGGGAGCCTACCCCCAGGCTTTGCCTCCAGTCCAGCTCCTACATGACAGGGTATTGTCTAATCGCTGTGCCCAATTAATCCCCCCAAAAATGACATAACTCTCTTGTTGGATAAAATTGGCCACAGCAGCCATCTTTATTAAAACAATACAAGTTTAACAATAATCCATAACATTTCCCACGGAAGGTGGTCCCCGAGGCCCTCAATAAATCTATCCACACCTCTAAGCACTTCCAGGAGTTGTTACCCCCAGCCGATAGCGATTGGCTCGAGGGCACCAATTGTCAACACCCAGTGCTCATTAATTAAACCTCACCCAGGGGAGTCCAGCCCCCTCATGGGGCCCTCCCCGCCGCATAATTAAGCCTCAATGCCACTAACCTCGAGGACCCCCCTCCGCCACCAAGCACGGGGTTAAACCCTTGACCCCGAGCGACCCCCCCACATCCGGAACGCTGTTTCTATTCCCTCTTGTAGTCCCAAAGACCAAACATCTATCCCTACAGCGTTCAAGTGCACACCGTCACCTCTCCAAAAAGCACCGGCACCAGACTCGAGTTCTCTGTGCCTCACCACTACCGCGCCGTTTCTAGCCATAAAACGCCCAATTGCCCTGTTAACTTTTATCCTTGCCTTATTAATCCTGTCAGCCGACCTTGCATCCCTCCAATAACGGCGCGGCACAATATCCGACCAAACCGTGATTACCTCCGGAAACATTGCCCATAAACGTAGGAGATCAAACTTGATATCCCGTATCAACTCCCTAAATGGTCTGCTCCCGAGGTCATTCCCTCCCACATGCAACACTAATATGTCGGGAGTTCTATCAAGCCGAACAAAACGGTGAAATTCCTGTAACACTCCACTCCATACCATACCGCGCTTCCCCAGCCAGCGAACCAATGCCTCTTCTCTATCCAAACCTAGCTGGCGGCCGTTCGGTGTGACATCAGCCCACAAAGCTCCCCAAAAGACATATGAATGTCCTAAAATCCAAATCAGGCACGGGGACTGCCCTAAAACAGAAAGAACACAGTCAGCCTCAAAATTCCCCCAAACGAACATAGGAGCGAAAACGAGACGATTCCCACCGCCCAATACGCTTAATTAACTCATCTCCAAATCCCATCCTAGCAGCCTCAGTTGCGGCCCCAATGCGAAAAGAGTGACCCGCGTATTCCTCCCCCTTGAGGCCCAACGTCCGCAGGACTGCTCTAAACACACTTGTGAACTGGAACCGTGATAAAAAGGATCCATTCGCATGCATCAGCAACGGATCCCTTTCCCTGCCCACTCTGACCTCCTTAAATATCCTTAGCCGTGCTACCGGGCACATATCCGAGCCTGGTACGGAGAAGAGAACTACCTTCTTCCCCCTCCCTAATTGATCCGTCTTCGACCTCCTCACCACTAGCTCCACCCTATCTGAGTATAAATCCACATCCTCTCCTAACAAACCTCCCGGCCTGGAGACGCTTGGACTTACAAGCTCGCCAATCCGCAGTGCCCCGAAGAAGGCAAGCGAAAAGGCTACCCCGAACAACTTCTCCTCGAAATTGGAACTACAGACCTCCCCTAACTTTCTACCCATATTCTGCAACAGCTGGAAGGACACTGGCCTTCTCTGATCCTGTACTACATGTCCTCTCCTCCAACCTTTCAAAGCTTGCGCAATCAGGAAATTCTTGGTGACGTCAGGCCTCCCACCTGCACGAAACCCAAAAGCCAAGCCCGCCATGCAGCGCGTGATTTTTGCCACTGACCAACCAATCTCCTTACAATGGCCTATATATAGCAAGACAGCCAACTCGTCATCATCCTCCTTCAAACCTACTACCTCACGCCAGTCTAGCCAGCTCCGCCATTCCTGATTGTATGCCGACCATGTATTCGGGGCCAAGGATTCCCTGATGAGCTGATCGACTACCCGTCCAGCAGAGCCCAGAGCCGACTCGGGAACCCGGTCCCCTCCCTGTCCGCCTCTGGTGCCAACTCCCGGAAACGTTCCCACTGTGAACGAGATAAAGAATCCGCAATGCCGTTAGAGACACCGGGGACGTGCCTAGCCACAACCCACAAATTCAAAGCCAGACATTCCAATACCAACTGCTGCAAAATGATGACCACTGGCGGTGAAGATGCCGACAATTGGTTAATAGCCATGACAACCCCCATATTATCGCAGTGAAAACAAATCTTCCTGTCGTGGAATAGCTCACCCCAAACAACTACTGCAACCAAAATAGGAAATAATTCCAACAATGCTAAGTTTTTTACCAAGCCTCTCTGCACCCAAGACTCCGGCCACCTGCCCACACACCAATGTCCCTGGCAATAAGCCCCAAAACCGCCACTCCCAGCCGCGTCTGTGAAAAGGTCTAGCTCAGTAGCCACGCATGTGTCTGACATCCACAAAGCTCTGCCGTTGAAAGTTTCCAGAAAAGTTGCCCACACCCGCAAGTCCCCTTTCAACTCACTACCTAATCTGACAAAATGATGAGGAAGAACCACCCCTGCTGTCGCTGCTGCCAGTCTCCTGCTGAAAATGCGGCCCATTGGCATAATGCGACACGCAAAATTCAACTTACCCAGCAAAGACTGTACTTCCCGCAATCTAATTTTCTTCAACTGCAACGCCCTCCCCACCTCGGCCTTCAAACCCAGCAATTTTTCCTCGGGCAAACGGCACTCCATATTCACAGTATCAATGACAATACCCAAAAAACTGATCACAGTCGCAGGGCCCTCCGTCTTTCCTGGAGCAAGCGGGACTCCAAAATCTGCCGACACCCTTTCAACAGTCCTCAACAATAAGTCACATACACCGGTCCCCCCAGGACCAATACATAAGAAGTCATCTAGGTAATGAATAACTGAATTGCACCCAGAGACATCCTTAACCACCCACTCCAAAAAAGAACTAAAGGCCTCAAAATAAGCACACGACAAGGAGCAACCCATCGGTAAACATCGATCAACAAAAAACTCCCCATCCCAACAACAACCCAACAAACGCAAACTGGTTGGGTGAACTGGCAGCAATCGAAATGCCGATTCAATATCAGTCTTTGCCAACATGGCCCCATTCCCAAACCGCTTTACCCACTGAACAGCCGCGTTGAACGATGTATAAACCACCGAGCAGATGTCGGGGTCAATGCCATCATTGACCGACGCCCCTTTTGGAAAGGACAAATGGTGTATGAGCCGAAACTTGTTCGCCTCCTTTTTTGGCACCACCCCCAAAGGAGAGACTATCAAATCTGGCCATGGTGCCGCCCTAAAAGGTCCAGCCATACGACCCAGTTGCACCTCCTTAACCAGTTTTTCCTGCACCACTTCTGGATGCTCTCTAGCAGACTTCAAATTCCTCCTAAAACTCCCTGACACCTGCACGTCAGAAGGTATCTTAAAACCTTCCTTAAACCCCTCCTCCAACAAGGCGGCTGTCTGCTGATCAGGATACCTACGCAGATAGCCCAGCATCCTTTCCAGCCGAACTGGTGTCACCCCCTTTTGAACTACCGTCTCGTGGCTTCCCTCTGAAGCATTTATTTGCACCGTGGTTCCCTCCACATGAGGAACATTCATGCTTGAATTTGCATTTTGCCCCAAACCGGCATGACCCGTCATTAAAGGCAAAGCAGAGTCCCTTCTGCATGGCCGTCCCGCTTGAGGCCTCCCTCGCCCCCCCCCCGTCCCCACGAAAGGGCTGCCCACTTTTTATGGGGGCCGTCACCTTTAACCATAACGCAATATCTTTATGGTCCCAACGAATGTTGGGGCGCACCGCCTTCCTCTGTCTAAATTGCTCGTCGTACCGGAGCCAAGCCAAACCCCCATACACCCGGTACGCCTCTCCTATCGCATCCATGTAACAAAATAAGCCTGAACAATTGTCAGGTGCCTTCTCCCCAATCACACTGGCTAAAATAGCAAATGCTTGCAACCAGTTCGTGAATGACCGCGGTATCAGCCGATACCGCCGCCGTTCCTCCTCCTCCTTCTTCTCCTCCTTACGGGGCCTATCCAGATTAAAACGCTCTAAAGGGAGCAATGAAAATATATCCACGTATTCCCCTTTCCAAATCTTCTCCCTCACCTCCTGCTTCAGGTGGGCCCCCAATGGCCCCTCAAAACATACGTACACCTCCCCTTTTGCGGTGTCACTAAGCCTCCCACTCTCCTCCTGCGTCCCCACACTGCCCCCATCAGCCCCCGCACTACTGCTACTTTGCTCACCGCCGGATACCGGCACCCCGCTGCTCCCCGGCACCCCAATGCTAACCGGCACCCCACTGCTAACCGGCACCCCACTGCTAACCGGCACACTATTACTGACTGGCACACTAATGGTAGCTGGTGTGCCCGAATTCTGCGGCGCCCACGCTGCCGCCGGGGACGGCCCCGCCCCCTGCCGCAAACCCACCAACCAATCTGCAAAACCACTCAATAATTCAGTAAAGCCCCTACTCATTTCCCCTTGGAGGGCTAACCCTCCCCCCCCCTGACTCTGTGCTAAAGCATTAACAGACATAGAGACAGACTCACCAGGCTGCCTGGGGGCTGTGAACCCAGCAGCCGCAGGTCCAGTGTCCTGACGAGACCCAGCCAATGAAGAGGGACCAGGTATTTCTCCATCATCTGCTGACGCTGCCATCTCTCTTCTCCTGTCATCCCGACCCTCAGGTATAGCACCAGCCGGCGTGACCTCGTTGGAGGCGGAGCCAGCTGTGCGTCTCTCGCTCCGTGTACCAGGCCTGCGGTCCTCAGCCTGTACTTCTGCCCCCCTGGCACGACTCACCCCGCGCTGGGCAGCAGCATGCCCCGCATGCCCCGCCGCTCCAGGTCCAGTACCACGCACCGCCGGATCTTCTTGCACGTGGGGGGGGTCCCCCCCGCACGGAGGGTTCCGCCTGCTGGTTGGATTCCTCCCAGACCTGGTCCTGCGGGCGGAAGGTGCCCGGCCCGCAGCCTGGCCTGGAGGGTCCCTGACGGGGCTCCTTGAACGGCGCTGAACCCTGGGGGACACAGATGGGCTGAAGCGCTCCGGAGGCCTGGACCTCCGAGGCCGTGCGCCCGCTGGAGCAGCCTCCTGTGTTGCTGCTCCCAGTCCCCCCAGCAGACCTGACATCTGCTGCTGCAGCCACTCAGCCCCTCTGGTGCCTGCTGCCTCCCTGAGAGCAGCCAGCGCTGCAGATACCTCAGCATCAGCGTTTGGGGAAGCCATGGGAGATGCAGTGCTGCTTAGCTGTTAAGAACAATCTCCCAGTGACCCCTATTTCCTGCCTGCACCCTGCTTATATACCCTTACAACACCCCGTTAAGCCCCTCCCCCTTATGACCCTCTCCTTAGACACCCCTTCTATGACTGTCCAGCTAGTCAGCTCCCTACAAACCCTGTCAGGGGAGCCTACCCCCAGGCTTTGCCTCCAGTCCAGCTCCTACAATACAGGGAGACAAAACTTGGCATAACATTGAATAAATAACAAAAATACAGTACAAATAAAGAGCACCACAGTTCAATACACATTACAGCTTAAATGTAAGTAGTGAGGACCCAATCAACATACAACTAGAGGCTTGAGGCCAATGATGGAGATGAGTATGAAGATGGTCACTGAGTGTTGGAGTAAAGGAGAGCTGTGAGTGAAATGTGAAGAGAAGTGGGCTTTGACAACAGGAGGGAAGAGGGCCCTACTCGGAGGAGCTTACAATCTAGTAGGAAGGGGAGACAGACAGATTACAAGAGGTGCAAGCAAGGGGGTGGTGGTTAGATAGCAGGATGTAAACAGGCAAGGGGTCGGAGAACCAGCTGGTTTATGCAGTGGAAGGGTACGCATTGTCTTGCACATATATAGTGCCAGTTACATATCATGTCCCCAGTGATGCTGTTACAAATGTCCCCAGTGAGTTTTTAGCAAAAAAAAAATTTTTTTTCACTTTCTGGAATGTCTGGTTTTCGGAATAATTCGGATAACGGATATTCGGATACGGGATACTCGACCTGTAATGCAATAGGCGCCTTATGCGCACGCGCTGCCCTTCAATAATCGTTCAGGCTGCAAATTTACTATCAGGCCCAAAGTGGAGATAGTGAGATAGGCCTGGGCTGGACCACAAGAAATATGGAGGTCACCCTAAAATCAGGGGTGTGATAACTTGTTAGCAAGTGACCAGATTATACTGGTTTGTGGCTCCAGTATGAATATAAACTGAACTCGTATTGTCATGCAGATCCAATCCAGCCAACTGTTTCCCATTAGTCCCTTCCCCAGTAGAGCTTACAATCTAATTTCTCTATAACAGGCACACACTCACGTCAGTGCCAATTTACTCAAAAGATAATCAAATAAAAGCAGCGACTGGTAAATATCAGACGGAAATAATGATGAGCGACAAAGGGCACAGAATTTATAGCAGTGCCGGGTTTTCTTCTGTCATCTGCTTCTGCTCTTCACCAATTTTAGCTTGGCACCAAACATCTCCTAACGTACACTGCCCTCTGATTGGCTGGAGACAAAACGCATACTTAGCATGTAGCATTCCCCGTATTACTGATTAGTGAGTAGATCCCAGATTCATGGGAGAAAACATTTTATTTTTATTTAAAAAAAGAAGTTATATATTAAAAATGCATAATGTAAACAAAAGGTTCCACAGGGTGAAATTTAATAGGATGAGAGATTCAGAAAGTGAGAGATTTGGTGAGAAATCTCCTTTTTTTTTTCTTTCTTTAAAGCGGCAATCATTTACACTGCAAAACCAGTTTGATTTTGCAGTGTAAATGATTGCCGCTTTAAAAAAAAACCTGGAGATTTCTTACCAAATCTCTCACTTTCTGATTCTCTCATCCTATTAAATTTCACCTTTACATCCACATGGACTGCCACAGCAACATGCCATCTTCACTATCTTAGTAAATAAACCCCGATACTGTATGTCTACTGTGACACTCTACACAGTAAAGGCGGTACCGGGTACAAATGCTCAGAAGCCTGGTGGTGATGTCATCAGGTCGCAGGTCAGACCTAAGGGTGCCTCTGGATCCTAGTGCCCAGACATAAGCTGAAAACAGTGCACTGCTCTCAAAAGTTTTCATGGCGCAGCCCCCAAAATTCTTGGCAGGGCCTGTGCTAGGATGTCCGGCGTCCTCCTGCAAACTCTATATTTACGCCCTCCATCAGATGGGACAGATGCTGGGGAGAGATTGGTGGGGGACAGAAGTTGAGTAGAGAGAGGGGGAAGATGGTGTGGAGAAGGGAGGAGATGGGGGAGAGATGCTGGGCAGAGAGGGATTGGGGGACAGATGATGGGCAGGGAGAGGGGGGCAGATAATGTGCAGGGAGGGGGAGAGATGCTGGGCAGAGAGGGGGACAGATGTGGGCTGGGAGAGGTGGACAGATAGTGGACAAGTAAAGGGGGGAGAGATGACGGGCAGAGAGAGGGTGAGAAATGATGGGCAGAGAGAAATAAGAGAGATGCTGGGCAGACAGAGGGGGAGATTTGGTGGGCAGGGAGAGGGGGGGAATGGTGGGCAGAGGGAGGGGAGACGGATGGTGGGCAGGGACAGGAAGGCAGATACTTGGCAGGGAGGGACAGATGATTGGCAGGTAGACGGGGCAGATACTGGGCAGGGAGAGGGGATAGATGGTGGGCAGGAGTTGGGACAGGACAGAGGCTGGACATGGAGAGGAAGGCAGATACTGGGCAGGGAGGGGGTGGGACAGATAGGGGCAGATACTGGGCATGGAGAGGGGGACAGATGGTGGGCAGGAGGGGAAACAGGGCCGGTGCTGCACAGGGAAAGGCAGGCAGATACTGGGCGGCGAGGGGGTGGGACAGATGATGGGCAGGGAGAGGGGGCAGACACTGGGCAGGGAGTGATGGACAGATGGTGGGCAGGAGGGGGGACAGGACAGATACTAGGCAGGGAGAGGGGGCAGATACAGGGCTGGGAGAGGGGGAGAGATGGTGGGCAGGACAGATGCTGAGCAGGGAGAGGGTGCAGATACAGGGCAGTAAGTGGGGGCAAATACAGGACAGGGAGAGGGGGACAGATGATGGACAGGGAGAGGAAAGCAGATGCTGAGCATAGAGGGGGTGGGACAGATGATGGGCAGAGAGAGAAAGAAAGAGTGAGGATCTGCAGGGAAAGGTAGGAGCTACAGAGAAGGCAGAGTGTATAAGCCATGGCATGCTGTGAGTGAGATTCATTCCTCTGTGTTTCAGGGATCAAAGATGCATCAGGGGTTCCTTTAATCAGCATGTGCCGAGCTCCTCCAATCACAGCTCGGCACATGCGGTCCTGACTCCTGACCCCTGATGCTGAGATGAGGGGAAGGGTCTCGGCAGTAAGGGAGGTGCAGGGACTTCCCTTGCTGCTGCTTTCTACATCAGCTCAGAATCCGATGTAAGTCCTATCTCCCCTCTGCTACCAGCGCTGCTGTCTGTCATACATTGACAGCGGCAACCGGCAGCTTCACACAGTTGCAGAGTTGCACAGCAGGGAGAGCACCTACACAGTCTGGCGTCTCCATAGGCGTGCGCAGCCCATTTTCTTAGGGGGTGCACCATTGAAGGGGAGTGTCCATCACCACCTACTGGGCGTGTCCATCACCACCTACTGGGCGTGTCCATCACGCCTACTGGGCGTGTCCATCACAGCCTACTGGGCGTGTCTATCAATGCCTATTGGGCATCAATGCAAAATAAATAGAAGGTGAGTTATGTATATGCACTTCAGAATGAATCAGTCCCCCCACACATACAAGAAAAAGGGACAATGCGCGCCTGAGGCGCGCTGCAAAAATTTACACTGTAATGCCCATTACACATAATTCCGCACACTGTAATGCCCATTCCACATAGAGCCACACACTGTAATGCCCATTACACATTATGCAAGTGCTTGACAAATTTTTGTAAAATATGGACAATAGGGACAGTGTGCGCTAAAAAATGTTCACCGTAATGCCTATTACACGTCACACACCCATTACATAGTATACCACATGCCATAATGCCCATTACACGTTATGCCACACAACGTAATGCCCTTAACGCGTTATACCAAACATTGTGATGCCCATTACATGTTGCGCCTCACAATGTGATGCCCATTATATTTTGCGCATCACGCTGTGATGCCCATTACAGGTTAGGCATCACACGGTGATGCCCATTACACATTATTTGACACACGTGATGCCCATTACACATTATGCCACACGCCGTCATGACTATTCCATATTATGCCATTCCTTCCCCCCTGTGTCAGCCATGTCCCCCATCCTGCTGTATCAGCCATGTACCCCTTCCCGATGTGTCAGCCATGTCCCCCTGTGTTAGCCATGTCCCCCTGTGTCAGCCATGTCCCCTTTCCCCTGTGTCAGCCATGTCCCCTTTCCCCTGTGTCAGTCATGTCCCCTTCCCCCTGTGTTAGCCATGCCCCTATTCCCCTGTGCCAGCCATGGTCCCCATCTGCTGTTTAAGTATTATCTTTGTTGGATGTCACATACCTTTAAGTCAGGACTGCCAATGCCCTCTGCAGTGCTGCCTGCTCTCCTGACTCAAACGCGGTGACAGCGAATCAGCCTCCTCCCTGCATTTCCTGGCCGGCTCCTCAGTCAGGTAGAGCACAGCCTGCTCTACCTGACTGTATGCAGAGCTGATCTAGGTTACAAAGGGGAGCGCTGAGCTGATCGCTCCGACTCTGCTCGGGGCACAGTCGGGGGACATTGGGGAAGACAGCGGCACTGAAGCGCAGCGGAGGGAGGAGAGGGAGCCGGTGATGGTCTCGCTCTTGTCCTTGGCTTCTGGAGGAAGGAGGGGGAAGGCACCCACTCTGACATGGATATCAGCCATTTAGCGGCCACCCGCCGGCCGCCGACCAACCCTAACTGACACTCTGCTGCTGCCGGTCAGGAGGTAATGCAATCGTGCGGGGGGTGCGGGTCATTTGGAGGTGCCTGTGCACCCCTGGCACCCCCCCGTGCGCACGCCTATGGGCGTCTCCCTGCTTTGCAAGCTCTGCTGAGTTGGTAGCACTGGCCCTGATCCTTGGGGCAAAAAACAGTGCTTGTAAATCTTGCTCGAACTGTATTCTTATCATCATGATACATATGAGAGGCAGAGAGGAGCCTGTATTAGGCGGAGATGCAGGTCCTGATATGCCACATGGAGTAGTCTGGGGTTGCTCCAAGGTAGGTAGCTCTTAGTTCAGATATACCAAGTAAGGAACCATTATCATGTGGCTCCTTGCTGATTAATTGTAGACCCAATTTAGGGTAACAGTGGTGTGGGGTGCGGTGCCCCTGGACTGGTTGGGCTGGGTGGCTTTAGTGCGGCATGCCCTTACATTCTATTAACACTTTTCCCTCACTAACACTATCTATATCTTATTTTAATTACATTTCATTTATCTCGGCTTCCTATCACTAATTATTTTTTTTTTTTTTTTAATAAAGTTTTTATTTTATTTGTTTATATCAATTTTACACCCAGTGCCTTATAAAACGGTAAACATTATACATATATAAAAGGAAAAACACAATTTCACACTCCATGTACATCATTTTTCATCAAAACCAATATCTCCCTTCTTCTCTTCTATACATTTCAACTACATATACTATCTGCCTTACTTGTTTACCGATCCCTCCCCCCCCCCCCCCAAGTGGATTTTGTTCTGCGATGTCCCTCTTTTATTTATTACTCTCTGTCCTTGTTCTTCTTCCTTCTATACCTCTTATGCTCATTATATTTCCCTGTGTTGGTTTCCTTCATTACAAGTGTTACTATTTTTGTGTATGTGCTTTCTTTATTTGTTTAAGAGGCACCCCGGCCTTTAATACTTCTTTTCTTAGCTATTACAACTACTCACTACTTTATTTATAGTGTATCTGTGACTTTTTTATTTTTATGTGTTACCCCCCACCCTATTTGTTTTTCTTTCGTACAGGTCCCCCTTCTGTCCCTCCTTTACTGAGGGTTTATTGGGTCCTTACATTTCGTGCCATCCTTACTATTTGTGTGCCTATTTATACTTTTGGGTGTTACTTTCCAATCTGATAGTGCTTTGAGGTCACCCACCTATCCCATACTAAGTGAAACTTTCCTCCGCTGTTCCGTTTACAGTACATGTATCTTTCATGACTTATTGTTTTGTTTACTAGATTCACCCATTGTTTAAAGCTGGGGCTCTCCTTTGACATCCATTTTTGAGCTATTAAGACTTTCACTAACGTCAATAATTTTTCCGCGAGTATCCGGTCGTCTTTACTTATTCCCTGTTGGGGCATTATATTCAATAGGCCAATTTTCCCATTTACTTCAACATTCAAGACCCCCAACTGCTCCATCACTTGTCCCGCCTTCTCCCATAACTGTTGTACCCTGGGGCATAGCCATATCATATGGATAAATGTACCAGTTGCACCCCTGCACTTCGGGCACACGTCACTTTTTGTTGCATCGTACTGTTTTAGTTTTACCGGAGTCACGTATACCCTATGCAGTATAAACAATTGAATTTGTTGGTACCTTATAGATGCCGTTGCCCTGGATGGCGCTGACAGCGCTCTAGACCATTCAACTTCCGATAATTCCCCTATATCTAGCCCTAACTCTTGCTTACTTTTTTCTACTTGTTTATTCTCCAATTGATTTACTAATACCTTGTAAATAGTTGATACCCTTACTTCTCTTTCTTTACCCAGCACTTGTTTAATTGGGGAGTCCTGTATATTAATTTCCTCCTTCCCATATGTTGCAGTTAAGCTATGTCTTAATTGGAGGTATCGGAAAAACATTTTGTTATCTACCTGATATTCTACTGTAATTTGCTCAAATGATTTAATAATTCCCCCTTCATACAACTGCCCTATATTTATTATGCCAAATTTTCCCCAACATGCCCTAATCTCGGTGTTTCTTATACCACATTCCCTCCTGTTTTTACTTGCCCAGATTGGGACTTCTGGATCCACCCCCTTGTACTCCATTATTTTGTTTCCATAATCCCAGCATTTTTTAGCTTGTTTTATTAATGGGGCCTTAATCCTACTACCTCCTGGTTCTACAAGTATTTGTTTGGGAGTGTACCCTTTTTTTTCTTGGTCCACCATATTTTTAATATTGTCCTCGCAATCCCCCTTTATCCATCCCCTTACTTGCCATAGCTGTGCGGCCATGTAGTATAATTTAAAATGGGGGAGTCCTAATCCGCCTTGCCTTTTATTCCTTATTAGAGTCCCTACTCCTATCCTAGCCCTCCTCTTCCCCCATATGAATGAGGATGTAATACTATCTATAGCTTTGAACACTCGATTAGGTATGTATGTGGGGGATTGCAAAAGGATATATAATATCTTGGGGAGGACAACCATCTTAACCAGGTTTACTCTCCCTGTTATTGTCAATGGCAATCTTCCCCAAGATATTATCTTACTCTGGTACCATTTTATCCATGGCTCAAGATTCAGTTTCTCGAATTCTGCTGGACTATTTGAAACGTGGATCCCCAAGTACTTCATATTATCTCTCCATTTTACTGCTATTGGTTCTGTTCTATCGTCTGGGCTCTCCCCCCTATAGGGTATAATGTTTGATTTAGACCAATTTATTCTTATTCCTGACGGTTTCCCGAACTGCTCTAATTTTCTCAGGACTATTGGGATCTCAATTTGATAGTTTGCAAGATAAACCAACATGTCATCCGCGTATAGTGAAATTAGCTGTTTGTTTCCAACCACTCCTTCACATATACCCTTCAGTTCTGGGGTTTGTCTTAAGTCCCATGCCAGGGGTTCCATCGCCAGGTTAAACAGCACCGGTGACAGTGGACACCCCTGTCTTGTCCCCCTCTTTAACTCAAACACTTCTGTAATATACCCATTGGTCTGAACCCTTGCTCTGGGGGCTTGGTATAGTAATTTTATGCAATCTATAAATTTGTTTCCTATGCCAAATTTTTTAAGGACCCGCCATAGATATTCCCATTCCAGGCTGTCGTAGGCTTTAGCTGCGTCCAGAGATAGGATGGCCGCCCTCTCCCCATGCTGTTGTTCTATTTGAACATTCACCTGGAACCGCCTAATGTTAAGTGCTGTACTACTGTTTTTCCGGAAGCCGGTTTGGTCCACATGAATAATGCTTTGGGATACCTTCTCTAACCTGTTTGCAAGAATTCTGGCCAGGATTTTGGCATCCGTGTTCATAAGCGAGATTGGCCTATATGAGTCTGGCTTGCTGGGGTCCTTTCCCTCCTTGGGGATTACCACTATTATTGCCTCATTCATTGAGTCAGGAAGTCTACCTTCCTGTATACTCCTGTTGAAGGTTTCTGTCAGACTAGGAGCGATCATATCAATGAATTTTTTGTACAATTCTAGTGGTAATCCGTCACCTCCTGGTGCTTTACCATTTGGGGATGTATTTATAACTTGTTTTACTTCTTCCAATTCTATAGGTGTTTCTAAGCTTTCTTTTTGCACCTTAGTCAGTGATGGCATGTCTATATCATTTAAATATTTATTCGTTTCTGTATGTTCACTCTCTGCCGTGGAGGAGTATAAGTTTTTAAAATATTGTAGGAATACATGTGCAATTTCTGGCGTTGTCACCACCATATTACCCTGTCCATCTTCTATTTGTGTTATATTATACGTTGTTCTATCCCCTCTGGCTAAATTTGCAAGGAAGCTACCCGGCCTATCATATAATATGTACTTGTTATGGGACAAAAATTCCTCTTGTCTAATGGCCCCTTTCTGCAACTCATCTACCCATGCTTCGTTAGTTTTTAACCAGTCAGCTCTACTTTGTTCCGTCCTATCTTGCCAATACTTCATTTCTAGGTTTTTATTCTCCCTTTCTAACTCTACCTTTTTCTTTCTAGTGTACATTTTTATTTGGGCGATTCTTTTAATTAGCAACCCCCTGATGTTTGCCTTACCCGCATCCCACACCACCTCCTGTGGGGCAGATCCCCTATTCTTAATAAAGTACATCTCCCACTCTTTTTGTACATCTATTCCATCCCCCATCTGCTCCAGCCATGCCGGGTGACACTTCCACATTTTACATCCCTTCTCTGTTTCCTGTTTGATGCAAACCAATATAGGGGCGTGATCCGAGATACCCCTGGGGAGATATTCTACCCCTTCCACCTGGGGTACAAGCTTTTCATCCACAAGGGCCATGTCTATCCGTGACAAAGATTGGTGGGAGTGGGAATAGCACGAGTATGTTTGTGTCCCAGGATGGGTATCCCTCCACCAATCTTTCCATCCTATATCACAGATAAATTTATCAAATCCTCTGTTCCCCACTGGTCTTATATTCCCACCTCTGGACCACCTATCTAACCCGGGTTCAAGGACATTATTAAAATCGCCCATACACAGTACTGCTGTTCCATTGGATCCGGCAACAAACTCAACCGCCTTTTGCAAGACCTCGTACTGAAAGGGAGGAGGAATATAAACAGCCATCAAACAGACCTGTATATTTTGTATTTGGCATTGCAAAAAGATATATCTACCCCGATCATCTATTTCCTGCCGGTTACAGGTAAATGGTAGATTCTTGTGTATTAGGATTGACACACCTCTAGATCCATTTGTAAAACTAGAATGGAACATCTTCCCAACCCACGCCCGTTTCAAGGCATTTGTTCTCTCCCCTACCAGATGGGTTTCCCCCAGACACACCACCTGTGCCCCATAGTGCTTTATTTGATTCATTACAGTGGCCCGTTTAATTTTATCATTTAAACCACGTGTGTTCCAATATAATATTTTTACCATATAAGTATAACTTTATTTAATTTTACTCTGAGCACTCACTTCCTTCTTTCCACAGAGATTAAATCCCCCTACCTTTTTTCGCAGTCTCCACTTGTTCCCATCCCTCCCCCTCCCTGTATACCACCCCCATTGCAGCATACCTTGTTTCCCTAAAATTAAAATTAACTCCCTCCTCCCTTCACCTTATCAACCCTGTACTCCTTCACCACCGTTCCTACTTTTCTAGGGGCGAAAAGAACACAAAGAAAACCTTTGTAAAGATCACTTCTCGCGTGTGATCTCCCTGACATATTCAAACATTTATCTTTACGTGCATTATATTTTTACAATAACAAAAAAAAAAAAAAAAAAAAGAAAACCCAAACCAAAAGGCAACAACCACATAGCACCAAACAGACTCCCCACCTCTTCCCACCGTGCTCCCCACCCATACCATACTCCCAGTCTCTTAACCACCTCTACAGTTTCTTTAGCCACTTATACTGGATTCGGGTATGGGTTTGGCACCCCGGGGAGGGTGACCCACCCAAACACAAAATAATAAGAGAAAAAAAAAAAAAAAAAAGGGTTCAGCGGTATTTTTTTTAATTTAAGGATTAGTCCTTCATGTCCCGAGGTCTCTGTATCCATCTATCCATGCGGACGCTTCCTCAGGGTTGGTAAAGAACCTTGTCTGTCCGTTGGCAATGATTCTTAACTTAGCTGGGAACATCATCGAGTACTGTAAGTTCTTCTCCCTTAGCCTTCTTTTCACATTAACAAACTTAAGTCTCTCCTTTTGAACATCCCTGGCGTAGTCTGGGAAAATCATGATATTTGTGCCATCTACCTTCATTTGGTTCTGGCTTCTGGATGCTCTTATTATAGTGTCCCGGTCCCTAAAGTTTAATATTTTGGCTATCATAGTCCTTGGTGGGGTACCTGGGGCCTGAGGTCTTGCTGGTACTCTGTGGGCTCTCTCCACACTGAATTGTGCCGTCAGTGACTCTTTTCCAACCTGGGTCAGTAACCACTCCTCCAGCCATTTTTCGGGGTGCTCTCCCTCTGTCTTTTCGGGTATACCTATTAACCTGATGTTATTTCGGCGAAGGCGCCCTTCCATTTCTGCAAGCTGATTTTTAACATTAGTGACAGCTTCAGTTAACTCTTTAACTTGTTTGGCCAGTGGAATTTGCTTATCCTCTATTTGCGAGATTCTTGTCTCAGCTTCTGTCACTCGGTCTTGTATTTTTTCAACTACTTGTCTCATTAGCACAATCTCGGTTTGAGTCTGCTCAATTTTCTCCCCCAGCCTGGCTTCGCTGCCACTGATTGCTTCCAGAAGTTTTTGGAGTGTGGCCTCTGGCACTGGTTCAGGTGTGACACTCTTTACATTAATGGATTTATTGGGCGACACAGATTCGCGGGGCTCATTACTTGCAGACCTTGTCTGACCAGTTGTCCTTGAAAATTTCTCCAGCTTTGCAGCCGTAGCTGTCTGCCCTGTTTTCCCCATTATATTTGTTCTTTAGTGTATACAACACACTTGCCTCACCCACTGTTTCTCCTTAGGTTTTTGTAAGGGAAGGGTAACAGGGACAACTATATTCAACTTATATGCCCTTGTACGCAGATATACAAATCGTTACAGTGTTCAGGTACAATATACCCACTTTGCCCCCGACCCCAGTACCTGGTATCCACCTGTTTCTCCACTGGATTCTTGCTGTACTGCCTTGGAGGCCTCGGTTTCACAGCCCGTTCTTCCAGCCTACCTCCCCGGAGTGGGGTCACTCTGTATCAGGTTTCCTTGATTCCTGCTGACTTTAGGCCGTCTCTTCAGCTTGCCAATATAGTGGAGTACCCTCACGATGCCCGGCCAACTGGCAGAGTTTGGAAGAAGACCGAACGCCACCTCTCACACTGTATATTCGGTTTTCCCGGTCACTACCGGTTTTACACTCTGCGTCTCCTTAGCGCACCACACCAGTCCTTTTAGTCAAACACCCCACTTTGCTTCAGGGGAAAGGTTACAGCGCAGCGGAGCACAGCGGGACACAGCCTCTCACACTGTGTCTCCGGCTTCCACGCTGCGTCGTGTGTCCCCCACACCAGTCCTTTGATCTATATCCCCAGACTGCTTCAGGGGAGAGTTTTGGTTCGCAGCAGGGCGCAGCGGGACACAGCCTCTCACACTGTGTCTCCGGCTCCCGCGCTACGTCGTATGTCACCCACACCGGACTTCTTCCCCCGTCTGCTATGGAAGGGAGGGGGGTTAGACCGGCGCCGGACACAGCCTCTCACACTGCGCCGCCGGCTTCCCCGGTCACCTCCGACTTCTCCTCCTCTGACACCGAGGCACCCGTGCACGTCACAGGTCCGCGCCGCCGCGTCTCTGCCTGCTTCCGGAGTCCAAACAGCCGGATCCTCCCAGTCTCGGGACCGCCTGTGCAACCTCCGGACTTCAGGTCTGCTTCCCTTCCTTAACTTCACGGGGTTTTTGCAATATTCTGGGGGTTCCTTTTCTTTCCCTTGCCTTATCTCATACCGCTTCACATTTGCACACAGCGTTCTCCTGTGCAACTACATGTCAGGGAGATCTCAGACTCCCGTCCTACGTGGAGACGTACGTGATCCCGCCCCCCTTCCTATCACTAATTATTAACACTTAGAATCTCACTTGCATGCTGCACTGGGCCTCCTAGCTTATGATAGTTTCTGGGGTGCCACACCCTGCACCTAGATATAGCGCTAGGGACCCCCAATATACAGAGAAGCCTTGACGTGGCTTGGGGGCATGTCATACACCTGCGCAGGTATATGTAACCAATATCTCTGAATTCTATTATCATGTAGTGTTCAAGATTGGTTGCTAAAACTATTCAGTGTGCCGGGGGAACCAATGTCTTGTTACTTACATCATGATACATATTGAAGAACAGTGGTCAGAATACCGACATTTTGCATCCTGAAGGAGGGAATTCCAACAGGCATCAGGTAAGTGTACTTACCCTCAGCTTTGAGGTAGCATTTATCAAGTACATCCTATAAAATGAAATGTAGAAGCTGATTGGTTGGACGGGTAATTTCCTCTCCGATCCACTTCACCATTCTTTACACTGCTTGATACTCCTTCCCTTTAATAAACACTTGGGCTGGAGAGCGGTGAACTGACCACTGACGTCAGTTACTCCATGTCCCTATTTTAAAGAACCTATTCAACACCCAAAGCTGACTTGAGCATTTTTCTTTTTAAGCAGGATGGGAAAATCTGTCCCATGAATGGTCTCTGTGTTATCCACACAAACTTGCCTGAGTCTTATAATAACATTACAACAAAGGCCTTGTCTCTTGGAATGACACAAACAGCTAGACAAGACACATCTCCGAGAATATCCCAAGATTAGTCATTATCGAGGGCCCTGGGACTCTTGAGATTTTGAGAGGTAACATTAAACCATTTGTTCCGGAGTTAATTGTCTACCAAATAAATTGGAAGTTTAATAAGCAGTTTCAAACCCCAATTTCTGAAAAACAGGAAGACGTCTTCTAATTAAAAGGATATATGGCGGCTCATTGTTGGGTTTAATTCTTGTAGGTGGGGTGAGGTATCCAAACAATTCTCCCAAAAACTAAATAATAATAGGGATAGATTGCTACTAAGATAATTAAATAGCAATTTACTTGGTGACGATTAAACACTCTGTAAAAGTTTGGTGATATGTTACACCTTGACACCATTTTAAGCTAACTTATCAACTAAAATAAAGTCTCGGACACCACTGCATAGGATTAAAGATAATAAATATTTGTTAATTGGAATGACCCTGTTGGCAAAGGGATGGCATGGAAGGCGCTATAGTAACCAGCTCTAGACTACCAGGTGTTAGAAAATGGCGGCAACTTAAACGCTCCAACTGATAAAATGGTGGCGAATCAAATGCCCCATCAGACTTAAGGCATCTCCTAAAGGAATAATCTAAAGGCATAACTTGTGCAGAGAAAGTCTCAGCACCAGTCACTATATTATAGCGTGGACACTTCCACAGAGAACTGCCCATTCTCCCCCGAGAAGGTAGGACTCACCAGCCATCCTTGAAAATCCCAGAATGACCACTTATGCCCCCTGTGACTGCTGGCCATCAATGCCTTCCCCCTTGTGAAATACTAATTGAATGCCAAATTCAAAGTAATACGCCAAAGTAGATCGATTGAAAATTGTACGGGAGGGTGGGTAGGCTTCCAAAAACCTCAAGAGGAAGTGCTTTTATTCATCTCACATTTGAATATGTTTTCAAAGAGAACCTCCCACATGCCTCTTGATAGGCTACCCTATCTAATTACTCACCCCATCCAGAGATTGATCTGCCTAGCAACCAAGTCCTATTCCAGCTAATCACAAAAAATTGTATGCGATGCAGCCTAGCACTCCCTCCAGCGGCAGACAGGAGGTCCTGCTGCTGCCAGGTCCGGATACAAGAGGTCCACTGTGGCTTTAGATAACTTTATGAAAGTGAAGAGGGGGGGGGCTTCATTACAACATGTTCATTTATAGGATGAGGGGAGATTTCTTATCCCTCTCCTTTCTCATTCTCTCCACTCTCTTCTCCTTCTCGCTCATTCTCTCTGCTCTACGCTCTCTCTCTGCTCTCTCTCTCTATAAATGCTATCCTTTTCTCTCTCTACTCTCTCCTTCTCTCTCTCCGTATCCCTCTAAATTTCCTTTGCTCTCTCCTTTTCTCTCTTTTCACTCTTCTCTCTGCTCTCCTCTTTCTCTCACAACCCCTCTCTACTCTCCCCCTCTCTGCATTCCTCTCTTGTTTTCCTTCTATCTCTATCTCTCGCTGCACTCCTTGCTCTCTCTGCACGCCCCTCTCTTGCTCTACTTCTCTCTCTCTGCTCTCCTTGCTTACACTCTCTCCACTCTCCTTTCTTTCTCTCTCTGCTCTCCTTCTCTCTCCCTGCTCTACTCAAGGGGCGGTATTCAATGTGAATACCTGCGAGGTGCAGCGAATCCTTTTTAGGATTCGCTGCACATTCGCCACGTTCCGGAGCCAGCGGGCTCCGGTATTCAACGTGTCAGGGGCTCGCTGCCCCTGACAGGCGAATATGAGCTCCTGCGGCGAATGCCGCAGGGAGCCTGAGGAGGGTGCCAGGCAGAGAGATGGAAGTCTCTCTGCCTGCCCCTGAACGTTTGTGGGGGGCAGGTGGGCTCCCCGGGTGCCAGGCAGCACAGGCTGCCCCCCGGGGGTGCCAGCAGGGGGCCACGTATATTCACTATACCCGATGGTAACATCGGGTGCAGTGAATATATGAATATGTAATGATCGGCTCGGCTCCGGCGCCCCCTGCTGGCTGCTGTGTAAAAAAAAAAAAAAAAAATTTTTTAAATTAAATATATATTCATGTGCTTACAGCACATGAATAAAAATAGCATGCCCCTCCTCAGAATAAAATTCCTGATTTTTTGACACCAAATGTAAAAAACAAAACACTTTATTTTAAAAGTTCACATTCCACTTCACCATAAAAAGATAGCGATTGCTACTTGGTGAATCATGGCGAAAAAAACCTTCAAATGTATTCGCCATCTGGTCATTGAATAGGGTGATTCACCGTTTTAGTCAAAAATTCGCCAAACAGCACAAATTCGCCATAAAAACATGGCGAATCAGGCTCATTGAATACCGCCCTATATCTTCACACTCTCCTTCTCTCTCTGGTCTCCTTCTCTCTTCCTCTCTCTCCTTCTATCTACGCTCTTATCTCTCTCTTGCTCTCTACTCTGCTCTCCTTCGATCTATCCATTTTCTCCTTCTCTAATTCTCCACACCCTTCTCTCTCTCTCTCTCTCTCTCTCACTCGTTCTGCTTTCTCTCTCCCTCCATTCTCCTTCTCTCTATTGCCCTGCTCTCCTTCTCTCTCTCCCTGCTCACCTTCTCTATCTCTTCACACTCTTATTCTCTCTCTCTCTATCCACACTTTCCTCTCTACTCTCCTTCTCTCTCTATAACTCTCTTTCTCTGCTCTCCTCTCTTTCTCTCTTTTCCTCTCTCCCTTGCTCTCTTATCTGATCTCCTCTCTCTCCATGTTTTCCTTCTCTCATTCTCCACACCCTTCTCTCTCTCTCCACTCTCCTCTCTTCTCTCCTCTCTCTCTACTCTGCTTTCCTCTCTCCACTCTGCCCTCCTCTCTCTCCATTCTGCTTCTCCTCTCTCTCCACTCTGCTCTTCTACTTACTCTCTCTCTCTCTCTCTCCCTGGCCAGATGTACTAAGCTTCAAAAGTGATAAAATGGAGAGTGATAAACCACCAACCAATCAGCTCCTACCTGATATGTTACATGCTGGATCTGAAAAATGACAGGTCAGAGCTGATTGGTTGGTGGTTTATCACTCTCCATTTTATCACTTTTCAAACTTAGTACATCTGGCCCACAGTCTTTCTTCACTCCTCTCCTCTCTGTGCTCCTTCTCTCTCTCTCCTCTCTGCTCTCCCTTTTACCCTCTCTCTCTCTCCAATCTCCTCTCTGCTCGTTTTCTCTCTGTCCGCTATCCAATCTGCTTTCCTTCTCTCTCTCCACCCTCCGATCCTTCTCTCTTACTCTCAGCTCTACTTCTCACTCTCTCCACCCTGTCCTACTCTCTGTCCCCGCTCTCCTGCTGTCTCCGCTCTCCAACTTTCTCTTACTGCTCTACTCTCTCTGCTTTCCTACTTTCTTACTGCTCTCCTCTCTCTCTCTGCTCTCCTAGTTTCTCTTACTGTTCTCCTCTTTCTCTGCTCTCTTCACTCTCCTGCTTTCTCTAACAGCTCTCCTTTTCTCTCTCTCTCTCTCTCTCTCTGCCCTCTCTCTCCTCTCTCCATCGTTTGCTTGCTTCTGGATCTCCTTTTCTCTCACTGTAATCTGTCTCCTTTCTCCCCCCCCCCCCCCCCTTTTTTTTCTATCCCTCCCTTTTTTTCTCTCCCTCGGTTTCTTTCTCTCTACCTTGCATTCTCTCTCACTCACTAAATTTCTCCCTCTCCCTTTCCCTCTCCTTTTCTCTTTCACCCCCTTTCTCTCTCTCTGATCCTCCCCCTCTGTGTCTCCTCTAAGTTTTTGCATTAAACCCCATGTTTTATTTGCCTTTCTCCCTCACTTATGCTTTACCTTTATGTCCCAGTGAACACTTTCAGCCCAATTTACCACCTGCCATTTGCCTCTCACATCACTATCTGCTTCTCCCAGTAACCCACTGCTTATCTCCCTCTCCCTGTTACCCTCTGTTTGTCCACTACTTGTCAGTCACTTCCTGCTTGTCATCCTCTCTCTTTCTCTCCATCATCTACTGCCTCTCCCTGTCATTCTCTATATCTCACTATTAACCACAATCTTTGAGGCCATACATTCTGCAGGGAAGCCCTTATTCTCAAAGCACATGCACCCTGGCACCAATACCCCCCCTCACGCTCCCTAACCCCATCCCCTATTATGGTTCCCCCCTGTCATTTTCAATGGATCCGTCCTTGCATGCACCTATGATATGGGGACTCTGCATGGGTTTGCAAGTCAGGAGGGTGAAATTAATCCCCTGAATTAAAGAAAAATAACCCCGCCCATGCTGATACCATGCCACCTGTTGGGCCGACCTTGCCGCCCCCTCCTGGACAATAGGCACATTTGCACAGATAACAATTGGTTGCAATTGCAGGACCACCTCTTTTGTACCAGGTCATTGAACCATAGAGTACGATAAAAAAAAGTATCTGTTGTGTGTAATAAGTTTTAATTTTATCTGTGAAGCTGAGATACAGTAATAATAAGAGCATATAATACAGATAACAGTTTATTGGACCTTCTAGGGCAAAATTTACTAAGATGGGAGTTATATTTCAAATGGGATGTCGCTATGGGCAACCAATCAGATACTAGGGATGTGCACCGACCACTTTTCATGTTTTGGGTTTTGAGTTCTGATTACCTTCAGGTTTTGGGTTCTAATGGGTTTTGCCAAAACACCCCCTAAACTTTTGGGTTCTGATTTTTTTTTTTTTTAAACATAAAAACTGCTAAAAAACACAGAATTTTGGGGGGGTTACTCCTACGCTATTATTAACCTCAATAACATTAATTTCCACTCATTTCCAGTCTATTCTGAACACCTCACAATATTGTTTTTAGGGCAAAAGGTTGCACCAAGGTAGCTGGATAACTATGCTAAGCCACACAAGTGTGCGGCACAAACACGTGGCTCGTCTAGGAGTGGCACTGCAGTAGCAGACAGGATGGCAGTTTGAAAAATTAGGCCCCAAAAGACCCCTATCTGGCTTGATCGTGTTTACGATGTGCAGCCAAGGAGCAGTGGGCGTTTTGTGCAGCACTGAGTTGTTCTGCAAGTGTGTATCTGTTTTTGTCAGTTTAATACCCAAAAATACCCCTCTTTGTCTTGATCGTGTTTACCACCAGCCGAGCAGCAGTGGGCGATTTGTGCAGCAATGCAAAAGCTGCACTGCAGAGCTGCAAAGGAATGGAACCTACTGACCAGATATAGCCAGGCGACGATCAGCCGAGGAACAGTGGGCGATTCGTGCAGTTTACATATTAATGACTCGCAGTAGTGGGATTGCTCAGCTCTGTGATTATTACCACTTGAGTGCAAACAGTTGTATGTGATTAAAGACGAGTGCACTTATCTCACATATCAATGACTCTCAGCAGTGGGATTAATGAATGGTGATGCAAGATGCAATTGTCCCACCCACCCTAATGTTGCAGAAATAGGACATGCACACTTTAACAAACCAAACATTTCAGCAACAGGGCCTACAAAACTGTGGCTGAAATGATTGGTTTGTTTGGGCCCCCACACAAAAAAAAAACAATTCATATCTGCGATCGGGGGGGCTCAGTGGGGGTCCCCCTGATTCCGGGAGGGTTGACCACCCTTCCGGAGGCCAGGAGGGGGGACCCGATTTTCGGGAGACTCCCGCAAATTCCGGGAGGGTCGGCAACCCTGATCTAAGTAAATTTCTCCCTACTGTACTGCATGTATCTATTTTGCTGAAATTGTGGACTATGAACAGCTGAAATTCAAATAGTCTCCACAAGGTGGTGCTCAGCAGCAACTGTTTATACAAATCAAAGTTTTATGTTTGCCTATTTTGCCTAAGGAATTTACAATATACTTTAACTTATTTTAATTTTATTTTTTTAAACAGCACAAGCTGGAGAATACATGGGGCAAAGTAAATAAAATACCTGGAGCAAACCGTATTCCGATACAAGGGGGGCAAATAATGTTTGGGTGGGGGTTGCATGCTGGGTAAATACTGTCTCCTTGGTTTGCTCCCAACCCAGTATCAGTGCCATGATCTGTAACCTACAACCAGGGGCATCACTATGGGGGCTGCACCTGGGTGTCTCCCTCTGAAGTGTGTCATCAAAGTGCAGACTCCTCTTTGTGACAAGAGTCGGCTGCTGTACTGTGTAACATTATGTGCAGCACCCAGCTCCTGGCACAGGAACTTATTCAGGTCGGTTCGTGAGGACTTATGCGTTCACACAGGAGAGATGGATTTTGACTGCGCATGCGCATTTCTGGGCATATGCATGCGCTGGGTGCTTGCGTCCGCGGCGAACAATGTGTTCGCGGGGTGCACTCACCCATCCATGCAGGCAAAGGGCGGGGGGAGGGGGGGCAGTGGCTGGCCCATTAGCATATGGGAACGTTTAGCTTTTAACGGGCGTTCTCATGCTAATGCGGCGGTGACGTACATGCGGGGGGCGGGAAGCTGACATCACCGGGTGTCAACTGCCCACCCACTTCCCCCGAGCGTACACGCATATGTAAGATTGCTCAGAGCAACCCGTTGACCTTATTGTCAATCTAGACGCTGTTTACTATCTTTACGCTGCTAACTGGAGCTAATACCTGGTCTAAAACAGGTTTGCGGTGTGAAAGCAATACTGGGAACACGGTACCCCGGGCAAAATTCACCAGGCACCTGTAGGGACCCCGCCACTGATCTAATATACACTGCAGGGACCCCCTGCCCCAGCGCGATCATTCCTTGCACTGCCCAGGGGGGGGGGGGGGGATACCGTTTCGGTACTTGTTTCCTAGCACGGCCACACCGATTTCCATCGGGGTGGTCGTGTCGGAAAAATCGGGTCGATCGCATCGCATGCGATTTGGTCGCATGCGATGCGATCGACGCGACCGACCGATTTTGGACCCGATTTTTTTTTTTTATGAAATGTAAATCGGGTCCCTGGGACCTGATTTTACATTGGATTCAATGTAAAATATTCCCAACCCCCCCAAATTAAACGGCGTACAACCCACCCCACGATAGACGCCAACCCGAAGCGTGGCGAGCGCAGCGAGCCCGCGAGGGGCGGCGGTGCACGTCCTCCGACCTTTTCATTCCCCTACTATCCACGTCGGTGTGGAGTTAAGAATAGAATAGTGTGGCGAGCGCAGCGAGCCACCGAGCCCGAAGCGTGGCGAGCGCAGCGAGCCCCGCGAGGGGACGCGTATACCTGTGAAGTTATACGCGTCCCCTCGCGGGGCGCGCTGCGCTCGCAACGCTTTGGCCTCGGTGGCTCGCTGCGCTCGCCACACTATTCTATTCTCAACTCCACGCCGACGTGGATAGTAGGGGAATGAAAAGGTCGGAGGACGCGCACCGCCGCCCCTCGCGGGCTCGCTGCGCTCGCCACGCTTCGGGTTGGCGTCTATCGTGGGGTGACGACGGGGACATCTATAATGTGAAATGGGTCATATTGGCCCATTTCACATTTTTCACATTTTTTCACTATTTCAATGTTAAAAAATATTTTAACATTGAAGCCTATGGAAAAATCGGGGGCATCGCGTCGGGACCATTGTTAATGGTCCCGACCGACGCGATGCCCCCGATATTTTACCTTTCCCGACACGATTTCAATGTTAAAATATTTTTTAACATTGAAGTCTATGGGGAAATCGGGGGCATCGCGTCGGTCGCGTCGGGACCATTGTTAACGGTCCCGACCGACGCGATGCCCCCGATATTTTGTCCTAGCCGGCCAAATGGACCTGATTTCAAAGGAAATCGGGTCCATCGTATGGATCGTGTACCTTAACTTAAAGGTACACGATCCATACGATTGTGGCCGTGCTAGGAAACAAGTACCACCGTTTCAGACCCGTTCAGACACCAAAAAAAAACGGGTCTGAAACGGGTAGGACCCTGCTTTTTTACCATTTCCCAAAAAGTTTTTTTTTTTAACTGTAAAATCGCTCTGCATCTTTCAGACCGCACAGATTACCGCTTTGAAGTGGTAAAAAATGGCAATATAACGGTTAATGTGTCACACGGCCTACACACATGCCGATATTAAGGCATTTTCTAAGCGATTTTGCTTAGTTTGGCAAAGTCGCTTAGAAAATGCCCTCACATTGGTGTGCGTTTGGGGACTATATCGGCAGCAATGCGCGTCCCTGCGCGTCTTTATCGCTGGCCGAGATTGATCAATATCGGCATCGGCAGGGTTCTCCCACCGGAGTGCTCGCTTAGCACACAGAGCTGACAGCTCGCTCTGTGTGTGGGCTGTCAGCTCTGTGTGCTATGCGATAGCGGCGCAGCACAGCCCGACCTAGCATAGCTAGGTCGCCCTACACACATTGCTATGTGTGTAGGGCCCATTACTGTGAGCAGAACGCCCCTTAACTGTCAGTCAGACAGTGAGCGCCCCGGGGAGTGTAAAATTTGCTGAGGACGCTCGCTGCGGGGATTTGCACATGCGCATAATCGCGCATGTGCATGCACAGAGCCCCACAATCGGGGACAGTGACGAATTCGGACCTTTGCGAACAGTTCTGAATCAGCCCCCAAGTTCCTCGTTTCACAGTAATTTCCAAGGCAACTGTGACATCCCAATCTGTCACCATAAAACAGAGTAACCCCTCACTAACATTTTAGGGACCCCAGAAGCCCAGAACGGAACAGTCTGTTGCTTTTTTTTTTTTTAATCCAAGAACATTCTGCAATAACTATACAAACCACCGGGTGGCAGGATGTTGACATAGACAAGGGGACGGATTTTGGTTCACTGACGAAAGCAAACTCCTTCTTTAATGGACAAAACCATGTGTAATGCAGGTGGGGCAGATGTAACATGTGCAGAGAGAGTTAGATTTGGGTGGGGGGTGTACTTCAAACTGATATCTGTATTGCAGTGTAAAAATAATGCAGCCAGTATTTACCCTGCACAGAAACAAAATAACTCACCCAAATCTTACTCTCTCTGCCTTTGCTCTGGTTCTTTGCTTTTGCGAGTGAACCAGACTCAGGCCCAAGGTTATATGTTATGAAGGTTGTGGAGCTAATTGTAAAGCTGGCCATGCACTGGTTGCAGCAATCAATGGCATGAAAAGCGCCCAAATTGCATGTGATTGACAGCAAGGTCCCGTGAGCATTGCACCGGATCCTGTGAGACACACCGGCTGCAGAAGTGGGGTACTGAGTGAACCAGAATAAACCCCTTGATTTACTAGATAATAGCTTGTATTCAATTCTTGCCTGCAAAGTAAATTTTTTTATTCGATTTAGACAAAATGGGTGCATGTATCGGATCGAAACCGTTCTATTTCGATTTTGCTACTAGAACTAGAAGGCCATTTTCTGGGTGATTTTTACACTGTAGCTTCTGCCGGCAGCAGTGCAGCATTGTGTAGCCAGATCGCCAGAAAAATGCACTGCACACACTGCATCCAATATATATATGCGCCACTGCCACCATTCCAAAGTGAAACCAAGGCGCAAGGGGGATAAAATGTGCTGTTCCCAACATTTACTCCCTGCTACCACAGCAAATCGCCCCTTTGGAGGTAATTGGATTGACCCATGAGAATAAAGCAAGGGCACGTAACTTCCCAAATCTAAGGATATCTATCCCAACTCTAGGGTGAATGCCAGTTGTTCCCCCTTGCTACAGTGGTAATGCTGCCACTGGTCATTGTAAGCTGAAGGGTGAGTGCCCATTTTTTTTATAACGTTATATATAGCTATAAACAATGGCGTGCTGTAATAACAAGAGTAAATTCCAGAAAGTGATTGCAGAGACAAGAACAAAGCTAGGAAGTCTTGTGATGAATTCCAAATCATTTGATACCACGAAACCCAAATGCTATTTTTTCATACATCAAAAGGAAGAGGACATAGGTACAAATGAACTGTACAGACTGTACTTCGCAGAGAAGGAACAATGGGCAACAAAATACTGTATAATGGGGTTTATAAATGGTTTTATCACGTACTGTAGATGCCGCTTTAGGGATGGTGCACACTGGCCACTCACTCCAACGATACCTGCCCTGATTGGTTGAACAAAATGCCTTGGCACACTCCCCCTTCAGCAGATCCCAGATGTTAAAATAGGTCTAAAGTTCCACCAGTGGGAAGCCTTTTTTCAAGCCTCCAGTGAAAGGAGCGGCACAGGGAGGAATTATAGGGGAGGCAGGATATCAATAGCACATGTGTGGGAGGGCGGTTGTGTTTCTGGGTACTCAGAAACCCGCCTGACAGAGGAGAGAGACTGGGCACGATATTACTAAGCCTCATGGCAATTTTCCACAGTTTGTGGGTCTGGGGGGGAGCTATTCCATTAGCATTATATTATTTTGCCCCTCCCCCTCCTGATAGACCAGCGAATTGCTGCCTTTTGCTGTGATGGGGTGGGGCTTGGTAACTTAAGTTTGCTATTAATAAGTTACCCATAAATGGAGACACATAGAAATGACACAGGTTCTGTGATTGGCTAACAATAAGACTGCATATCACCTGTTTTTAACCAGCCCCAGAACATGTGTAATTCATATCTATCCCTGTTTAAAGGGATATTATAGCAGCCAGGAGGCTCCTGAAAATTGGTTGGCCCTCCCGGCCTCCTGGAAAATCAGGCAAGTCTCCCAATTATATGGGGACTCTCCCAATTATAGGGGGCAGCAGATGACGTGATTCTGGCTGAATTGCGTCCTCATAGCCACACCCCCCTGCTGTATAACAACAGTAATCTTGGCATTGTAAAGTGGGGCATGGCTACAATGATGCCATTGAGGCCACCATGCCCCCTGTACCACCTCCTTCATACAGTTACACCTACACCCACAAGTCACACCCTGACAGCCCCAGCTTAGCTGGACTGGCTGCTTTCTCTCGGAGAACAGCCCAGAAGTTGGTAACTATGGGGGAAATTTACTAATATGAAAAACCTAGTTTTTTGTATTAGTATTTTCCCAAGAAAGTCAGCTCCTGATTGGCCAGAAATCATTCTGAGTAGAGACTTCTCCAAGTCCCAGCTTTCGGGGGAGGCTTGCTGGGACTCATAGTTCCACAGTTTAAAACAATAGTTTATTCATCTATTTTTTACACTTAATCAGCTCGATGCCCACCGCCCAGGGGCAATACGGCTGCTTAGTACATCAGGAACCACCATTCTTTTGAATGGTGATTCCTGTCGTATTCTATCGATGGTGTAGACATTCGTATTTGTAAATACAAATATGAATGTTCCATCTTTAGGAATACGAATTGCTGTATTTTTGGGATAGTAAATCCCGAAAATACAAATGTGTAAAAAATAGGTGTATTTCTGCCTACGAATACACCTATTTTTTACGAATTCATATTAGTAAATTTCCCCCTATATCTAGGTGCTACTACCCTGTGGGGATTACCAGTTTGTTGCTACTGAGTGACTATAAACCTGCTAAGAGGTGGGATGGGTACTGTCTAACATTCATTTAAAACATTGGATGGGCCTGTGATAAGTTAAGGCCCCCATACACTAGGCCGACTTAGACGGCAGCTCCCCGGGAGGGTGCATACACGATTTGGCCCTTGATGCGCCATTTTTACATGCAATAAATCGCATGTGATTTATCGCATGCACTCCTGGGAATCTGCAGGACGTGGCGTCATTTAAACCCCGCTCCCCGCAGTGCAATGCATAAAATACCCGCATTGTGCGGCGGGGGCGGGGCTAGATGACTCAATTGCACTAGCCACGCCCCTAAACTGTTCATCACGGTCGTGGGTCCTCCCCCGCACCTCCACTTTTTCCTCCTGGATTTGGCACCGCCCCCCCTGCCATACTGAGCTGGCTGCCCTCTCCCGGAGAGCAGGGGCGGGCTGGGCCGGGGGGCAGGGTGCCATCTGCCCCCCAGGCCGCTCTGGCCGGTGTGCTGCGGGCCGCGCCGTCGCGGCCGTGTCCGAGGCCGCCGTACCGGTTTTTGTTTTTCACTGCCGGCGGCCATGTTCCTGTGGTCTATTAAATTATGTCTCCGGCCACAGGAACATGGCCGCCGGCCTCCACGGCTACGTGGAGGAGGGCCCCGGCAGCCTGTTCCCTATTATCCCCGACGGCAGTGGCAGAGGCAGGCAGACAGAGGCGTAGCTAGGGCGGAGCGCACACTCCGGGCGACAAGATGTCACCTGGCGCCGGAGCCGTGCACTCTGACACCGGCTCCCCTGCCCTGCTCGCCAGCTCCCCCGCCGAAACACTACTAAACCCCCCCCCCGGACTCCTTGCTGTGCCCGTCGCTGGCCGCCTCTTCCGGGGGCCCTGCGCATCCTACTCTAGCTGCCGGCTGTTAGCTAGTGCGTGGTGTCCGGCAGTGCTCTCCCGCATGTCCCCAAGGAGACGCTTGTAAGCGTCAGAAGGAGTCCCGGCCACTGTTGTGAGAATAAGGTACCAATTATTTAAATAGGGATATGTAAGGCGCTTGTGTAAATAAAGAAAGGTGCGGGTATCAAACATAAAATACGTGAAAACAATGTGCTTGCCTGTAAGGAAAAAGGGGGTTCACTAACCCCCCCTTTTTCCTTACAGGCAAGCACATTGTTTTCACATATTTTATGTTTGATACCCGCACCTTTTTTTATTTACACAAGCGCCTTAAATACCAACAGTAAGGTACCAATAATGATTAGGGCGCTGAAATGCATAGCATGCTGGTTATGGGCATAATGCAATTCAGCGACCATGAACCTGCCGAGGCAAGCTGATGGTGGGATGGTGGTGCGTCTATACAGATATCACATCCTGGACAATGTATTAATAATATGTGTGTAACTGGGTGCTAGTAGTTGTGTAGACTATAGGGACTACGTAGATGTATATAATGGAGGCTAGAAAAAGTTTGAACAAGAAATATACTGTAACTTTAAAGAGACAGTACACAATAAAAAAGCGTGAAAAACCATACCACCAAAACATCCACATAACTATACTGATCACTGCACTACAATGTGATAGTCTAGGAGTTCTGGGTATGTTTTTTATTCATATGGGGACCAATATGTATTTTTTAACCCGTCATGCCAAAAGAATGAGGGTGGGTTATATGCGCAAGAGCCCACCTACTACTCAGGGGGGGGGGGAGCCCTTGCTCCGGGCACCGTGGCACGTAGCTACACCACTGCAGGCAGACGCTGGGTGGGGACGTCATGACGATGACACCTCCCACCCACGCGTCTGCAGAGACTGGAGTAAGACAGGGGCCGCAGGACAAGTCGTGGGGGCCGCTTCAGGAGGCCTCAGAGAGCAGAAAGGGGAATTGAAATTCGTGGAGCTGCCTGAGGGATAAAACAGTAAGTTAACATTAAACACCTAAAACGACATATCTGCTGTTTCATGTATATTAATAATAATGCAATGACACCACAGGCTGCTCCCTCTGTATAATAATAATGCAATGACACCACAGGCTGCTCCCCCTGTATAATAATAATGCAATGACACCACAGGCTGCTCCCCCTGTATAATAATTTGTGTCATGGCATTACTATTAATAATAGTAATGCCATGGCACAAATTATTATACAGGGGGAGCAGCCTGTGGTGTCATGGCATTACTTTTATATTATACAGGGGGAGCAGCCTGTGGTGTCATTGCATTATTATTATACAGCGGGAGCAGCCTGTGGTGTCATTGCATTATGCCATGACACCACAGGCTGCTCCCTCTGTATAATAATAATGCCATGACACCACAGGCTGCTCCCCCTGTATAATATAAAAGTAATGCCATGACACCACAGCCTGCTCCCTCTGTATAATAATAATGCAATGACGCCACAGGCTGCTCCCCCTGTATAATAATTTGTGTCATGGCATTACAATTGTTATATTATACAGCAGGAGCAGCCTGTGGTGTCTTTGCATTATTATTATACAGCGGGAACAGCCTGTGGTGTCATTGCATTATTATTATACAGCGGGAGCAGCCAGTGGTGTCATTGCATTATTATTATACAGCGGGAGCAGCCTGTGGTGTCATTGCATTATGCCATGACACCACAGGCTGCTCCCTCTGTATAATAATAATGGCATGACACCACAGGCTGCTCCCTCTGTATAATAATAATGTCATGACAGCACAGGCTGCTCCCCCTGTATAATATAAAAGTAATGCAATGGCACCACAGGCTGCTCCCTCTGTATAATAATAATGCAATGACACCACAGGCTGCTCCCCCTGTATAATAATTTGTGTCATGGCATTACAATTGTTATATTATACAGCAGGAGCAGCCTGTGGTGTCTTTGCATTATTATTATACAGCGGGAGCAGCCTGTGGTGTCATTGCATTATTATTATACAGAGGGAGCAGCCAGTGGTGTCATGGTATTACTTTTATATTATACAGTGGGAGGAACCTGTGGTGTCATAATTATTATTGTACAGGGGGAGCAGCCTGTGGTGTCATGGCATTATGCCATGACACCACAGGCTGCTCCCCCTGTATAATAATAAAGGCATGACACCACAGGCTGCTCCCCCTGTACAATAATAATGCCATGACACCACAGGCTGCTCCCTCTGTATAATATAATAATAGTAATGCCATGACACAAATTATTGTACAGGGGGAGCAGCCTGTGGCATCATGGCATTATTATTATACAGGGGGAGCAGCCTGTGGTGTCCTGTCTTTTACGCAGGGGTGCAGCCTGTGGTGTCCTGTTCTTTATATATGCAGGAGAGCAGCCTGTGTTGTCCTGTTATTTATTTATGCAGGAGTGCAGACTGTGGTGTCCTGTTCTTTTCATATGCAGGAGAGCAGCCTATGGTGTCCTGTTATTTATTTATGCAGGAGAGCTGCCTGTGGTGTCATTGAATTATTATTATACAGCGGGAGCAGCCTGTGGTGTCATTGCATTATTATTATACAGCGGGAGCAGCCTGTGGTGTCATTGCATTATTATTATACAGCGGGAGCAGCCTGTGGTGTCATTGCATTATTATTATACAGCGGGAGGAACCTGTGGTGTCATAATTATTATTGTACAGGGGGAGCAGCCTGTAGTGTCATGGCATTATGCCATGACACCACAGGCTGCTCCCTCTGTATAATAATAATGGCATGACACCACAGGCTGCTCCCCCTGTATAATAATAATGCCATGACACCACAGGCTGCTCCCTCAGTATAATATAATAATTGTAATGCCATGACACAAATTATTATACAGGGGGAGCAGCCTGTGGCATCATGGCATTATTATTATACAGGGGGAGCAGCCTGTGGCATCATGGCATTATTATTATACAGGGGGAGCAGCCTGTGGCATCATGGCATTATTATTATACAGGGGGAGCAGCCTGTGGTGTCCTGTCTTTTACGCAGGGGTGCAGCCTGTGGTGTCCTGTTCTTTATTTATGCAGGAGAGCAGCCTGTGGTGTCCTGTTCTTTATATATGCAGGAGAGCAGCCTGTGGTGTCCTTTTATTTATTTATGCAGGAGAGCAGACTGTGGTGTCCTGTTCTTTTCATATGCAGGAGAGCAGCCTGTGGTGTCCTGTTATTTATTTATGCAGGAGAGCTGCCTGTGGTGTCCTGTTATTTATTTATGCAGGAGAACAGCCTGTGGTGTCCTGTTCTTTATATATGCAGGAGAGCAGCCTGTGGTGTCCTGTTATTTATTTATGCAGGAGAGCAGACTGTGGTGTCCAGATCGTTATTTATGCAGGAGAACAGCCAGTGGTGTCCTCTTCTATTTTTTATGCAGGTGAGCAGCCTGTGGCAGGGGCGGAGTGGGATGGTGGGAAGCCAGGCAAATTTTCAGTGTGCCATGTCCCACACCCCTCTCATTGGCCATTCTCCTACAAAGCCGGGCTGATACATACAAAACCTCGGCTGCCACAATCGGAGCTTCTGCACTTGCGCAAAATCTCAGTTAACCTGGAGCAACATGACAATAATGTGCTAGGCCAGGGGGTAGTGTCACTAGTCCCCCTGCATCATATATTAGGCTTTTAATTTTTTTAATTAAAAACCTGCATTTAACAATGCGCTACTTATGGGCCACTTATGCGCTACTTATGGGCCAGTGCTCTAGACTTGCCCCCCAGGCTAAAAGTTGCCAGCCAGCCCCTGCCGGAGAGGGCAGCCAGAATGTCGGCAACCATGCTGGACACACATGAAATTTTACAAGGACAGGGAGTAACCTGGATCAAAATTTGTAATGGGACGTGTAATACTTATGAGTGGTCCTGGCCCTAGAGAGGAGCATACTGTACTGTACTGTTCTAAACTGTTTTTGGATTGTATGCTCAGTTCCGTATTTACCTGCACAGTCCACTATCAGAATTCATACTCTTCTATTGACAGAATTTCCATGTTCCTTCTTTGTCCCACCTGGATTTCTCTCTTATACCCCAACCCATACTTGCCTACTCTCCTCGAACATCCGGGTAGTCACCTATAAATCGAGTGGCACTTCCGGCTGCTTGTTAAATGCATCTGGGGGTGGATCTGGTGCCCCCCCCCATTCAACAATAACCAGCCCCAGGCTCATTGAAAAAAAAGTTGGGGTCCCCTTGTATTTCTATAACCAGCACCAGGCTCATGGGCCCAGTAGCGTAGCTATAGCACCGCAGCCCCCGCGGTCGCGGGGGGCGCTGTGCATATGGGGGCGCCGGGGGGGCTGCGGTGCTATAGTAATCCCCCTGCCCCCCATCCCCCGCAGGCTTACCTGTCCAGTGTCCGCGCGTCCCAGCTCCCCTCCTGGCTTCAATCAATGCTATGGAGATGGACCACGATAAAAATGGCCGCCCCATAAAGCAGACTGTTCTCTGAAACTGTCTGCGGTATGGGGGCGGCCATTTTATCGTGGTCCGTCTGCAGAGAATTAATTGAAGCCAGGAGGGGAGCCGGGACGCGCGGCGGACAGGTAAGCCTGCGGCAATGGGGGGAGGGGGCATGGGGGGCACGGGCAGCCGGGGGGGAGGGGGGCACGGGCAGCCGGGGGGGTGGAGAAGGGGGCGCCCCAAACAAAGCTACGCCACTGCATGGGCCGGTCCTAGTTTCATAAATATGGGGGACAAACAGAATAGGGGTCCCCAGTATTTTAAAACCAGCACCAGGCTAAAACAGCCAGCAGGCTAAAGCCACAGCAGGGGGGGGGGACTTTTTATATAAATTCCCCTGGCCAAATCATTAACCCTGACTGGTCAGCCTGGGCTGGGACCCTGGGGGAGTGGTTACCTCGCCAATAAATGAGTTCCAGCCTCCAGGCTAGCCCCAGCCTGGGCTGAAGCCCAGGGCTGTCCCCAGTGCCCCCCGGTGGTGGGCACGGGTGGATATTATTGTGTAAAAACTAGAAATATAAACTATTGGGTTAAGTTGTGGAACTACAAGTCCCAGCAAGCCTGCCCCACATGCAGGGACTTGGAGAACCATGCATGTGGGGCATTAAAGGGCTTGCTTGTATTTGTAGTCCTACAACTTAACCAATAGTCAAATAATACACACAGACACCAAGAAAAATAAAACTTTAATTAACACTACATTCACCCATACATACTTACCTATAGGTTCCACAGTAAGCCAGTCCTCTTCTCTATGTAGAATCCATTAGGGTACCTGCGAGAGCAAATTACACTCACCTGGTCCTCCGGCGTAGATCGTGTCCTCTTCTGTCCATGTAGGCATCCACAGGTTAAATATAACAAACCAAACATGTGAGAGCTGCCCAATCAAATTAGTAATGCCCCCCAGGTGCTGCAAAGGAGGGGGATTTAACCCCCAGCACACCAAAGGGCATTAGTAATAAGATTTGAATAACCAACATACTGTAATAGAAGGCAATTCAGAGATCTTGGTTACATATATTTTGCAAGAGATATGATAAGCTTCCGGGCCTCGTCAAGGCTTCTCTGATACCGGAAGTCCTACACTGCATGATAACAGCACCCATTGTTAAATATAACAAAACAACAGTCCGATGTCCATAACGAACTGGAGAAGCCACAAGTGTATTTACACTTGGGGCTCCTCCCCTGAACTGGGTGATTTACCGGTGATGTAATACACCAGCCAATAAGCAGTGGGGGAGGACCCGTGGCTGATTTACTGTTCGCAGCTCCATAGAAGCCCATGTTAAAGTTCAACATGGGCTTCTATGGAGCCGCGAACAGTCAATCAGCTGCAGAGCTCCCCTAGAGCCCGCTGCTGATTGGCTGGGGGAGGACACAGTGAATGACGTCACTGCTGCACTAAACCACTAGCTAGCAATAATAAATACGGGGGGAAAAGTCGCAAACTACCTCTCCTGTAGCAGAACACTTACCCCTTTCCAAGGCAAAAGAGGCTTACCCCTCTCCAAACAATATCCTACCAGGCTCACCCCGTGCCTCTGAGAACCTCTCCATTCCAATATGGTTTGATTTGCATGCTCACCTAAGCGCCAAACACACTTCACAATTTTTTTTACCAGATATCGCTCAAGAGGGTAGTATGTATGCTCGATGACGTGAACAATGCACGCTAAGTGCATCTTTATCAACACATCCCCACCCCCTCACCCCCTCACCTCGCGCTGCCTGAACATGCAGGTGAATTTAACTATATAGCCAACGACCTGCATGTTCAGCGTGTCCCGGTGACATCACATAACGATATTGTTTACCAATATCATTCAGTGTATATGCTTAATTCCTTTATCCGCAGACCTGGCCATTATCGGTACTGATAACGGTGCGGTTCGGCTAGTCTAGTGTGTACGGGGCTTACACCATTCTGTTCTGATGTGTACATAATGATCCGTTAATGCACAATTAACGCTTCTACATATACATATTGTTTCTACATATTTGAGTTCACCTCCATTATCGGGTCTCAAGACTTTCAACTTGTAACTAGTTGGAATTCCTACAATTTTCTTGTAATCCGCCATCCTATTCATCGCTTCACTCATCATTGATTAAGTAAATGTGCGTCATTCCCTTTAAATCATTGATGAATGTTATGAAGTTTCTGTCTACACTTATAGCTGTAACTTCTATCGGACCACACACATCTGCATGTACCAATGCCAGGGCGCCCCAGCGCTATCTGCTTGGAAATGGACAACTGTTTTGCTTCCCTGTTATATAGTTTTCACATACTTTCTTTTCTATATCTTTTTCTATATAAATCAATGTCCTATCTGTGATTAGCTAATCTTCTGTGACGTGCAGTGAGGTAAATGGCTGGGGAGGCAGAACCAGATTTACACACACACACAAACACACACATATATGAACCCATTGGCATTATATATAGATGCAGTAGCATATACAGATTGAGCCGGCCTCTTCTAGCGAGTGTCTGGCAGTCGGATAGCCAACCGCCAGCCCCCTTAAGCCGGCGGAAGGGGACGCCAATGCATGAGTTGCGCGCGCATCCCCTTCTAGGAGAGCTCACACACACCCCCCTCAGTCCACGACGCCGGTCCACGACACTTGCCCCCACCTCCCCGCTCCCCCTTGAAGTGAAGATGGGCAGGGTTTGTGTCCTCCACCGCCCGGTAACTGGGACGCGCGTGCGTGTGGCAGGGGCGTAGGGAGGGCGGAGCAGGTGGAGCACAAGCTCCAGGTGCCGAAATTTCACAGGGCGCCGGAGCCATGCTCCACAAACTCTGCTGCCCGCCTGCCCGCTCCCCACACCCCTGCACGCCCAGCCTCCCCCTCCAGTGCCCTGACACAGACATATGTGCAGTCATTCGATAATTGATTGGCTTGGGAATTCGCACAACAGCGATCAGGTCTGAATGACCCCCCCCCCCGAGGAATGCAGTGGAGGAAGTGCCCTACCTGTCATTTACTAGTCTACTCCAGATTTTCAACTAGAAAAATAATATAAAAAATACTGTACAAAGAAGATATTATATAAATATCTTCCTTGTATTTTTCATACCTATTTTTAAAGTTAAAACTCTGGAGCATACCGCAGTATGATGGTAGATGTCCTGCCTTACCTGACTACATGGCACTTTAATCGTCTGTGCCAGAGTTCCATAGACTATAGGTCATTGCAGAATTTTGTGATGGAAGCTTCAGTGGAGGAAAGAGGATGGACTTCAAGCTGAAATGGGTTGAGCAGTGAGTGCGAGGAAAGAAAGGTAGTATGGTGGTTGTAGACCATACGCTCAAGCAGGTAGGCAAAAGGGAGGAGACCGGGGGATCAGTAGTTGTAGAGCTGATAGAGTGTAAGGATCAAGGGTAGACAGGGGAGGCAAGGGCACGCTTGAAGGCAGAGGGGACTGTGCCTGATGAGAGGGAGAGAATGAGGTGGGAGAGATGGGAATAAGTAAAAGAAGAGAGGTAGAAACTGGGAACCCCTATTTGCCCGGTTTCCTGATTTTTTTATTACCAGCCCACGGCTCTTTCAGCCTGGTGCTGGTTACGGCCGTGTGGGGGATTTTTAATTTATTTCTTTTTCTATTTTTTTACACTGAAGCCTGCACGGATCTGACTGATCGATGCAGACTTCTGCCAAATACGCCAGGAAAATAAAGTGTATTTTCCTGGCGTATTTGGCCGGCCATTCGCGGCCGTTTCACGCTAATTAGCGGCCGTATTTTCAATACGGCCGCTTAGTAAATTAGGAATCACCATTCTTTTGAATGGTGATTCCTGTCATATTCTATCGATGGTGTATTCATTCGTATTTGTAAATATAAATACGAATGTCCCATCAATACGAATACGAATAATCATATTTTTGGCATAGTAAATGGCAAAAATACGAATATGCCCAAAAAATTCGTATTTTACTATGAAAATACAATTTTTTTTAAACGAATTTATCTAAGTAAATTCCCCCCCTCATGCCTAAGGTTCACCGTAACCAGAGGCGTAGCGAGCCCGGAGCCGGCGGAGCACACGCTCCGGGCGCAGGAAGCTAGCCTGGCGCCGGAGCTGTGCCAGCACCGCCAGCTCGCTCGCCCGCCTCCGCCGTTGCCCTGCCCGCTCCCCCGCGAGAGACGTGCTGCTGCGGCGGCTATGTAAAATTGTAACAACACGTCTCCCGCACGCTGGACCGCTAGCCAATGGGCGCTTGCGGTCCAAAAGCCAATCAACTGGTGGCTGCTGGACCGCAAGAGCCTATTGGCTAGCTGTCCAGCGGGAGATATGTATTTTACACAGCAGCACAGCGCGTCTCTCTCCCGGACCCAGAGGAGGGAGCGGAGGGAGGGGTGGAAGCGACGCACGTCGCAGCGCAGCACAGCACAGCAGGGGGAGGGGTGAGGTAAGGTGCACCCTCCCACCCTGCTGCATCCACCCTGCATCACCCGCGCATCCACCCACCCTGCTGCACAAACCCACCCACCCTGCTGCAACCAAACACCCACCCACCCAGCTGCACAAACCCACCCTGCTGCACAAACCCACCCACCCTGCTGCAAGCAGCCACCCACCCACCTGCACAAACCCACCCACCCTGCTGCAACCACCCACCCAGCTGCACAAACTCACCCACCCTGCTGCAAGCAGCTACCCACCCACCCTGCTGCAAGCACACACACACCCACCCTGCTGCACCCACCCACCAACCGTCCCACCCTGCTGCACCCACCCACCCTGCGGCACCAACCCACCCTGCTGCACTAACCCACCAACCCTGCTGCAAGCAAACACCCACCCACCCTGCTGTACCCACCAACCATCCCGCCCTGCTGCACCCACTCACCCTGCGGCACCAACCAACCCTCCCAGCCTGCTGCACCCACCCACTGACCCTACCACCCTGCTGCACCCATCCTCCCACCTTGCTGCACAGCAGCCGGGAGCGGGCCGCTGCACAGTTCTGCACCCCTGGGCAACGAGCAAATTCAGTCCCCCTTGGCATCGAGCATGAAGCCCCTGGCATTGAGCATCTAGGTAAGTGGCACTTATGTGTCAAATGTGTAATGGACATTATAGTGTGTTATATAGTATGCAATGGGCATTGCGGAGTGTTATATAGTATGTAATGGGCATTACGCTGTGTTATATAGTATGTCATGGGCATTGCAGTGTTATATAGTATGTCATGGGCATTGCGGAGTGTTATATAGTATGTCATGGGCATTGCGGAGTGTTATATAGTATGTAATGGGCATTACGGTGTGTTATGTAGTATGTGATGGGCATTACGGTGTGTTATATAGTATGTGATGGGCATTACGGTGTGTTATATAGTATGTGATGGGCATTACGGTGTGTTATATAGTATGTAATGGGCATTACGGTGTGCTATATAGTATGTGATGGGCATTACGGTGTGCTATATAGTATGTGATGGGCATTACGGTGTGTTATATAGTATGTAATGTGCATTACGCTGTGTTATATAGTATGTAATGGGCATTACGGTGTGTGGTATAATGTTGGTCTGTGCAAACTTTTCACTGCGCAGGAGCCTCACCTATGACATATTGGGGGGGAGGGGGGGCGCAAAACATGCCCTTGCTCCGGGCGCCATGGCACCTAACTACACCACTGACCGTAACTGACATTTTAGAAATATAAATCCTTCTTTGAAGTATACCACAAAATGGCTTTATCATGGCCTCATTTCCTCTCTAAATATTATTCAGGAAAACAGTTCATATGATAAACCTCAAGAACAAAAACAAATCATCATATTGTAATGACCCTACTTAGTCTCTCTTATCCTCACACATAAGCCTTCAAGGTTTACGTAACTCAAATTGTAACGGGACAGTGACAAAATAAACTAACATTTACACAGTAGAGGTTGATTATTTATCTAAGCTCTCATTCAATGCAAAGTCTTTCCTCTTACTCCTAAATAGATTCTATTTATTGTTTTAAGATCCAAAGTGAATTATGTTTTGGTAGCTTCAATTTTTTTCTTTATTAAAGATAAATTCTTTGCCGTAGTTCCTAGCCAAAATTTCATAACTGGGATTTCTGCAATCGTTTAAGGTCATTATATTAGGATTTCAGTTCTCTCCGAATTTTAGCTTTTGATTTCCTGTTCCCACCTTTCATGTCTCAGAGATGAATAGTGTTTATAGATTGCTCTCACGTAATGTTCTTGAAATATAAGATGTTGTCATGATATAACATTCCGATAAAGTCTAGTTGACGGCAATCTTTCCAATTGAAGCAGAAGGATCTATAGGCTAATTTATTTTTTCGTGTTAATGCCCCAATCAGAACATTCCTTAACGCAACATGTAGTGGTGATTTGGATTGTAATTTTGGGGCAATTTATTATGATGGCGGTCATCTGGGGGCTTTGATAAGATAAGATAACAGCATTGAGTAATAACAGTGATGTCATAATGGGGGTGCAGGCCGCACTTGGGTTTCACCAGCCGAAGGTGGCCGCATTGAGCAACATAACATCGACTGCCCCGTCGTCCCTTTGGCCATACACACAGGAACAAAGTCAATGTCGGCAAGTGCGAGCACACGGTCAGGGCTGCCATCAGAAATTGTGCCCCCCCCCCTCCCCCGATGGCTTCCCTGCACACAGTAGTGCATACACACTGCCCGATGTGAACAATTTGTTGGTCCAATCTGCAGGATTGCATAACATATCTCCCTGCATTAGACATTGGTTGCTACGGCCAACTATTCCACTTTATTTCTGTCCAAGGCTTGGTACCTCTCCCCATGCACTCAGGGGAAGATGTATCAAACATTTGAGAAACAGTGGAGAAGTTACTTGTAGCAACCAATCATTTCAGAACTGTAGTTTTTTTTTTTTTTTTAATGCTACATAGATAACAGTTGCTATCGGCAACTGCTCTACTTTGTCTCTCTTAAACATTTAAGCCATCATTGCTGGGAGTTGTACTGAATAGTTTCTTACTAGACACATTTTTACCCAATGACCAATTGGGGCAGTACAGATGGTGTAATGGTTAGTATTACTGCCTCATAGCACTGAGGTCTTCGATTCCCTAACTGTGCGGAGTTTGTATATTATCCTCGTGCTTGCGTGGGTTTCCTCCGGGTATTCTGGTTTCCTCCCACAATCCAAAAATATACTGGTAGGTCAATTGGCTTCTAGAAAAATTAACCCTAGAAAGAATCACGAATGCTGAGTAAGCAGTGAGGGAGCATAAACCGCTGATAGGTTCCCCAGGTTACACTTGGAAGGTGTCATGTGACATGTTAATTTAGGATGGGGACAAGGCATATTAGAGCAGGGGGAGGGATGTAGACAGGGTAAGGAAATCACATGCTAGATGTGAGATCACTCTGTCCGGAGAAGCCCCATCCACCCTTCCATATTTCTCTCTTCTTCGGCGGCGGTAAAGTACGGTCATCGTTTTAAGATCTTGTGTGTGTGTAGATAGTGGGGTGCGCTCTCCCTTGACATCGTTTGTCATGGGCCGTGCTTCTGTCCGGGGGATGGCCACACCACCTGCCAGGGTGGATGACCAGGGAGAGTGATCACCAGCGATGGTGTGTATGTGTGGTCATCTATTACCCCACTTTCCTATAGTGACCGTTCTTTAGTGCCGCCACCATTTAAGTTATAGTTTAATTGTCAAAATAAATGTGACATTTATTTTGATACGCCAGCACTTTGTGTCCGTGTCTTTTTTATTAGATAAGTTAGTTGGTTAAGATTAAGTTAAGGTTTAGTTTTGTTGAACTGTAAAGTGTGGTCCAGGGGATACCAGATGGTGAGTTTATGAATGTGTATATGTGGTATGGGGCAGGAACTGAAGTGAATGTTCAAAATATTCTCAGTAAAGCGCTGCGGAATATGTGTGCGCTATATAAATAACTATAAATAACCACGCAGAACCCTTTAGCATATTATTTTTTTATTTCTATTTATTAATAGTTCTTCCTCTAATTAATAAATCAGAACACCGCGTGCACTACTGTACAGATTCATTATTAAGCCTTCCCCTCAGTCTTAAATGAAAGCCACATGTTACTTGGGGTTGGGCTGAGTTACAGCCCTTTATTCACATGGGGAAAAGCTGACAACTTGCCTATTTCTTTATAGCTTGCAGAAGGCATAAAAATATTTCGAGTTTTGCCTACAAAAGACTTTTGGAAATATATAAAGTTAAATTATAGACCATGATTCATAGGACAACCACCAGAAGCTCTATGTGTATTTGGCAGGACATTAAACTGAGCGCAACAAGTCTTTGACGAAAAACATATTAAAATGGAAAACAGCAGAAAGACATTGGCGAGGAAATTATTCATTATTTCGTAACTTCCTGTGGAATGTTTGTGCTTTTGTTCATATATTTTTTTTTTTTGGATCGATCTCTAGAATGATAATTTAATCAACATGATGTGTAGACAGACTATTTATGGTTTGTCACTGAGGACAGTAAGTGCTAAGCTGTAAAGTCACATCACAATGCTTATCACACAAACTTTAAAGCGTCAGCACTGTAGCTTTCTTTTCACCGTAGAAAATCAGGAATTTTGTGCAGAAGCCGTTACATAAAAGGGTGAAGCCTGACAGGGAGTATTAGGGGCGAGGACAATTTTATTGGAAATCGTGTGTGTGCAGTTGTTGATATTGCAGTTATGTGGGCACACACCAGCTGATGACTTAAACCATGAACAAAGAATGAGTAAACTCTGCTTATAATAAGAGTTAAAGACTGGTACAGGTTGAGTATCCCTTATCCGAAATGCTCGGGACCACGAGCATTCGGGATAAGGGATTTTTCCGGTTTTTGGAATACATTTTTTTAGGCATACTTACCTGTCCCCTGGTGGTAACCTGATGGTCTCTCGGCTCCCACGTTGTCCCCCGGGGTCCACAGCAGGCCTTTAGCACCATCTCCGGTGTCTCCAGCGTTCCCAGGAGTGCATTGCGAGAGTTCCCATTGCGTCACCGGCGCCCACGCGCACTCGCGAATGCACATCTGGGACCGCTGGAGACGCTGGAGAGGATGCTGAAGGCCTGCTGTTGACGCCAGGGGACTTGGTAAGTATAAAAAAAGGGTTGGGGGGGGGGGAACAAAAAAATTTGAATTGTTCCAAAAAAACATGGTTTTTGGAATAATTCGGATACGGGATGTACGGATACGGGATACCGTGCCTGTATATGGACCTAATTCAGGTTCATTCACAGATTGCCTGCGTTCACACAGGGTCTGATGTTTTCGCTGAGTGCATGCGCATTTCTAAAGCATGTACATACGCAGGGTGCATGCACCCACTGCAAATTTTCGAGTCACTGTGTTCACGCGCCCAGGACAGCGGGCGGGGGAGAGAGGGGCAATGGGCAGCGGCCAGTCTCATCCTAATGAGGCCGTGATGTGGGCGCCGGGGGCGGGCAGCTGACCATCCAATGATGTGGGTGTTACCCCGCAGGCTGCGAATGGATGTTTATGTAAAACATCCATTCAAATCCAGCGCGAAGGAATGCAGCTTGGTGGGCCGGCGTACCACCATTCACAAGGCGGGAATAGGTTGACTCGCAAGGATGTGAATTCGCATCCGGGCGAATCAACCAGAATAACCCCCTATCTATGTATATAAAAGGCCACAATTAGTTTTACACGAATCATTATTTTCTGAGATTCAAATAACAATAAACAAAACATATCCACATACAATAAACACAATTATTAAATGAACGAGGTGGGGCATCAATTAAAAGTTCACTTGTATAAAGAACGTCAATCGGAGGCTTCCGTTTAAATTAATAAAAACATCTTCTTTATCACTTTTTGAATCTTGATACATCTGCCCCATACATTTATATTACACATTAATGAAACAATTATGGCCCTTGCTTGTGCTTAGTAGAGATCTTGGTGGCCATCTTGGGATAGTGCATGAGACCTCCTTGAACAACAGGAAGACTGGAGTCCACTTCATTTTCCAGGGCCAGCAATGACAAACTTGGTGCCCTAGGCAAGACTTTATCTGGTGCCACTACCCTGCCGCCCCCCTCCCCCATACTCCGACTACATGTGGGAGCACATGAAAAAGGGGCATGGCCTGGTGGAAGGGGTATGGTCAGAAGATCCTAATCACATGGTGCTGTGCACTCCTTTCCCCCACTTTGGTGTGCTCCCACACAGACTCATGTGCCCCGCCCCTTTGTATCTCTTCAGTCCATACAAGTGACTCTCCAGCCCCAGCTCCAGAACATTTTCCTTTGCATTTTTTTAGATGTCCAGGCTGCCCAGAGCCCACTAGTCTTTTCAAATACGTCTGGGCACTGCCCAAACCTAAAACTAGGGATGGCCGTGCCACCTTCAATAAATTTGTAGTCAGAATGTCCCGTTCACTACATCTACTTGGAGATTATATAATAGGTTCTGGGATGAGAGGATTCTCAGCAGGTTTTAAGATGCTTTTGCCTTCTAATGGACGCTCTCTTTAAACTCCTCCACAAACTCTAAACATAAAACTCTGTCATCTCAGAACCTTCTACAGAACCTTATACCGAGTATGAGCCGAGCCTAACCTTATAACTTAAAATAAGTCACTATTTCTGGGAAAATTCTCTTAACATAATGCCATGACCTGTAGAAACAAAAATGTCCATGTTTTTTTCTCACCAACACCTCAAATTAAATCATCTGCATTTACCAGATGATCCTCTTGTTGTCTGAGCAGGTGCTGGATGTGAGTGGGCAATGGGCATAGGAATAACGTAGAACAGAAGAATGTTCCGTGTTTATGCAGCTGAGGATAGGTCAGGTTGTTTGCAGTGGTAACATCTCTGCTGCGGGAAGCATCGTTACTCTGGCTGCTGATAACGTACTGTAGGGGGTGTTACAGTGTCATTTATTCTGTGTGAAAACTTCAAGTTATTTCAATCATTTCCTCATCTTTCATGAAATCTGCAGCTTTCACGTCACCGCGGAAAGATCTCAAAGACAATGGAAAATGAACCTTTTGTTTGTCTTAAACTGAAGAACATTCTGACAGATAGAGAGTAGCACAATTAATGCTGCATGTGTCCGTGGTGGGGTGGGTTACTCAGCCACCGTGAGGGCTTGCTGTTATTAATGATTACTCTTACTGGTGCCGATTGGCTGGGATATATATGGATGACCGGTACTTAGGATGCCGGCTGTCAATTTTTTTTTTCAAATACAACCTGCAACATGACAGTTTGGAGCATATTAATCACTGGGTGTGGTGACACCCAATGCACACTGCGCAGTATCACCCCTGCTGCCGTAAATTAAGGGGGGATAGGGGATGTGGCCTGCATTACAGAGGGTGTGGCCTTGCTGGAGCCGTTTCTGTCACTATAGGGGCGTAGCCTGCCTCCCTGGAGATGCTGGCTTCCCCCGCACATGGGGCTGTCTGCAGTGGCGGCATTTTAGTGTCCCCCCCCCCCCACCTTTTGAGGGTGGCATCCTGGTGCGGGACACAACCCCCACACTGGGTAGTGACGCCACTGGATAGGAGCCAATGTCTGGTACTTTATCTCTCTCTCTACTTTATCACTCTTGGAAGTATCTCAGTATCTCCTCCAATATCCTTTGAATCAGAAGTTATGAGCACAATAACATTGCAGGTTCTTTTTTTTTATCACACAGGTGAAGCTGTACATGAAGGTAACATGTCGTTCCCCGTTACAAATAAGCCGGTCTCAGACTCTACTCATGACAGATGCTTCAATGTGCAACCATTTCTTCATATCTTCCTCCCTTCCAAACCCAACACTTAATTACACACTGATGTCATCTTATAGTTTTTAATTTTCTGAAAGTGTGTTCTGATCTTTTATTGGCTCTGGTCGTGTGAAGTGCCGGATCAAGTTCAGAAACGGATTGCAAAAAGTGATCATCGTTATTTTAAAGTGGTTCTCTTACTCCTAGCGGTCTATGTGCTAAAATCTATCAGCATCTGAATCCTCAGACGTGGGTGTGACGTGATAATATCAACCCAATGCGATAATCAGATTTATCAATTATCCCATGCAGGGACAGAGCTTGCGAGAAAGTTCCGCCCCTGCGATGTCGCTCCACAAGAATATTGGGGTATTTTTCACAAACAAAATATCCAGACTATGAGCTGTACATGTGCTGCAGCCACCAAGAGGCACCGACAGGCCTGCTGGGCCCGATAAAATAAGGGGATGTGGCCAATATGACGGGGCATGGTCAACGGGAGGGAGCTTGGCCACGCCCCTGTGAAAGAAAAGGGAAAACGTATCAAGGAACGGCAGGTGGCAGGGTGCACACCTGCCAGGGCCGGTGACAGGGGGGGGGGAGTCAAGTGTGACGGGCCCCAGCGATCTGAAGGGCCCCATAGCTTCCATGCCCTGGCACGACCACCGCCTGTACAAGCTGGCCTGTCAGTGACCCTTGCGGCCTGGCCATCTACTGTGCCCCATCTGTGTGTGTGGCTGAGTCTGACTGACTCCCAGTGGGATTACTGGGTGTGTGCCCTTACTCTTGGCTTTCAGAGCCGTCTCTATGTGGGCAAACGGCCTGGGGCCTCAGGGGCCCAGCCATACCAGTCGCTAGCGCTGTGGCCGCAGTCTCTGGCTCCTGTACTTCTACTGCGTCATCTGTTCCGTGCTTTGCGTACAACCTGCCCTGTGCCCTGCCTGCTTGTAGTGCTCAGCGTTTTTTTGTGAAAGTGGCAGGAAGCAGCAGCCTGGAACCAGCAGGAAGCAGCAGCCGGGAGCCTGCAGGAAGCAGCAGCCAGGAGCCTGCAGCAAGCAGCAGCCAGGAGCCAGGCCAGCAGGACATAGGGGCAGATTTATTAATCTTGGAGAAGAGATAAACTGGAGATAAAGCGGAGAAAAGGTAAAAGGAGAGAAAGCATCAGCCAATCATCTCCCAACTGTCTTTTTCAAACACAGCTGATTGGCTGGTGCTTTATCTCCTTTTACCTTTTCTCCGCTTTATCTCCAGTTTATCTCTTCTCCAAGCTTAATAAATCTGCCCCTAAGAACGAGAGACGTCTACACCTGGAAGCAGGATCTGGAGCAGCGAAAGGTTAAATGAGGCTCATGCAGAAGAGGGTCTTGTGGATTTGAGATTAGGTGGGGGGCCCCAGAAATATCATTGTACAGGGCCCCAAGATTTCTGTTCTCAGCCCTAACAACCGCTCAGGAACAGAGAGGACAGGCTGCCGTTGCAGCAGCCTCTCTCCCCAGCTCAGCACACAGCATTGAGCAGCATGTGCTGGGGAGAGACTGCTGCAGTCTATTTCACATTATTTTAGTAAATGCAATGTTAATAAATGGACCTCTAAATCTTCCCCTCTATGTGAATTTTTGGGTTGTAAAACCAGGTGCTTCTGATTGTGTTAAGGCATGAAGTTTTAAAGGTTAATCAATTTACTACCTGTGTCTTGCTAGATCATACCTCCCAACATGACCCTCTCCAGGAGTGACACAATGCTCTGCTCCTGGACTTCCCTCTGAATGAATGATTGCCATCACCTGTGTTGAACAGGTTAAGTTAAGTGATGAAAAAGGTGTTTCACCACAGGTGCTGGCAATCATACATTGGGGGGAGATTCTCTAAACAAGAAATGCGGTAAAAACCCTGTTATCGGGGTTTTTACCGCATTTTGGGATGCTGTAAGCATCCCCCGCGGGTTACCGCGGCGGGGGGCATAGCCAGAAAAATCTGGCGATGCCCCATAGAAGCCAATGGGCTTCTATCACAACCCTCCGCCGCCCCCGCGCCGAACCCCCGCCGCCCCGCATCGCCCCCTCACCTGTGTCCGGGCAGCACAGCGCCGTGCTGCCCGGACCTGTGACCTCCTCCCTGCACTGATCCTCTTCCGGGTGCAGGGAGGAGGAGAGCCCGGCGCAGAAGCAGCAGCGCTGGGTGTGGGAGGGAGGGGAGAGCCGCCGGGACCTGCTGGGACCCGGCGACTCTCACCGCAAAGGACAGCTCTTAACGCAAGAGCTGTCCTTTGCCTTAATTATCCCATATGTTACAGCATATGCGATAATTAAATATGCGATGGGCGGCGAAGGGGGGTGGAGATTCTTAGAGAATCTCCCCCATTAAGAGGAAAGTCCAGGAACAGAGCATTGTTTCCCTCCTGGAGAGGGCCATGTTGGGAGGTATGCTAGATGGAATAAAGTTGGGTACAAACCAACAGATTTGTCTGTCCAATCTGTCTGGTGGGAACAAAAATTTGGAAAAACGCTAGTAAACAGGAAAAAATTATTGTTCACATCTGATAAATCAAATTAATTTAACCTACTTGTCTGAATGACCATTTCGATTTTCCAGTGTTTTGAAGCAAGGTTGATTGTCATTTGCTCCCATACATTACCAAATTATTATAGTAATAATAATAATATAAAACGCTCTTTTCCCAATAGGACTCAAGGTGCTTAACAGATAAAATGAATGTAATACAGTACAGGAACAATAAGGTACAGAAAAGTTTTTCATAAACTATACTTAAAGGACTCTTGAATCCCTTTTTGTATATAGCTCTTACTAACATTTTTTCTTAATTTGCTCACTGCTCTGGACTACCTGGCTGTGTGCTGCTCTGTACTGCCTGGCTGCGTGCTGCTCTGTACTACCTGGCTGTGTGCTGCTCTGTACTACCTGGCTGTGTGCTGCTCTGTACTACCTGGCTTATGCTGATATTTTGTGGTGAGTTATTTTGTTTCTGTGCAGAGTAAATACTGGCTTCTTAATTTTTACACTGCAATTTAGATTGCAGTTTGAACACAACTGCAGAACTGCAGTGCACATGGTTTTGCCCCAGGGACGGATTAAGGTCTGTGGGGGCCCTGGACAACAAAATTATGTTCCCCCCTCCAGGATGGAGGCAGGCTGGCTAGCGTGGGGTCAGAGCAGCGGGGATCCGTGCAGCCCCGCAGCGGGGTCCAAGCATCGCTGGAGAGGCAGTGAGGGTGTCTCTGTGGATCCACCCTCACCCATCCAGGGCAGCCAGCGGCAGGGTCCCTGCAGCAGATGGGAACTAATAGCGGTATTGGCTGGGCGGAAAGCGGCTGCTGAAAGTGCAACTATATTTTGAAAAGACTGGCTGGCCTTTTATTGGCTGAGAGAATTTTCTCAGCCAATAAACAGATGGCCAGTCTTTTCAAAATATGGTTTTACAGTCAGCAGCCACTTCACGTGCTGCCAATACAGCTACTAGTTCCCATCTGCTGCAGGGACCCCGCTGCGCTGCTGACTTCCCATCCGTCACAGGGACCCCCTTTGACTTTCCATCCACCATAGGGACCCCGCCGCTGACATCCCAGCCGCTGCAGGGACCCCGCCACTGACTGCCCAGCAACTGTAGGGACCCCCTGCCCACCCCGCACTTTCCTACCCCCGATGCCTGCCACCCACCCACCACTCCCGCAGCAGTGCCAGTGTGTGGGCCCCTGATGTGTGGGGGCCCCAGGGCGACTGCCCCTGTCTCCCGGTGGTTAATCTGGCCCTGTTTTTCCCATTTTAAGCCCTAAAGCTGGGTACACACATAAAGATTTATCTGTCCAATCCATCTGATGGGAACAAAAATCTGGTAATGTAATGGATAATATAATAATCGACCATTTGCTCCCAAACACTGGAAAACTGACAATGATCTTTGGTCAAACTGGTTACATTCATTTGATCTAACAGATTTGTCAAATTATCATTTTTGGCTATTTTCCATTATTTTGGACCAAATGGTTGATTGTTGCCCCCTTTTCTGCCATATCCAGCCCAGATCTGCGAGCGGGCAAAAAAAACCTTTGATCGTCGTCGGCAACCATCAAAGGATTTTTCGCACGTACGGCCGCATCCATATGGACGTGTCAGTCAACACATTAACTCGCATGCAAATGTGCCCATTCGCTGGGCGAGGAGAGGGGGACATTCGCTCACCTGCCGGGCGGTGTTTATCCGCTCGTTAAGCAGTGAATTTACGCTGAGCCAATTATCCCCTTAATGTTCTCCTTATATTAATAGAATGTTGTCCAGAAAACCAGTTTGTGTCATATTCACAGATTCTCTTTTGCTTTAAGCTATTTTGCCAGTTGTGTTACGGAACGTCCCTTACTGGCACCACACCTAACTACAGAGTAAAGCGCTGCTGCTTTATTGCCGGTGTTGCCCTGCAGCATCCCATGACAATATAAAATGGGCTCAGTTTATTGTCTGCGGTTGTTTCTAAGTTACATTTCTAAACACTTATCCAATCCTGTTGCTACTTACAACAAGCGGTATCCATGTAATCATAGCTATTAATATGTGTGAGACTGAAAGTTTCCTTTACAGTTTGAAAAGAACCCAAAATGAGCGTAGTAAGTTCCCTGAGATGTGTGGGGTGAGAGACGGACGACCTCGGTGATGCTTCTCTCTCTCTCTCCAGGAAAGTGTCACACCATATATTTAAAGCTTAGTTTTTATTTTTAGTACGTTATAATTGGCAGGTGTGTCAAAGAGAGCAGCTAGGGAATAATATGGCCATAAAATACAAATTATGCTTTTATATACAGTATATGTGTGTGTGAACTCCTGGAAATAATCATTAGTGAGAGCTTCTGATGTCATCACATATCATAAGGGACTTCTGATGTCATTATGTCAGTGCTCGTTAGCAAAATTCATGCAGCATAAGCAATAATGCACATCGAATAGTAATTATACTGTATTATGTCACCTCGGATATCCCTGACCTGTTTAAAATAGCTGCGGACCTGCTCTGAGTATACAGCCGGGTAGCCCGCTCTCTGTCCGGTTGTCACGGCTTTCCAATTGTGTGCGGCAGGCGGCTGTCTTCCTTACAGTTAATGGCATTTAACTACCCCTTGGCAATGAGCATTTAACTCCCCCTTGGCAACGAGCATTTCACACCCCTTTAGCAACAATCATTTTACTACCCCTTGGCAAAGAGCATTTAACTCCCCCTTGGCAATGAGCATTTCACTCCCCCTTGGCAACGAGCATGTATTCCCCCATAATAAAATGAGCATGAAGCCCCTGGCATGGAGCATTAAGCCCTTGGCATTGAGCTAGAACCCCCTACCTATGAGCATGTAGGAAAGCAGCACTAATGTGGCAAATATGTAATGGGCATCACAGTGTGTGGCACAATGTGTAATGGGCATTACGGTGTGTGGCACAATGTGTAATATGCAGTGTGTCTAAGGGGCTCTAGCTGCCACAGTGTGGTGTAATGTGAATTGGTTCTATTATGCGGCCATACACTATAATTTTGGCGCTCACCTCCAGTGCACAGTCTCTATTTTTACATATAAATTGATACTCCACCCACATTGTAGCTCCACCCACAATGAGGGGAGCTAAAATCTATATTTGCTTACAAAAAAAAAATTAGGCTTGGGATGGTCGTGACCACATACCATAATAAAGAAACCATGCAAGAGCCTGGAAAAAACATCTAAAAGGTTAATGTGTGTGTGTGTGTGTGTGTGTGTGTGTGTGTGTATGTGTGTGTGTGTGTGTGTGTGTGTGTGTGTGTGTGTGTGTATGGTCAGCACATAAATGATCGACACAAAGATTTCAGGTTTTCCTCAACATTTGCCCAATACACTATTCACGTGGACATCTGTTGGGAATAGTAACCTGCAGTGGCGATTTTTTATCTATGGGTAGGGCAGTACGGATGGTGTAATGGTTAGCATTACTGCCTCGCAGCGCTGAGGTCATGGGTTCGATTCCCACCATGGCTCTAACTGTGCGGAGTTTGTATATTCTCCCTGTACTTGCGTGGGTTTTCTCCAGGTACTCCGGTTTCCTCCCACAATCCCAAACTATACTGGTAGGCTAATTGGCTCCCAACAAATTAACCCTAGACTGTCTGTGTGTGCGTGTACATGTGGTAGGGAATATAGATTGTAACTAGCTCCACTGGGGCAGGGACTGATGTGAATGTTCCACTATACTCTGTACAGCGCTGCGGAATATGTGTGCGCTATATAAGAAACTGTTAATTAATAAATAAATAGTACCCCCAGGTACAATCCATCACTGTAGTGAAGCCAGATGCAGTCCGTGAAACTGCAATGGCTTCAACTTCAGTCACCCAAGGCAGTCCCAGAGGGAGGTGTTCGCTGCCTCCCTTGCTTCTATAGGCTGCAGCTGAAGCATACTTGCCTACCCTCCTGGAATGGCCGGGAGGGTCCCGCAAATCGAGTCCCCATCCCTGCACATGTTACATCTGCCCCACCTGCAGTGCACATGGTTTTGCCCATTTTGAGAACAAATTTTTCCTGCGATCAGATCTGAATAAGGGCCTAAGTGTTGCTTGGTTTAAGCTGCTATGTGTTAAGAGTAGATTGTAGAGTGTAAATTGTAGATATGATTATATTCAAACGCACCTCTGTGTGCTGTAACGCTGCCGCTGATTCTAAGCAGCCCACCATCAGTGTACGATCCCAGTGACTGTCCACACTTGCACCTGCCTTTGCAGTGCTTCCAGCTGAACCTCTTTGGAAGTGGGTAAGTGTCTGAGAACGTTACCCACATCCACTTACATGCCTGTGAAACTCCCATAACATCAGGGGAAAATGTAGGATTATGATATTTCTAAGCCCCTCATGGCAATTTGCCATTACAATAGGAGGAAAATGTATAAATAATGTAAGGGGCATGAATCCGGTCTGAAAATATAGCGCTATGGATTGTTTGATGGAGGGGGGCCCCAAAACAGTATCTTGCCTAGGGCCACACAAGGTTTAAGTCTCATGACATAAATAAGGTTTGAGTATTTAAAGAGACTGGCAGAGAACTGAATGAATTCAGGGAGTGTTCCCAAGGGAGAGAAAACGGAGTTAATTCTATTCTTATCCCCTCTGTGCATCTGCAGCGGGACCCATAAACCTGCAAGAGGTCACAGAGAGAATTTTCACAGGGCATGGCCAACAATCAGTGTATGTGTGTGTGCTACGTACATAATGCCTTCCCACAAAGTGTTGTGGGTTATAAATTACCTTGATAGGGGTAATTGGGTGGGGGGTTTCCTGAATGGCGGTGTGATTGTTCCCAAATATCAGACCCCAGTTTTTTTAATTACTGCTTGGAGGTGAAGGTGACAGTAAAAAAGGTGAATTATCTATTTTGGCTGACCTCTCCTTACAACACAACACACAGCCAATAGCTGTGGGTGCTCATCTACATTTAAAAAAAAAGCTTACTGTATGTTTCAGAACTTCTATGAGACTCACAAATTTGTGGGGAATCCCAGTCCCCAGAAAAATAAGCGGTCATCATGTATCCCGTCACCCCCTAGTGCCAGGAAACGCGGATCCATGGGGAGTTGGCAGGCTTGATGTGTCATAGCTATTTGAAAATCCTCATTTTGGCCTGCCACCTCTTCAGAACTTAGTTATTTATTACAATAGTCCCATACTGTGTTTGGGGAGAGGAATTTCTGGACAACTGGAAACCCCTCCTGCATTTGCCTATGTCCACCAACGTACATGACTCATCTGTCTAAAAAACATCACATGTCGGTGTAAATATTATTTACTATACTTAAAGTTCAGACTGTCTATACTTTAGGTGCAATTTGTTTACATGCCTCTATAAAAGTTTCTGTTCATGAACATGTCCAGCCTCGAAGCAGGGTGCCCTGGATGATTATCAATCCGCCATAACAAAAGAGGGTGGGTCACATTAAACCAGATCATTATCCTGCTGTTTTGAGTATTTTACAGATGATTCAAGTACTGTAGTAGAACAACCCTTGTACTAAGGTCCACTTGTACTAAGCTTGAAAAGTGATAAAATGGAAAGTGATAAACCACCCACCAATCAGCTCTTACCTGTCATTTTTCAAACCCAGCCTGTGACATGGAAGTTAGTAGCTGATTGGTTGGTGGTTTATCACTCTCCATTTTATCACTTTTTTCAAGCTTAGTACATCTGGCCCTAGGGGAGAAGGTATAATGTCTCTCCCCACACCATGCAGCAACTGTGAGTCAAAGCAGGGAATGGGCTGCAGTTGAGGGTAAATACTACTTGTGCTGCTCCAGGACACCCCACTCTCTCCAACACTCACTGGCCGCATCCTCTTACAGCTCTGCACAAGTCTGTCACTGTGTTAATGGAATGCCATAGTGCTGTACAGCTGTACATTACTTAGCCTGAGAGAGCTTGATATCTTATTGTATTGACTGCTGCTTCTATAATATTCCTTAAAACCTACCCATGAATCAATGTGTGGGTTACTCTCATTGCTCACATCCACTCAGCACCTAACTTGTAGGCATCTGCCAACAGAATAAACAAAAGGCCAGAGGTCTGTTAGTAAAAGCGTATTTTATTCTGAAATCCAATTTATTTACAATACTGACATGTTTGATAATACAGAATAATGCAGCTTAGCAAAACATATGTAATGTACTGTATATAAGGTTTAGTCATATTATGTGTTAGAGACTTTTTTTAATCTACTAAAATTAACAGATTAATGATTAAATATATTAATTTTGAAGAAATCCTGAGTTTTTTTATTTTTATTTTTTAAAATGTCTTCTTCGCCCGTTTTCGTCATGGTCTCCGTCATTCAAAGGTTTACACAAAGTAAATGTACATAGAAATTCTTATAGGATATATACAGATGAAGAGCTACATGGAGAGTTTAGTGTTAGGGTAACTGGGTGCATTTGACCCTGTGTTATTCGGGAACGCCTTCTGGGGTTAGTGCATATGACATACAGTATAAACCTTTATACCCCTTTTCCATTAAGCACCAGGGAATTTGTTAATAGTGGTAACCCTTTCCCACTAGTCCCCCGAACTGGCATAATGCTGGGCAGGTGACATCATCGGGAGCAGAGCCGGTGCAAGGCACCAGAGCGCCCCAGGCGGGGGGGAGGGGGCGCCCCGGCGCTCACCCACTCCACGAGAGGGGGGGTGAAGCGGCCGCCGGCGCCGCTTCGCTCCACAGCAGGGGGGGGGAGAAGGAGGAGAGTGAAGGAGCAGCATCTCACTCCACGGGGCGCGCGGGGGGTGTGGGCGAGCAGGTGGCGGCGGGAGATGGCCGCAGCGTTGCTGCATGGGGGGCCTCGGGAGAGAGAGGGAGACGCTCACCTGATTGGGGGGGGGGACTGCTCCAAGTGGCCGCCCTCCAGTGGCCGGCACCCTAGGCAAATGCCTAAGGCTGCCTAGTGGTGGCGCCGGCCCTGTCGGGAGGTGGGGCCGGAGGTGGCTCTGGGAGATGAGGGCATTTCCTAGTGGCAGCTTTACATTGCTGTGAACAGGACCCAGGACGCATCAACCCGGTTTACCTTTTTCCACTGCCCCTGAGACCGGGAGCATCCCAGGTCCAACCCAGGTAACTACCCGGGTTGGAGTTCCGGGTCAGTCTTGGGACGCGTTTCCACTAGCAAAAAGCCCGGGTCGATGTGCGTCCCCGCGCAAAATCCCGGGTTATATTTGCTGGTGGAAAAGGGGTATTAATTGTTCTCAAGCATTCTTCTTTACCTGGTTAGAATGTTCCTAGGGTCGCTAGTACAAGTGGTTTGTGTTTTGTATACAGAACTTCTTCACTATCCTTCCATCCGTCAGTAAATTCACAATATATTTTTCCTGCTTCGTTTCAGATACAAACCTGCTTCTTTCTGAACTTTTTGTTGTACGCTTTGTCATATCATCTACGGCAACATACAATATCCACCTTGGCGAAACATTTCTCACAATGGCAAAAGACCCAATTTTTTATTTTACCCCAGTCAATGAAAAATGAAAAAGGCAGGGAATAGTGGTGTACTGTATCAATAAACCTACTGTATTATAATGTCCATTTATTAATACAAAACAATGTTCTTGGGCCTAGTTTTGAATCCCCCTGATATTTTCTGCTTATTGAATTACAGGGGACACTTTGTGTTGCATAATGGACAACTGAACCCCGAGTTTAGGTTTTGTTTAAAACACTGTAATCATTACAATGGATTCAGGGTGGGTTAGCAAACTTTTATTGGTAAGGCAATGTCAGTGATATGTAATATCGCATGCAGTTGTCTATGAAAAGTATAAAATATTACAGTACATCTTTTGTATGTGTCATGAGGTTAGGCAATACTTGGCAAAAGGCACAAAAGCAAAAATTGAAAAACAAACTGCAAATAACAAACCCATTTTGGATTTTTTTTGTGTGTACTTTACAAGTAAGTCCGTAATACTGATATCTCTCCATAAGTTTTTGTTTGTTTATTTCTTTATTTTGGTTTCATTTCCATGCGGGCATTGTCGTCTCCGTCCAGCTCGTACTCCTCCACCTGCCCGTTGGTCCACACCTTTAAGCGGTCTGTTAGGTCACTGGTCCTCGGTGCCAAGATGAAGTCATAAATAATGGCAGCTGCTGCTCCTCCAATCATTGGTCCCACCCAAAAGATCTGAATCGGGGGATAATAAAAAAAAAAAACATTAGATGTGCGCTATTCAGTTTTATATACATTTATACCCATCCATTTAGCACCTTCTAGAAGATCTAGGGTGGGATGTACTAAAGCAAAAATGCAGTAAAAACCCTGGGGTTTTTACCACATTTTGATACGAACTAAAACCCAATCGCCAGGTTACCGCGACAGGGTATCACCACCAGCAGCTGGCGATACCCTATAGAAGCCTATGGGCTTCTTATCATGACCCCCACCGCCCCGCACCAACCCCCCGCCCGCACCAACCCCCACTGCCCGCAGCAATGTGCACCGCCCCCGCTCAACTGTGTCTTCCGTACTTCTACTTCGGAGTGCACGGAGGAGCAGGGGGCAGGGCCGGATTAAGGGGGCGGAGTCAGTACCCCTGGGTACTCCTGTGGTTGGAATGCATTTTTCAAAAAATTATGATTTTTTTTTTAGATTAAGGTTTTGTGCATGGGAGTGGGGAAGTGCTGCAGCTTCACCTATATGCCAATGTGACAATGATTATTGGTGCCGAGCATCGGGAGCCAAGGCACACAGCAAATAGCAGCAGCGGCCTTGTCATGGGAGGGTTTTTAATCAGAGGCAGCACTGAGCCTGTCAGGGCTCCTACAGAGTGAGGTACAGAGGGACAAACACTACATATATATATATATATATATATACATATATATATATATACCCCAGGCCCCCCGAAGGCTTAATCCAGCACTGGCTGGGGGAGTCTCTGGCCCTGAAGCAGCAGCAGCCGGGCAGGAGGAGGGGGAGAACCACGGGGGCCCGTTGACACATCACTGCCTGCATTACAAAGGGCAGCTCTTAACACAATGTCAGTGCATATGCGATTATTATCTATGTGGTAGCGGCGACAATGTGCGGCAGAGAGGGGCTGCAGATGTTAGTGCACCTCGTCCCTAGTGAGAGCACTTAGAAAATGACTGGGGATCACTATTACTCCTTTCACAGCATACAAGTATCCCAGGTAGACCCCAGGATTTTGCCCAGTCCACCCAGGTGTGTGTGCGGTGTGAAAGGGCCATTTCCAATACTCTGGGTCCAGAAACCCGGCACTCCGTTCACTGCTATGCTCTGCACTGCCCCCCGCCTGACATCAGTACTCTCCAATAAACCGGGTGCTGCCAGGGCATGCTTTATCACAAATTCCGGGTCGCTCCCGGGCCGGAACCCTGTCCAAATCATAGGGCGAGCCTGCATTTGCGATGTGAAAGAGGTATTAGTGTGTAAGCCCCTTATCTCTCTCTGCACTTGTTACATTTGCCCCACCTGCAATGCAATATGTTTTTGTACATTAGAGGGAGAGTTTGCTTCACAATCCTTCCTGAATTACCCCCTGACAGTCCCCAGGTTTAAAGGACACCTGTAAGGAGCACTATGTATCATCAGCTGTCACATTTTACAAATAATTCATCGCTTTCAGCATGGAAGTCAACATTATTATTCTCAGCGTTGTCATTGGTGACAATGACTGCTTCCCCTTTCTCTCCTATGTCCAGGGGAACATATGAATGCCATTTTTATACAGTGTTGCTTCTAAACAGATAGTGCAACTGATTATTATGTGGCAACACTGCTCCAAGTGGCTAAAATTAGTAGTTTGCCTAGCAATGTTAATGTTAGTTATACTGTAAATATTCCACAGACAGACAGACAGACAGACAGATAGATAGATAGATAGATAGATAGATAGATAGATAGACTGATAGATTTGTATTTGCACATTTTCTCCTTAAGGAATACTCATTGCATGTTATCATTAATGCAGTGCAAATTTTCCTCCATACTTCCTTTTAGCCACTAGGGGCCCTGTTGTTGCATTTGGATGATATTTGAAGTTGCTTGGGCAAAATTAAAGTCTGGTTGATTTGTTTATATACTGATCAGTAATCTATGGTTTAGAAATAACATTATATAAAAATGATGTCCCCTTGTATATCTGGACAAGGGAGGGGACACATCTTCTAGATCCCAGGATGCAGTCACACATCTACTGTATTGTATCCCTTGTGTGTAAGTGGCCTATTTATCATTGGGGGCCGTACGTCTCCAACTTGCAGCAGTGGATACTTATTACTGGAGAAATTCAGTATTGATCCGGGGGTGGAGGCAGCTGTTGCAATAATCAGCTGTCCCCGCGATCAGTAACACCGCTACTTCGGTAGCAGGATTACTTACTATTCCCAGTGCATGAGTGACCTGAGGAATCGCATGCTCTCCCAGTGAGGTGGCGGCGGAGGGACCTGCATGGATTGCGGTTTGCATCCCCGGAACTCCTTCCTGTATAAGGGCTCTACGAACAAGCACTATTTGAAGATGGCATTTGATCTTGCAGGTAAACTCCAGCAGGGGGGAGATTTCCGCCCCCCTTCGCCGCCCATCGCATTTATAATTATCGCATATGTTCTAACATATGCGATAATTATGGCAAAGGACAGCTCTTGTGTTAAGAGCTGTCCTTTGCGGTAAGAGTCGCCGGGTCCCAGCAGGTCCCGGCGGCTCCCCCCTCCCTCCCACACCCGGCGCTGCTGCTGCTGCGCCGGGCTCTCCTCCTCCCTGCTCCCGGAAGAGGATCAGTGCAGGGAGGAGGTCACAGGTCTGGGCAGCACAGCTCTGTGCTGCCCGGACACAGGTGAGGGGGCGATGCGGGGCGGCGGGGGTCCGTGCGGGGCGGTGGGGGGTTGTTGCATGGCGGCGGAGGGATGCGGTAGAAGCCCATTGGCGTCTATGGGGCATCGCCAGATTTTTCTGGCGATGCCCCCGCCGCGGTAACCCGGCGGGGGATGCTTATAGCATCCCAAAATACCGCATTTTTAGCTTAGAGAATCTCCCCCTATGGCACAAGTGGATAGTTTAGAAGCAATTGAAATATACAGTATTTTTGCATTTCAATAATAACTTTAAAGTCCTGTCATTATATTTTGCTAAATATGAATTCAATAGAAAATGTTGAATCTCCTTTTAACGGAACAAACGCTTTCTGATTACTCACTTACATCAGTCCCTGCAACAGCAGAGCTTACAATCTAATTCCATGCCACTGAGGCACATCTTAACTCTCAAGGGCCCCACACACGGGGCGACACTCAGGCACTTTCTGGGCGATTTGTAGGGCCCATAAGGCCAATTTAGTTAGATTGGGAGGAAACTCCTCCCAGATTGCTATATATATTCTAGCCAATGGTGTCAATTACCCCAGAGACACCTGGAACATCCCAAATCCTGGTTTCGTTACTTTTCGTTACCAATCAACTTCTGCCTGACATTTTTCAAACAGTCCGTAACATGACAGTTAGGTGCTGATGGTTGTTTATCACTCTCCATTTTGAAGCTTAGTGCATCTGGCCCAGTAACAGGTGCCGGGTGCTGTACTGTAGTGATACCATGGGTATAGCTGCTTCCAGGAGTGTATGCCTGACCAATAGGAATGGACAGAAACACTGAGGAATGTTGTGCAGCAGATGCCTCACAGCGGCGCTCAGCTACATGCTACCTTATCAGATTGGTCCCCTCCCCGCAGTATCTATAGAGAACTTGTGTTGAAGGAAATGTTCCATAATGTGTTCAGAAAAATGCTTTTGTTTTCTATTGAGAAGTGATGAGTCATGTGCATTATGGCGTTACGCCCTCGGAGGCCGCCGATAGAGCGTCCCCATCAGATCCCATTATACTGAAATGATCTTGTTTTAGACAAGAAAGAAATTTAAATGGGAAGAATCAGTCAGATTTAGGGCTACATGTACTAACTAAAGCTTCTAAAATAGAAAGAGTTAAGCCCCCATACACACTGGGCTTTCTGGGTGATATCGTCTCGTGTGTACACTGAATATTGTTAACGTGCATCGTTAATGCTCCCGTGCATTGATAATTATCCCCTCCCCGCCACCACTGACACTCCTTCCCTGCCTGCATCGGCAAGGCTGTATGCACCTGCGAATGCAGGCATGCCGCCGGGTTCCGCCGCCACCAATGTTCTAACATCGGCAGCCCTCTAACGCCCCCCTTCGCCGGGCACAGTATTGATAATAATCGCGTATGCTCTAAATATGCGAATATTAACGCAAGTTACAGCTCTTGCAATAAAAGCTGTCCCTTGCGATGTGGCCACGGCGCTGGACTTCCGGATCGGAGCCGGCCGCAGGGCATGCTGGGAGGAATCGTGACGGATCGCTCACACAACGCTGCGGTAAGAAGCCCATAGGGTTCTGCAGGAAATCGCCGGCTTTTGCTCGTGATTCCCTTCACAGCGCTGACACTGCGGAAGGGGTGTTAGAAAATACAGAAATGCGGTAAAAACCCAGATAGCGGGGTTTTTACCGCATTTCTGCTTCAGAGCATCCCGCCCATAATGTGTATAAGGCTTTAATGTTGCTATGGGCAATGTCACCTCTTTTAATTTTTTAGAAGCTTTAGTAAATTTACCCTTTAGCTGTGGCGGCCCCTTCCTAATTGTATGACTGGGGACTGCTGCTGTCTGCGATGGCTGCTCCACGCCGCGGTCCCGGCGACTGTACAATGCAGATGCTTTCTTGGCATGCGCAAGATCTCGCTACTTATGCAATATCTCCTGTACAGCCACAGCCACCGCTGTCCCTGCCGCGGTCTATTGGCAGAAACACCTGAGGCTGTCGGTATCAGAACGGTCTGTGCCCCTGACCGTACGTACATTGCCCTGCTGTGTACTATCACTGTCCTACGGTGCCCTGGATAAGGACCTAGGTTACCTAATGGATGATCTGCCTACACGAGCCACTGGCACTGATTTAATATACAATGTCATTTTCACCATAATGGGGGCACGGGTGGTTAATTCTTACCCAGTGATACGTGAAATTTTTAGCAACCACTGCGGACCCGAAAGACCTGGCGGGGTTCATTCCGCATCCAGTGTAGTCGATCTGAAAACAAACAATGAAATGTTACACATCCGTATCGCTCTGGTCACCGTGTCTGCAGCTGCAGTGATTTCTGTGCCGTACACAGGTGTAATGGTATTGTAGATCCTGTAACCTGACTTATGGCATTGGACATCATAGAGTATAACCTGACTTATAACCAGGGTTGCCTACTTTCTGTCTGCCCCCTCCTGGGGAGTGAGGCAGGGGGCCGGGGCCGCTGATGGGGGTGGGACTGGGGTGAGGTGGCTAGAGGATTAGGGTGTGGTCAGCACGATCGCCACGCCCCCAGCCGTGCAATGCTAGTATTTCAAGCATTGCACAGCGGGGGGCAGGGCCACAAGGACGCGATTCACGTCATTTGCTCCCACTGACCCCCTAATGAGGGGGGGGGGGGGGGGTGATGGAAGACTGCTCACATTCCGGGAGGCATGCCCCGCTCTCCGGGGGGCTGAAAGGGGAACCCGATTTCCAGGAACCTCCCGACCATTTCGGGAGGGAAGGCAACCCTGCTCTTAACATTAGAGATCGCACAGTATAACCTGAATTATGGCATTTGCATACCTTCCAACTTTTTAAAGTCTATAATAGGGACTACTGTGCATGGTGGTCTCGTAGCCTCTGCAATAAAGGGGGTGTGGCTTCACGGCAGTGCTGCAATAGTGATCCACGCCCCTGTTTTTCATCACTATGGAGGTATGGTCAGCGCTCTGTGAGCTACTGGCCATGCCCCTCTGTCTCCGGGAATAGACGTGGATATAACTAGACCCCTTGGTGAAAGTCCTTTCCTTTAATGTTCTTCTTTCTCGTGTCCAGGGGACCAGGCAGGCCCAGCTTACATAAAATACCACAGGAGGGTGTTTATCAGGGTGTATGGGCCCCACTGTCCCATAGACGCTCTCTGGGAGGATTCCTCTCCCTGTGTATGACATAGAGAAGTATGAGAGGGTTCTTACCGCGATCAGATGCCCCAGGGCCACAGAGAGCCCTATTGCTAGAGGAATGGATCCCGTTATATCGTGTCTTCTCCTGTCTGTGACGGCAACAACGCACAGAACCAGCTGGAATGTGACGATGATCTCGACCCCTAAGCCTTGTCCCGCTGACACTCCATCGCTCAGCTGTAAAATAAAAGAACATGCTTAGTTAATTCAATATTTTCTTAAAGTAGGAGAAGTAGATGAGAAAATGTGAACAGTTCATAGAAATTATATATTTTAAAAATATTCAGCCACTGAATACATGTTAGATATATGATGTTTCACATAGAGATACAGTGACATCCACAGCCTCCTGCATCAGTATGAAAGGTGTCTTACATAATTATGTTCTGTTGTCACGCCGCTCCTTCCACTGTATAACTCTCAGCCTGTGGCTTCCTGCTGCCCTCATTCCCCTCCTCACATCATGTGACTGCCCCTGTCACATGCAGTCCTGTCCTCACTGACACATCACTCATCTCCTGATATACTCTGTGCTGCTGGGGGACCCTGCTCCTTCCACTATATAACTCTCAGTCTGTGGCTTCCTGCTGCCCTCATTCCCCTCCTCACATCATGTCACTGCCCCTGTCACATGCAGCCCTGTCCTCACTGACACATCACTCATCTCCTGATATACTCTGTGCTGCTGGGGACCCTGCTCCTCCCACTATATAACTCTCAGTCTGTGGCTTCCTGCTGCCTCCATTCCCCTCCTCACATCATGTCACTGCTCCAGTCACATCCAGCCCTGTCCTCACTGATACATCACTCATCTCCTGATATACTCTGCGCTGCTGGGGACCCTGCTCCTCTCACTATATAACTCTCAGTCTGTGGCTTCCTGCTGCCCCCATTCCCCTCCTCACATCATGTCACTGCCCCTGTCACATCCAGCCCTGTCCTCACTGACACATCACTCATCTCCTGATATACTCTGTGCTGCTGGGGACCCTGCTCCTTCCACTGTATAACTCTCAGTCTGTGGCTTCCTGCTGCCCTCATTCCCCTCCTCACATCATGTGACTGCCCCTGTCACATGCAGTCCTGTTCTCACAAATACATCACTCATCTCCTGATATACTCAGTGCTGCTGGGGACCCTGCTCCTCCCACTATATAACTCTCAGTCTGTGGCTTCCTGCTGCCCTCATTCCCCTCTCCACATCATGTGACTGCCCCTGTCACATGCAGCCTTGTCCTCACTGACACATCACTCATCTCCTGATATACTCTGTGCTGCTGGGGGACCCTGCTCCTCCCAATATATAACTCTCAGTCTGTGGCTTCCTGCTGCCTCCATTCCTCTCCTCACATCACGTCACTGCCCCTGTCACATGCAGCCCTGTCCTCACTGACACATCACTCATCTCCTGATATACTCTGTGCTGCTGGGGACCCTGCTCCTCCCACTATATAACTCTCAGTCTGTGGCTTCCTGCTGCCTCCATTCCTCTCATCACATCATGTCACTGCCCCTGTCACATGCAGCACTGTCCTCACTGACACATCACTCATCTCCTGATATACTCTGTGCTGCTGGGGACCCTGCTCCTCCCACTATATAACTCTCAGTCTGTGGCTTCCTGCTGCCTCCATTCCTCTCATCACATCATGTCACTGCCCCTGTCACATGCAGCACTGTCCTCACTGACACATCACTCATCTCCTGATATACTCTGTGCTGCTGGGGACCCTGCTCCTCCCACTATATAACTCTCAGTCTGTGGCTTCCTGCTGCCTCCATTCCTCTCATCACATCATGTCACTGTTCCTGTCACATGCAGCCCTGTCCTCACTGACACATCACTAACTTCAATGTTGCTCACTGGCTGCTACAGGGTCTGCAGCTTTGGGGTCACTGCAAATTGAAGGGCAACCTAGACAAAGTTTTAGGCTACCATCAATGTCCTGGGGGGGGGGCATTGAGATTTTAAAGCCGCCGATAAGTGCAGGGGCAGCAGCCATGACTTGTAGGAACCGTCGCATTAACCAGTGTTACGTAATATAATAATGAAATTATTATCCAATCAGCCTCAGTGCTGCCCCTTTAGGCGCTGTCACCCTTATGCAGCTGCCTAATGGTTAGCACCAACCCTGTGCAGCTGTTGGACCGTGATGAAAGCATGGCCAGGCCAATAGATCCTGCCCCCTCATGGTGAAAATGTAATGATTGGAGCATTTTTATGTGTGGGTGGGGCTAAAATGATGCAATTTGCATCGGCTCCCATTGTTAGGCCTCTGCAACGGCTGAGTTTTCAATGTATTTATCTCACCATTCTACTGAATTCTCTAGGAAGTGGGCAGAATGCGGGAGGCGGGCCCACTATTACGGGGTGCGGGGGACCATGCACGAAGACAAACCGTTATACTATAATATCATGTAGCAAGCAACATCAAAGATTACACCAGCCCCATGCCAGGTGGATTTTTCCTGGCTGAACATGGTGCATTGTGTCAGCACACCACTGCCGACACCTCTGAATCTGGTGACTCAGCACAGATGGCAACCTTTTGTCCGAAGACATCTTTAGAAATCCTCCTATCTTAATTAGCAGACAGAGGCCGCGGTGAGGCCACAAAACTAGCTTTATGACTGATTTTCTTTTTTTTTTTTCATTTTGTTTTCCTTATAGAGCGGAAGATATTTTTTTTTTTATATGTGTGAAACTTTCCACAGAGAACTTAGTGGTGGCAAAAGGGACAAAAGCTGAACGGAAGAGACAATACGAAGCTATCGGGAAAGGCCAGGATCCCAGTTCCTGCAATAAATTATACTTAACAATGTCGTTTTTTAAAACAGCCAATAAACCTAATGCACACAGCAGTTGGCAGGAACTTTTCACGGACATATTTCAAGATGTTACTTGACTAAAGGGCAAGATTTATCAAAGCGTGGAGCACGATAAAGCGGAGAGAGCTAAAGTACCAACCAATCAGCTTCTGACATTTTTACACGCTGTTTTTGAAAAATGACAAAAATGACAGCGAGGAGCTGACTGGTTGGTACTTTTGGTGGGACGCTCTAACACGAAAATGCGGTAAAAACCCAGTTATGCGATGTCCTGTGCTCATTGGGTCAGACCCTAGGGGTCGAACCTCCTGCAAATAGGTTCAATCGGATCAGACCCATCAGCGGCACATCGCGGGTGCTTTTTAGCACCCGCGATGTATTCTGTCTGATTCCGTTGGTGTGTGCCAGCAGTGAAGCCTTCATCACACATGGAACAGCCTTCATTTTGAAGAACAAGAATAGACTCAATAAATTTCACGTGAAAGTTCTCTTTTTGTGGCCATTTTGAGAGTATCATTTAACCCACAAATCTGATGCTACAGATACTCAACTAGCTCAGAGGAAGGCCAGTTTTATAGCCTAACGGGCAAACCCATTTTCAGCTGTGCCAACATAATTGCACAAGGGTTTTCTAATCATCCATTAGCATTGATTAGCAAACACAATGTAACATTAGAACACTGGAGTTGCGGTTGCTTGAAATGGGCCTTTATACACCTATGTAGATATTCCTTTAAACAACAGACATTTGCAGCTAGTACAGTCATTTACCCCATTAACAATGTATAGTGGGTGTTTCTGAATAATGTAATGTGATCTTAATTGAAAAAAACTGTGGTTTTCTCAAAAAAATAAGGACATTTTTAAGTGACTACAAACTTTTGAATGGTAGTGTATGTCGACCATTTTCAGTCGACCTATTGGCTTGGAAAATGTAGGTGCACTAGGAAGACTGGCTGCTGTGTCAGCATTGGCAAACCATTTACCTACAGAACACACAGGAACTATGGGACACTGGACATTGTAAATATATATTGTCGTAATCTCTTTTCTCACTGCGGAACAGATGTACTACTAAGCCATGAAAAGTGATAAATTGTGTATAGACCACACAGCGATTTAAATGCGCGACCCGTTGTTCTGAATGCAGCGCTGTGTGCTGAGACAGACCGAGCTTTCTGAGCGAAGCAGCAATGCTCAACGGCCCCTGTGTAACACCCATAAGGCCAATTTAGTTAGATTGGGAGGAAACTCCTCCCAGATTGCTATATATATACTAGCCAGGGGTGTCAATTACCCCAGTGACACCTGGAACATCCCAAATCCTGGTTTTGTTAATTTGGATTTTCCAAAGATTCTGGCTGCCTCTGGTGACTGTTGTCGGCAGTTCCAGCTCTCCCTCACAATGACCTTTATTCAGATCTGATCGCAGTACAAATTTGTTTGGAAAATGGGCAAAACCATGCACACTGCAGGTGGGGCAGATGTAACATGTGCATAGAGAGTTAGATTTGTCTGAGTTATTTTGTTTCTGTGCAGGGTAAATACCGGCTGCATTATTTTTACACTGCAATTTAGATTTCAGTTTCAACACACCCCACCCAAATTTAACTCTCTTTGCACATGTTACATCTGCCCCACCTGCGTTGCACATGGTTTTGCTCATTTTCCAAACAAATTTGTACTGCGATTAGTTCAGAATATTGGGCCAGATGCACTGAGCTTCAAAATGTGAAATAACGGAGAGTGATAAACCACCAACCAATCAGCTCCTAACTGTCATTTTTTAAACACAGCACGTGACATGGCAGGTGGGAGCTGATTGGCTGGTGGTTTATCACTCTCCATTTTTTTTTTTTGCTTTTCAAGCTTAGTACATCTGGCCCTATATCATTCAGAATTTGTTGAATAAATACACCATAGACAATGCAAATAAATCTGAAGTAAATTTGTTAAATTCCCAGCCAAGACCAGAATTGACTCTCATGCCTGCATGATCCCGGCCACAATCACATCAGCCCACTGCTTCACCTACACGATATCCCATAAGCACAACGATTGGCCAGTTCGGTACTTCTCAGAGTGCTTGGTCTCCATGGTTTCCATTCTGCAAACTGTCCGCATATTCCCAGCTCATTAATAATCAACCCATTTTTTGGGGGGCTTTTGGGGGCAAGGAAAAGCAGCTACTCAATTTACAACTCCAACGCATACCCCCAGTTATTACAATAACCCCTGCTCTCTCCATGTACGCTGGAAAATCTTCCCAAAAGATTAAGAGCGACCGCCACTTTCCCTGCAAACGCCTGTGGGAGCCATGGCGACTGCATCAAAATGTTTATCGCTTTTTGGCACTTTTTGTTGTGACCTCATGAATACTGTAGTTTTTGTTTTGTTTTCACTTATTCTGAGCACATTTTCCACTGCAATAGCGAAGCCCCAAGTCCACTGGGTTTTTGTGTGTATAATAATGCTTTCATGATTTCACAGGGAACGTTTTATTTTATTTAAGGCCTCGGCACTGTTGTGTACAACATGCACGGGGACTGAATCATTATAAGCCACTCTTTCATCCCCGATGCCAGCTCGCTCTCTAGGGGCTGACGCACTAAAGCGAGAGACCGGGCACAGCTAGAGTCTCAGAGAATGTGTCACCGAGAGGCCTATTCATGGCCTGCATTCCTCTGCTAACCTTTACAAATCATTACCAGTTAGAGGTAGACTAACGTGCCATTTATCACCGAAATATCACAGTTTAAGCAGATTACAGGGTGATGTTCTGGCATTAAGGATTTCAGCTAACATTTCCAACATTTATTTATTATTGCACACACGGTTCTGTTTTCACTGAACTTCTTCCAGCGCTCTCAAAATTCAACTATCTGCGCAATAAATCAAAAAATATGCATGACAGTGTGTTAACGACAGCAGCACAGAATGTTTCAGGAAATGTGTGATCTGATCACGTGCTTCCTGAAATATTCTGTGCTGCTGTTGTTGACTGACCCGTTCGCTGCTGGGATTATGTTAGTGATGACAGGACTACATGTAAAAGAAGCAGCGCCTACCAGATATTTTTTACCAATCTCTGTGTTTCTCTTCCGAACACAGGCATCCATTCCCCTCCCTGCCACTGCTGCTGTCTGTACAGTACAGCAGACAGCAGCGGAGGCGTGTGCGCCCCCCGCTCAACCTCCATACTGACTGCAGGACATTGCGGTCCGGAGGTTGGGTTTCCCCCATTGATGTAAACAGGAGCCGGGTCGGATGACCCAGCGTACCCGTTTACACTGCCCTCTACCCAGGTCCTAGCCGTGTTCACCCCAGGTCAGGACCTGGTTAGAAGTCCAGTGTAAATGGACACGGGTTGACCCATTTACACTGCCGCTGAACTGGGTCTGACCCGCCGCTGACCCGGGTTTTTGCAGCGGTGTAAAAGGGGTATTATTTAGCACCTTCTAGAAGATAATAGAAATAATTTGATTGGTTGCCTATAGCAACATCTCATCTTGAATAGAGCTCTCATCTTAGTAATTAAACCGCATAGTGTCTAATGAAAATCTATGTTACCACAATTAAAAGCAGAGTTGTGTAACCAACTGCCCTCACTCCACAGACAGCCCAACATACACTATACCGTTTCATTGAGGGTCTTCTCACATAACAGATGTGTGGAACACAATTCGAAGAGGAGGAGGGAACGGAGATACAAGTATATGTTTGTGGTGGACTGGAGGTATTGGATGTAAAATTGATAAAGATGAAAGTGATAATCAACCAGCCAATCAGTCCCCAACTGTCATTTTTCAAACCCAGCCTGTAACATGGCAGGTGGAAGCTGTTTGGCTGGTGGTTTATGAAATTGAACTGTTATGACAGCACTGGGCTGTGAGGCAGTAATGCTGAGCACTAGGCCAACAGTATATAAGAAGATCCCGTATACTGGATGCCCATATTAGGAGTGCACTAGACTATTATGGACTGTGCGACTCAATGGTAGCCCATTTCACCAAACGTTTTCCATCTATGGTGTAATATTATTGGTCTACAGAGTCCTTAGCAACCAATGTCTGACCAGATTGGAGGGTGAACTCTCCCTGTACCCGTACTGTATCGCCTTATGCTGAGCGCAGAGAATGGTGAACGCTGAATGAACTGGCTGTAATAGCAACGATGATCCCAAAGGAGGAAGCTGTTAACAATACTCAGAGCTTTTATCAACATTCGGCAGAGGACAAGTGCAACACGTTGTATGACCGGCCTGAGTAATATGAGTTTCCCAATGACTTTCTGTATGGTGGTTTGTGTGTAGCCGCTAAGAGTGGATATCCTAAATTAGAAACCGAGGAAGTTGCAGACAAGGCTGGTGTAATTCTTCATTGCACCCTAGGCTACAGTACATCCTACTTCCCCCCACCCCACACTGCCACCAATACCCACTTTGCAGCCGCTCAGGTGAAAGTGCGGAGGTGGCAACTTAGACGTTCCACAGCAGCCACCTACATACCCTCCAACATGTTCCATTCCATTAGGTACAAAATTCTCTGTTCCTGGACTTCCTGCCAGTGGCAGTTACAGAGGTGGGGTTGCAGCACAGTCCAATATTCAAAAAGGGGAGCCACACCTACTGCCACCCCAAACATCACTGTCCTGGACTCACTGGCAGTTGATGTGACCCCCCTCTTTGAATTTTGGACTGTGCTGGAGCCCCACCTCTGTAACTGTCACTGGCAGGGAAGTCCAGGAACAGAGCATTTTGTACCTAATGGAATGGGTCATGTTGGAGGGTATACACCTGCAGTTAGTGCAACAAGGATGCCTTCCTCATAGACAGCCTTAATTTTGTGAGTTACTGGGGACCCCAGTGACATAGGCAGCTGCCTAATGGAGGAGCCGGCCTTGGTTGCAGGTATAACGTACTAAAATCTCCCTGTGCCCAGGCCCAATCAGCCACAGAGCTCCAGTCCTCTATCCTGTTGAACCGAGATCCTGGTTTCCTTGTCCCGCCATGAGAAATGTCCCGTTATGGTGAACTAAGGCGTACTATGGGGAAAGCATGTAATAACACTGCTTCGCAGCTAGGTGGTGACTGCTCCACTAATGAATAGTACAGTGCAGTGCCACGGATGGATATGTGAAGAAATTTACCGGATGTATGTCAAGCTTAGTTCCATACGGGTGGGCTCCCTTATGGCGCCGCGCTGCGACAGGCGGAGTGCACGTCAGCTGGTGATCCAACTGCCACAGGTAGCTTAGGTAAGCCTGGCTACATATGTATCTCATCCACCTCTAGTGCTCTGCGGATTCGGAAAATGGTCACTAGGTCAAGCCTATGTAGGTCGACATGCAGTGGGTTGACTACTGAAGGTCGACAGGGCTTAGGGTGACACCTGAAATAGCTCGACATGTCTAAGCTCGAAAGGGTTGGAAGGTTGACACAAGGCAAGGTCAACAGTCAAAAGTTGGACATGAGCTTTTCACATTTTTTGAGCCGACATGTGCCGACAGGCGGTATTTCATGCCCTACCATCCACTACGGCGTGGCGGGGGAATAAAATAGGGTGCCGAGCATGGTGAGTGCAGCGAGCCATACAACGGGATGATGTACACTTTGACGGTGATGATGTCAACTATGTCGACATTAGGGACAATACAGTGAAAAGCTCATGTCAACCTTTTGACTGTTGACCTTGTCATTGTCGACTTAATGATTGTGTCAACTTTCTAACCCTGTCGATCTTTGCCGTGTTGACCTTCATTTCATTGATCAACTCAATGTATGTCGACTCGTACCCGGCGGATTCTGAGAAGTGAATGAATAGGAAACAGCTAATTAGGCCTCTCTTTATATAAGTGCACTAACAGAGCGCCCTGGAACCTGTGTAATTCATCAGTGTCCCCAGTTTTCTGGTAAGCCGAAATATGGACCATGCGCACCGTCTGCCTATTATTCTCCCTATCAAATTTGGTGACATTCTGGCTGTTAGATCAAGGCACAGTATAGATTTGTCTGAACAGGGGACTTTAATTATGGTCATCCCCTGTCACCTGCCTACTTATATACTGTTATTATGTAGTATATACAGGGCTGTGCTCAGAGAATTTGCAGCTGTTGCCGGTTGCAGCCCGTGTTACGGTGCACCACCACCTCCACTGACTTATTAGTGTTCCATCCCAACACTACAAGTACAAACCCTAATTTTTAGCTGCGACCTTGACCTCTCGGCTGCTTTCACTGGAGAATGAAAACATCTGTTCCATTTCCAGAGCTGCATTTGGCAATCGCTGCACAGAAGAAAACACTACACATTACTCTCGCATCATGTTAACTGTCAGCTTCTACCATGTAGCAATAAAACAAACTATCGCACACAAAATAAATGATTCTTTCCTACATGTTCCTGAACTCAGCAAGTGGTTATATGTTAGCAAGTGCAATAATGCTCCACTGTGCGTGTTTCCTTTGTGTGGTCTGATGCTACAAAGTGCATTATATAACATTATTATACTGTAAATGGGGGGATATTGGGAGCCATCAATTCCAATACTGCCACACGTGCGTACCTGCATTTAGGATCAAGAAGAAATGCTCATGTACCACCGTATGTCAAATGTCTTCATATTTGGGGGGTAGATTTACCACAGCTTGGAGAGAGGTGAAATGGAGAGATAAAGCATCAATTGGCAGCTAACTGTCATTTTACAAGCTGTTTGAAAAATGACAGGAGCTGATTGGTTGGTACTTAGAGACAGATTAAACAACAAATGATCATCTTGTCACTGATTGGTTGGATCACTATTTAATGATCTTAACAAGTGATGAGATGTTTCATGTGCCCTTTAAGCACTCTCCGCTTTATCTCGCTCCTATCTTCGATACATTCCCACTTTGGCATTTGGACTGTTGTTTAATTGGGAAACGGTTAGCAGTTCAACATGCATTGCGTCGACCACTAAAGATTGACAGGAGTCACTTAGTTTACCTGGGGGGGGGGGGGGGGGGGCTGCAGCCCATAGGTAAAAACCGCCACTGGTAACATCCCATCTTAGGTAGAACTCCCATTTTAGTAAATTTACCCATGATTCTCCTACTGCAATGTCCCTGGCAGGTTTAGTGTCAGGTATTCTTCTTCAATGACTGTAGCTCTGTGACCTGAGAGTAACTGTAGGAAGCAGGACTGTAACCAGCCAGTGACACGGCTCCAGCTGGCAGCGAGGTTTAATGGGTTTAGGACAAATTAGGTGTTTTAAAGACTGCTTGGTGAACTAGAGGGCAATAGGAAACTAAAGGAACACGGGTCATTTATAAGCCAAATAGCGAAGACTGAGCTAGCGCGGAAGCCTCTGATCCTGAGTGTGACTAGTTTTAGGCACTTTAGTTTCATACTGGGCTTCAGATTAAAGGTGGCCATACACACAGATCTGGCTGGTTGGAACAAAAACATGGTTATGGATGAGAGCAAATGACAGTTGACCATTTGCTTGGAAATGCTGGAAAACTGACAAACTGTCACTCATCCATAACCATGTTTTTGTTCCAACCAGCCAGATCTGAAGATAAATCTTACTAGTGTATGGGCACCTTAAGATTGGATGACAGGGTTGGACAGTTGACACAAGCATTAGGTCAACAATGACAAGGTTGACAGCCAAAAGGTCACTTTTTTTTTGCCAACATTGTCGACATGGACACTGTCATAGTGTACCGCATCCCCTCGCATGGCTCGCTGCGCTCCCCATGCTTCAGGCACGGTGCTTCGCTGCGCTCGGCACACTATTTTATTCTCCCACCACGCCGCAGTGATGGTAGGGTATGAAATAACGCCTGTCGGCACGTGTTGGCTCCCTAAAAAACTTGAAAAATCCATGTCAACTTTTGACTGTCGACCGTGCCATTGTTGACCTAATGCTTGTGTCGACCCAATGTCAACCCATTTCAGGTGTCAACCTAGCTTTGTCGGCCTTCAGTGGTTGATACAAAGCATGTTGACCTAAACAGGGTCATCCTAATTACCGTAGATAAACAGATTAAACCTGATAATAATAAGAAGAAGAAGAAGAAGAAGAAGAACAAGAAGAAGAATGTTATAAAGTTACAGGAGGTGCTGCACCATATTTCAATTTCCAAAACAATGGCTCATCCGGTGCTCATTGAAGAAACATAACATAAAGTGTGTGTTTATCAATATAAAGTCAGTCTGTACTTTTACTATCATTAGTTACTTAGTATCTGAAGTTTATCAATAAATACATGAGGCGAAAGATATAAAAAAGCAGGATGAGTACAAGTGTTCATATAAATAGCACTGTTTCAATGTTACTCTTTTGTACTCGGTAACAACCATATAACGGCTACAAAGCAGAAATGCTAAAACATCAGATTAATGGGTAACAATACAGTATATTGCATTGGCCAAGTCTCAGAGATCAGCAGCGCCCTACTCGCTGTGTAACTGCTCAGCGCCGCGGTGCCACACCCTGTGTACAGTGCAGTCTCTATACTGTGGTTCCGTGTAACATGGAAGTTGTGCACTTCTAACTTCTCAGTTAACATTCAGTCATGTCTGTGGGATAACTATTTGGGAGGATTTTGTTTAATGGGTCCAATTGTTTAATGAAATTTGTACGGAAAGCCTTATGTAACCTGGTACATATGATGGCAGCGTGATATAACCCAAGGGCTGCCAGGCAGACATCTGCTTTCATACGCCTTGGGTCTGCTGATACAACTGATTTGTTTGTTTAAAAAAATATATATTATTATTATTATTATTATTATTAACATCTCTGTGAGAAAAATATCTGCTAAAAAAAAGGCAGCGTTGCTCACATTTGTTATATAAATGAAAATAAAGAATGTTGCTTAAAAAAAAGATTATATTTCCCATATAAACATTACAGGTCATTATAATGAATAAGAATATTTACTTACAGATGGTTACAAGATGCTTGCCTGCCCCGTTCTGCCGGAGCCCTCTGCCGCTCCCCCGTAGCCCCTCACAGCCCTCACTCGCCCTGCCCGTCTTGCAGCCGCTCCCCACCTCCGTGCTGACAGGGACACGGGAGCATCTGAGAAAGTCGCGCATCCCATCAGAGGGAGCTCCTGACCGCCAGTCTGCACCAGCTCAGGACATCGGGCGATTCCGCAGGCTGGCTGACAGGCGCCCCACCTGCAGCGATTTTCACTCCCATTATTTATGACAAATTCACTTGGCACTCAAAAGGGTAAGTAATACAATAAAAGCATCGTATTGTACAATGTGTGATTGTTTTCATCCACATATTATTATTATTATTATTATTCAGTGGCGGAACTACAATTTGGGTGCCCCCGCCACTAAAATATGTGCACCAACCTCTGAGTTTTTGTGCGCGTTACCAGAGTTAGGACGAGACCGGGGATTATTCTGGCTTTTAGACCTAGAACATTCCTGGCACACAAGTCTGAAAGGGGTATTCCACTGATATGAACATCTCGAGTTATTGCATACAAATGCAGGATTTTTATCAGTGGTAACGGCTCCACCCGGGTCCGGTCACCCGGAAATCCTTCACGGATCCACCTTTTTGCATGGGTTACCGGTGTTGTCCAAGCACCAGCATTGCACCCATGTGTAGTGTGAAGGGCACTGATGCCACCGGTGGTGTGGTGGAAAACTAGTGTGTCTAGAGTCTGACTCAGTTTGGAACTGTGTTCCAAATCTCGGTCCGGACCCGGGACCTGAGTGGGAAAGGGGTATAAATTTGCACAACCGTTGATTCATACACATTGAGTTATATATCACTCACATTCTGGTCACACCTAGGTTCAGCTTATTATGCCAAGGGTGGAAGATGCAGCATTGGGTGACAATTGCCACTAGTGATGGGTATTTAAACCACAATGATTATATACCCCAATGCAGAGAATACAAAAGCTGCAAACATATTTAATAATGAAAACAGACACAATGCCCCCATTACTATTGTTTGGGTATCGCTGCTTGGAAGCGCCAATGCGGAAATGATTGTGTTTCTCTGTCGACTGCCCACCACAATGTTCTGAAACAATAGGAAATTGTTGCGGGCAATACGTTTCCGAGGGTGGTGAAAGCCAACCAACCAATAAAACAAATGTACAGCATTTAGGCTACTTGTGCAATGTGGATCATAACTATATATTGCACTTTGGCCCTTATTCAGATCTGATCGCAGTACAAATTTGTTCTCAAAATGGGCAAAACCATGTGCACTGCAGGTGGGGCAGATGTAACATGTGCGGAGAGAGTTACATTTGGGTGGGGTGTGTGGAAACTGAAATCTAAATTCCAGTGTAAAAATAATGCAGCCAGTATTTACCCTGCACAGAAACAAAATAACTCACACAAATCTAACTCTCTCTGCACATGTTACATCTGCCCCACCTGCAGTGCACTTGGTTTTGCCCATTTTGAGAACCAGTTTGTACTGCGATCAGATCTGAATAAGAGCCAATGTGTTCGGCCAGTAGCGCACATCCGGAGATTATTTCTTTGGATCATGCCGTTGGGCAACCCAGGGTACTATGGCATGCAGCTACATGGGGTGGGGGACAATATACTGTGCCGTCCTCCACCGCATCATGCAGTGTGTAAGGCATCGTGATATATCAAACTATCAGTCATAGTGTGTACGGAGCCTTAAGCCTGGTGAAGTGATAAAGGGGCCAGCGGAAAACCACCGGCCAATCAGCTCCTAATTGTCATTTTTCCAACCCAGCCTGTAACTTGACAGTTAAGAGCTGATTGGCTTGTGCTTTATCACTTTCCATTTTATCACTTGGAAAAAAGGGTGCAGGGGACAATTGGACTCTGGAGGGTAAGTGTTAATAAAATTGGTGCAACGTGTGTGGCTCCTCTGGTCTCAGGGGCCCATGTGCACACTGCACCCAGTATGAAATAGCCTGTGCAACAAATTATGACAAGGACTATGGCCAGACGATCACAGCCAGAACGCCATCAATAAGTTACTAAGATTATCACCGGGGGGGGGGGGGGGGGGTACTCCTTTAGTCTTGAGATCCCATTGATGACTCATATGACATGTGAGCCATGTGACCATTCAGCTGCAATACCAGCAACATTTTATTAACGGCCCCACCCATTGAAGCTACTGTATATTCAGTTGTTTTTCTCGTTTCGTTCTGTAGTACGGAACCAGCAAATCAATATAGTTTATCACTTAAAAGAAAATTAAGGAGGGGTGTGTCAGTGTGAGGACCAATCACAGGCTGCAATTTGGGGCTTGGCACTGATCGTCCTGCTTACCCAACAGCAAATATGTCAGTACAATGTCAGTAAATATGGGGCTCTGCCAAGATGGAGAAACGCGTTAGGGATAATGAGCGGCTCTGCCAAAAGGGAGAAACGCGTTAGTGAAATCTTGTCCCTCAGTGTCAGAGGAGTGTGGAGCTTTCTACCTGTTTCAATTTGTGTTAATATAAATAGCTGTTGGATCTAAATCCAATCGATTCTGTTAATACAGCCCAATCAGAGGACTGCAATGCAGTAGAGCAAGTTAATGATTTGCATCAGCACAAATAAGGACAGTCCTGGCTGGGATAATCAGGACCCTTACTGGTACTAGTGATTATTAGTGCAGTCTGTGCTTGCGGTCCCACTTGTGCTTGTACACTTGGATACAGGGTTGCTATTGTCTACTGGTACAGTGGGACTATACAACAGGTGTACTGGTGCTTGGAGACAGCAGCATCTGTAAATCTGGTGCTTACAAACGGAGTGATTCATATTGGTACCTGTGATTATTTCAGTATACACAGGGTGATATTTAATAGGATGAGAGATTCAGAAAATGAAAGATTTGGTAAGAAATATCCAGGGTTTTTTTTTAAAGCGGCAATCATTTACACTTCAAAATCAAACTGGTTTTGCAGCGTAAATGATTGCCGCTTTAAAAAAATATATGGAGATTTCTGACCAAATCTCTCACTTTCTGAATCTCTCATCCTATTAAATTTCCCCCATAGTATTTACACAACTCCTACCGGTAAATAGTTATCCATACCCCATGGATTAAGCAATAATTTCCTGGTACCTAAATATGTGGATGCAAACAATAAGCATTCTGTTCCATCCTCACCGGGCCTGTAGGCCAACAACACTGATCTACTAGGCAGATACCATTATACTTGTTCAGTACGGGTATGGGAAATTGGGTCGACAAACTTTAGTTTGACATGCATTTGGTTACCATGACTTAGTTTGACATCTCAAATAGGTCGATATGGATGGAAGGTCAACAAAAGCATTAGGTCGACACTGGCTAGGTCGACAGTTAAAAGGTGGACATGGCTTTTTCACTTTTTTTTGTACCGCGCCCCCTTGCATGGCCGACTGTGCTTGCCATGCTTCAGGCACGGTGCCTCACCGCGCTTGGCACACTATTCTATTCTCCCTCCACGCCCTAGGGGATGGTAAGGCACAAAGTTCCGCCTATCGGCACACGTCGGCTCAAAGAAAAAGTGAAAAAAAAACCCCATGTCGACCTTTTGACTGTTGAACTAGACAGTGTTGACCTGATGCTTGTGTCGATCTTCCATCCATGTCAACCTTAGGCATGTGCACTGCAGGTGGGGCAGATGTAACATGTGCAGAGAGAGTTAGATTTGGGTGAGTTATTTTGTTTCTGTGCAGGGTAAATACGGGCTGCTTTATTCTTACACTGCAATTTAGATTTCAGTTTCAACACACCCCACCCAAAATGTAACTCTCTCTGCACTTGTTACATCTGCCCCACCTGCAGTGCACATGGTTTTGCCCATTTTGAGAACAAATTTGTACTGTGATCAGATCTGAATAAGGCCCTGTGTTTTTGATAGTCAGCGATTGCAATGGCACAAACCTCCGATAACTAGAACTTAGTTTTTGAATACAGTGTTGTATGTCTGTTTCCACGCCAGGAAATAAATATATCACATGAAAGCCGGTTACTTCTGGCTTGCCTGTAAAATGTGGTTATATGAATTCATTAATGTACCACCCTGATTCTCAATGCTGTACTTTGTAACCGACCGAGGCTAAACCTCATCTTTTCTGTTCCATGGGTTAGTATGCGTAAGATTCCTCCAGCGTTCCACAAACAGTTCATCGGCTTTAAGCAAAGAGATCCAATACATCACTTTACGATATATTTTGGACATTTTGGGGTAAATTTACTCTAATCTAAAATGAAAAGAGGTCATTTTACTCATCGTAGCCAATCAGATTGTGTATAATTTTCTAGGATGCAATAGTAATGATATAATCTGATTGGTTTCTTTACGTCTTTGCTACAATTTCTGCAAACAAATTCTGCCACATTTACATTTCAGTGACCTTTTTCTCGGTGTACTTACAGCCACTTTAGAAGTTATGTCCCAGGGTTATGTAGGGCAACAGTGGGATAAGGAAGACCATGGCAGCGGGGAGTTGTCCCGATCAGCATATGAGAGGATGATTGTGACATACAGTACAGTAGGACCAAAGCCCCCAAAAAGCAGGTAACTTTGCACCTTGACTAACCAAGGGCAGCAAATCCATTTACAGTTTTTGAATGCAAGATAAGTACCTTCTGCTTTTGCATGTATTCTGCAGATGCTGGGCAGCTTTATTTTTACACTGCAATTTAGATTGGGTTTGGACACACCCCTCTCAAACTCTCTCTGCACATGTTACATCTGCCCCACCTGCAGCACAGCATAGCATGGCAGGTAAAAAGTTACTTGCTTTTCTATTGCTTTGTTCCCAACTATGTATGTGTCACTTACAGAGTGTAAGTCCAAATCAAGTAATTCATCGACTGTAGAAACGAGTTATTAATAGAGGGATTTGCGCACATTGTGAACGTGTTCTGTGACAAGTAAGTAGCGCTGGCATTTTTCCCCAGAGAACGGGCAATGCATGGACCAGCTGGCGTGAATACTAATACAGGTTTTGTGTACTTCATGGACCCAGCAGCCTTGGATGTTCTTATCTATACTTTTGCACACCCCACTGAGAAGGGGACACTTGCCAAAAAAAGGTTATCTTCCAATGAATTGGTGATGCAACTATTGCAATATACTGTAAGTGCATTATACAGTCCAAATGCTCAAAAATAGAGGAATTAAACCTACTCTAAGGGTGAGTACTTATGCAGGTGTTTATACCGAAGATTATCCAGGAATTATTTTAGGATAACGTCAGGTAAAATAAACTTACAGTATCACGGTGACTTATTAGTTACAATGGCTGGTGCTAATTCTTGTTTCTCAATTACTTTCTAATAGGTCCAATTAGTTTAAGTGTCAGCAGAACCTAGCGATAATATACTGTACACACCTGCAGCAGTTTGTCTGCAGGAATTATCACCTATCAAATCTGGTAACATGAGGCTACATCTGACATTATCCATAATAAGTCAGGATAATGTCCATATTATACAGATTCTGAACCCAATTGTTGCACATTTTTTACATTCATATATAAAAAGGATAATGTTAATCATTGTAGGGTAGATTTATAAAATGAGGAATTTTGGACCCATTCAGAGACACTGTTTATGCCAGTTTGCATTATTATTATTGATATTATTATTATAAATAATGACATTTTATTTATTAGGTGCCACAAGTGGTTGGCAGCACCGTACATAGGGCACACATAAAAACAATACAGGGCACACAGAACTAAAAATAACAGTAGCTTAAAAACAAGAACAGAGATGATCTATACATAATGTGTACAATTAATAGAATAATAACTTACCCCGTTGAGCCCAAGGGAATTTCCTGGAAGTTCAGAGGTAATGCCCAGAAGGATGGCAGTAGCCACCACAGCACCAAGGCACTGGGCAGTAATGTACATAACAGCCTTCAAGATGCTGATCTGGCAGGTGAGAAGGCAGCCCAGGGTGACCGCAGGGTTCAAGTGGGCACCGCTGATGTGGCCCACGCTCTGTGCCATGGTGGCAATGGAAAGCCCAAACGCCAAGGACACCTTCACATTGTCTTGTTCCCGGCTGACGGTTTGGTTATTTTTTATGGGGAAATTGTACCCAAGAGCAGCACCGATACTGATGAAAACAAAAATGATCATGGCCACAAACTCAGCTATCACTGCCCTCCAGAAAGCCTTCTTCTTGAATTCACTGGCCATTTTTATTTATTTATTTAAAAAAATATATATATTTAAAAAAAAATTAAAATTTTGTTTTCTAAGGCAAAAAAAAAAAAAAAAAAGTTCTGATCTAAGAAAGTCTGAGAGGGGTTCTGAGGAAAAAAGTTGAACTGATGTGTTATTTATAGAGGTTGGGTGGTCGGTTGAAGGAAAGGGGTGTTTCACAAAAGAAGGAAGGGAAATTTACATAGATGGCTTTGCAAGCCTCCACCAGCCTGCCAATTCCTCCCATTTTCCATCCATTCTTTTCCCTGTCTTTCTCTCAGCAACACCAAGTAAAAAAAAAAAAATGCATTCAGTCAGCAGCAGCAGCAGCTCCTAACGGAATCCCACTGTACTAACTCTGTAGGCACCGTCGGAAGCTCACAGCACACTGTTATCTTTTGCATCTGCTTTTTCAATTGTTTCTTTTTACGTTGTGTTTTCTTATTTTTTGCTAGGTTTTTTTTGTTTTTTGTTTACCCTATATACCTGGTACTTTATTTTTCTGTTTTTATCTACAAAAATATGCAAATTCAGGGGGGATATTTCTCAAAGTATGGAGAGAGAGGTAAAGCGGAGAAAAATAAAGCACTGCTCCATAATTTTTTTTCAAAAACAGCTGCCTATTTATTAAGAAGTGAAAAAGTTTGCGTATGATCCAGCCAATAGACTCCAAACTGTCATTATTCAAACACATGACGGCTAGGAGCTGATTGGCTGGAGCATCATTGATGATACATAACAAGTTTTATCAGTCACAACGAGTTCTCTCACTTGTTGATAACGAAGGAGGTGACTCTAATTAATTCGGACGGGGCCGAATTTGTCCCCGTTCTGATGTTTGGTGCTCTGCGCATGTGCATGGTACTGTATATTAGGTGCATGTGCAGCTCTCCTTTGTGAAGAGCTTCGGCAACTTGCATAGTCACCCGGCTGTTCGCAATGATCGGGGCGGGCGGCTGCGAGGACGGGGGTCATCCAGCGGGTGCCTGGGGTGAAGTGGGCCCCGTCTTCATTCCTGTGCTCGCAAATAAAATATTTGCAAAACTAGTAGAAATCATTTGATGGTCGGAGACCATTGCCTAGACCATCGGTGCCTAGACTCATCGGTGCTCTTGGCACACTATTATATTCTCCCTCCACGTCGTAGTGGATGGTAGGGCATGAAATACCGCCTGTCGGCACAAAATTTTGTTAAAAAATGTCGACCCTTTTGATTGTCGACCCTTTTCATGCCGAACCTTTTGACCATGTTGACCTTTTGACCATGTCGACCTTTTGGCTGTCGACCTATTGACCCTGTTGACCTATTGACTGTTGCCTTTTAGACCCTGTCGACCTTTGGACCCTGTCGACCTTTTGACTGTCGACCCTTTGACCCTGTCGACCTTTTAACTGTCAACCAACAGTGGTCAACCTTATGACTGTCGACGTAGAGTCAATCTATCATGAGTCCCGATACCCTTTGTCACACACCCCCTCACATGTTAACGAGGGGATTCAGCGGGGTCAGGGGGCGGACATTGGAACGGGCGATGGCTGGCGTTTCTGGTGCTCGGAAAACTGCGATCTTCTGTATAGATGGACAAAGGGGAGGGTGGGAAACATTAATAACCCGCAGAAGCGCGCAGCCTTCGCCGCGTGCATCCTTCGAAGCGCGCAGCGTACATAGAGTACTTGGCAAAATTTTAAATGATGTCAAAAGTGATATCGTTTAACGATTTGAGTGCCAAGGGAATTTGTCAAAATAGGTGTGAAAATTGCCAAGCAAAGCTTTTTATAAACCCTTTGAGCGCCAATATGCCTGTGAGCGATCCTCAAAATGGGCGGGATGCTCTAAAACAGAACCGCAGTAAAAAAAAAACGTTATCAGGGTTTTTACTGCATTTCCATATGTTCTAATGCCCGTCTGCCGGGTCAGCGCTGTGGAGGGAATCGCCAGCTGCTGCTGGTGATTCCCTGTAGAAACTTATGGGCTCCTTACCACAGCGCTGTGTGAGGGATCCATCACGGATCCTTCCCAGCATGCCCGCGGACCACACTGCAAACTACAGTATATTAAGAATGCGGTACCTGGCGATGTAGAGTGGCGGATGTTAGAACCTCCCGCCCATAATCCGCTAAAAATACCAGCGCCGCTCACAGCGACTGTTTTTGGGTGCAATATTTAACCTTCAATTAATCAATTGACTTGGTGGTATTTGTATCTATTTATACTCAAAGAACAGTTGCTGTGAGCGACGCTGGCACTTTTAGCGGATATTTTGAGGATCGCTCACAGTAATGTTGGCAGGGTTATAAAAAAGCGCCCAGTTTGTACGCACCTTTAGAAGTTGATTGGTTTGTGCTTCACATCTCTCTCCAGGCTTTGATAAATGCCCCCTCAGATAGATCATTTGTTCAGGCAAAACGATAGTACATGGTTTAATAAAAAAGGAACAGTAATTACAATATATGACAACATTTTCGGTAAAAGAGGTTAGAGAATTTAAATATTTCACATTAAAAAAAAAGGAAATAAAACCATCTGTAATGGGAAAACACTTTCCGGGCACCAGAAATGGGTATTTTTGCTCCTGTCACGAGGGCATCGTTTACGTCACCGCGACAACGCGTTGTAAATTGTCTTCGAGGGCTCCCCGGTCTAGCTGTGATGTGTTAATGCTATTTCTAGAAGCTGACAGCTATGAAATGGGTTTCTAAACTAGCTCACCACAGTTTGTTCCATCCACTGGATTGGCGTACATGCCAACTGTCTGGGGCCTTCCCACAGACACATGTCACTAGATGGAGACTTGACAAAACCAGTTTTTTTTTAGAGAAAGTCAAAGAGCTCGAGTTCATTTCTGCCAAAAACTCATTCACATCTGCACATGTAATCTAATTTCTTGTATCATTAACCTCCCCGAGATCACAGCGCAGGGATTACCTCTGCACAAATCAAATCGGGGTTATTTTTTATTTTTTTTAATACAGACTTTATCGAAAAGAACAGAGTGTTTTCAGTGTCATTTAGTTACACCCATCCAGAACTTTTTTTTTCATAATGCATGGGTGGAATTGAGTCATATAGAAGTAAAAATAGAATTTTTTTTATTTAAGTCCAGCTGTGGGAAATGTTTTGTCAGGAGAATGCTATAAACAGTTATACTTTCTAACTCACAGTTTACTGTTGCTTTGCAGATATAGTAGGTTTTAGTGCAGAGGCGTAACTCTGGGAGACAACAGAGTCATCTGCCGCCCGGCTCCTGCTGCCAAAGGGGCACCTCTCCTCCCCTGCGAGTTTGAGTAGGATTACTGTCGATATCACTTATGTAGCTGACTCCTCCTCCTAACATCTTTTTTTGCAAGTGTCACACCCTGTATTCAAAACCCATGACCTGTCTTACTGCAGACAGATACCTTACTGGTTGAGTTATTTGGGGGGCACCAATATTTATCTTGCCTCCGGCAACTGAGACGATTTTACGCCACTGTTTTAGTGTTTTTGCACTAAAGATATTTGCAGAGGCTCCGATGGTGGTCATATGCGCAATGCCTGTGCAAGGCACCGGAGTGCCCCAGGCGGGGGGGGGCACGCTCCGGTGCTCACCCGCCCTCTGTACAGGGGGGGGGGGGTGCCGGTGATTGCGGCGGCAGGAGGCCGCGGCATTCCGGGGCGGGGGGAAGGGGGGACTTGGCAGGGGGTGTAGGATGATGCCCGGTGTGATGCGTCGTCATTTCCGGGGGGGGGGTATCGGAGGCCGCCGATGCCACTCACCTGTCTGCTCCAGTCCCTGCTGCACACTGGCGCCCTCCAGTCATATCTGCGCATGTGCATATGCTGGGTGCGTGCGGCCATGGTGGGGGATGTGGAGGGGGGGTGTGGGGCGGCGGCCTGGGCCATTTGCATATGGCAGCGCCCAGCATGTGTAACAGCCATTCAGTTGCTAATGGGTGGTGGCCAGGCAAGGCGGGGTTTGGTGGACGCGCAAGGCTGCGAATTCGAAAATTAATTTGTATCATTTTGACTCATTGATGTTTTGATATTTTTGTATGGTATTTTGACATTTTCTAATAAGTGAAAGTACCAGGCGTAATTATTTGAATTAAGTATTAGGTACTTGTGTACAATCACGGCTCCCACGATGTCCATCGTATAGGAAAAAATTGCATTGCATGCGATCGCATGCGATTTCTAACAGAATTGCATCCAAATGCATTGAAATTAGTATCAAACATGTTCAATGGCCCCCAAATGTCATTTTTGAGGCTGTACCACCCCCACTATCACCGCGAACCCGAAGCATGGCGAGCGCAGCGAGGCCGCGAGGGGCGGCGGTACACGTCCTATGACCTTTTCATACCCCCACTATCCACGTCGGCGTGGAGTTGAGAATAGAAAGTGTGGCGAGCGCAGCGAGCCACCGAGCCCGAAGCGTGGCGAGCACAGCGATCCCCGCAAGGGGACACGGATACCTTCACAGGTATCCACGTCCCCTCACAGGCTTCACAGGTGTCCGCGTCCCCTCGCGGGGCTCGCTGCGCTTGCCACACTTTCTATTCTCAACTCCACGCCCAAGTGGATAGTGGGGGTATGAAAAGGTTGTAGGACGCGTACCGAAACCCCTCGCGGGCTCGCTGCGCTCGCCACGCTTCGGGTTTGCGTTGATAGTGGGGGTGGTACAGCCTCAAAAATGACATTTGGGGGCCATTGAAGATGTTTGATACTAATTTCAATGCATTTGGATGCATTTCTGTTAAAAATCGCATGCGATCGCATGATTTTTCAAAAAAGGCTAAAAACTGCAAAAATCGCATGCCATCGCATGGCATCGCATGCCATCGCATGGCATCGCATGCCACTACATTTGGCATGCGATGGCATGCGATAGGAGCCGTGAAAGTACACAAGTACCAAGTATTATATATTTTTTAGACATTTTTCCTTAATAAACTCACAGTTTATTTTGCAAATAGTTTCCAAAACGTATTAGTTTAAATGTAGTGGATTTTAATGATTTTTAATTAGGGAATGAAAAGTTAAAAATGTAAGGAATAAAGGGGGTTATTCAGGTTGGCTCTGTAAGCAGCGAAAAATCTCTGCTTACCGAGCGCTTAAACGCTGTCCACTGGGTGAGGAAAAGCCCACCCCCTGTCGCTGAGCGAATGCCCGCAGCAGCATGCAAATGGATGTGTTCAATAACATGAGATGAAAAGACGTTGGCCATGCACCCACAGCGGCAAAATAGGGGCGTGGCCTCACAATAGTGACCTGATTTTTTTAAGTCCAAGCCCCCTTTCTACCAGGCAACACCCCCAAATTTAGGAGGGCGCGCCGGAAGACGTTGAAAAGTGTGCACTGTAGTGTGCTGTTGAGGTGGGGGGGGGGGGGGGAGCCACCGGACCCTTGTCCCCCTGATCGGCAGCTGCTAAAAAACAAATATACAGTATATTATTTTCACTAAGGAGGTGTGGCTATGCCTCTATGACAGTGATGGCTAACCTTGACACTCCAGTTGTGGTTGAACTACATATCCCAGCATGCCCTGCATCAGTTTTAGCATGGCCAAATAGTAAAACTGATGCAAGGCATGCTGGGATGTGTAGTTCAACAACAGCTGGCGTGTCAAGGTTAGCCATCACTGGGCTTTGAATTGCTTTCGCATGACCCTCACAAGGAACTTTTTGACCTATGCTCTGAATATAATATCACCCCAAAACCATATCTCCCAACATTGGGCTGGTGATAAGAGGGACACTTCGCAGCCACGCCCTGTTTTTTTGCCACTGTGGGGGCATCACTAGCGGCTCTGTGAGCTGTTGGCTGTATCCCCAGCCCCTCAGGCTGCAGGAATAGATGCTGACAGGGGGGGGGGGGGGGGGAGGTTCCAACTGCCCCACCTCCACCACCTCAGGATGCTGCCGGCCCCCGGACGGGATGCAGGAACGTGCCAAAAAAACGGGACGTTCTTGCGATACTTGTCACAATAGGAAAACCAAATGAAAACTTGGAGATAGAATTGCAGGAATTCCGTACCGCCAAAAAATGGTGCCCACTTTTGGATCAACTTCTACTACAGACATCACTAAACTCTATTACTTCTGAATTAAATTCATTATTTTTACAACAAAGCTCTGATTATACTTTTATATGTATACAAGACGGATGTTTTATGCCCAAATCGTTTGCTTGTGACTTCTGTGTAAGCTATCATGTGATGAAGACCTCAGAATCACCATGGATGAGGCTGGCAACCGCGCCCACTGGAAGCATACTGGTCCTATTGATGCGTCCTGTCCCGGTATTTCAATATAAAATATTTATCATGTAAATTCATCTAGTATGCTGAGAGTGTATTCACCTGGTCAGTGTAGGGTGTATCACAGATGTCTTTAGCGTTAGCATTTGGGGCAGCACGGACGGTGTAATGGTTAGTATTACTGCCTCACAGCACTGAGGTCATGGGTTTGATCCCCACCATGGCTCTAACTGTGTGGAGTTTGTATATTCTCCCCATGCTTGCGTGGGCTTACTCCGGGTACTCCAGTTTCCTCCCACAATCCAAATATATACAGATAGGTTAATTTGCTTCCAACAAAAATTAACCCTAGAATGTCTGTGTGTGCATGTACATGTGGTAGGGAATATAGATTGTAAGCTCTACTGGGGCAGAGGCTGAATGTTCAAATATTTTCTGTAAAGCGCTGCGGAATACGTGTGCTCTATATAAGAACCTGTTAATAAATAAATAATAAATATGAATTTCATCCGACAGGCAATAACAAACACACAATGAGCACTCTGGAAATGGGAGGAGCGCGATGCTGCACAGTCCATGGGAGCAGTTTATTATGTCGCTGCCCGCTATATACCTTGGTAAAATAGTCCTAATTTACCACAATTGTGTCACCAGGCTTTTTGGCACCCCCTGCAAATGATACATTTGTTCCCTATGTCCCATTCTTTATAAAGGGAAAGTGGTCTCATAAGGAAGGGGTATGGTCACACAATAAGTACCCCCAATTCAAATGATGCTACAAATTAGCACAATCATATTCAACTTAAACCGCATGTAGTGCCCCTCTGATTCATATTACACCACATAGTAGGGCCCTTATTCACTTTATGATGCACAGCAGTGCCCCTTTTTCACACCGGTCCATTGTTTGCTGAGCGGAGCAGTGGTGAATAGCTGGGTAATATCAGCAGGTGATCAGCGGTGGCCGGCGATGATACAGGAGTGCGCATCAGGGCTCACCACTGGGCCGTACATACTGGGCAGCTTTTGAGCTGAAAGCATTGAATGGGCCTTTAGTCTATAGCGACTTGATTTATTGCAGATATTTTTGTCTTTCACTAATGTTATTTTTCAAATACAAAATCTAACTCTGATAATGGGCAGGAATGCAGCACAGAATATCACCAGCCCGGGCAGTTCTGTCTGTTTATTCATATAAACAATATTACATGTGAGTGTTGTGTCAGGAGACTGTGCCTGGCAGAACCATTAAGTAGAAAGGATAGAAGATAGAAGTGAGGATTGATCTCTCACAGAACCGTTGGGAGAGTTCATGGACTGAACCATGGAAAACAAATCCTATTCCAAAATATTCCAACCGGACATTTAAGACAACTTTTTAATAATGTATGAAATTAGTATATTACTGTAATAAAACTGTAATAAACCAGTCATAGTATTTATAGCGCCCAACTGTCCCAAGTTTTGTGGGTCAATCTTTTTTGTCCTGCTGTCACACCCGCAGGCAACATTGGAGCAGTTGTGAGTCCCCATGTCACTTGCTGTAGGGATGGCCATCAACAATCGATTTGAAATCAGCGATGGCTTATGGCCGATGTTGAATACTTCTGCTATCGATGGGGGAGAACTGTTCCCTCCATTGATGGCACAGCAAAACCGATGTTTTGAGGTTGTTGTTTTTTTAAAGTGCCGGGATACGTAGCTTAGCTCCATCCCCCGACACTCGCAAAAGCCCCACACCCATGTTTTGGGGGTCAATCAGTCAAAGGAAATGGATGACCATCAAAATGTAAAAACATCGATGGCCATCCATTGCATAGTATAACACTATCAATGCCCAGTTGCACTATTGCCATCTATGGCAACCATCGATGGCAAAGGCAATGATGACTATCCCTAACTTGCGCATAGACAGAGGGGCTGGGGCATAGCCAGCAGTAACAGGGCGCTGGCCATACCCCCACAGTGATGAAATGGGAGGCGTGACTCATAATTGCTGCATTACTGTGAAACCACACCCCAATTCTGAGGTCACACCCCATTTCACCTGTACAACACGTGGGATCTGTGATGATTTGTGTTATTATTTTACACTTTACAATGCTGGTAATTTCACCATTGTAATGTGGGAGACAGAGCCATGACTGCACCACTCCTCCCCCCTCTCCCCCTTTCAGGCATCTACAATTCCAGCTGCTGAATTGCTCTGTTTGATTGCATTATATATTGTAACATTGCTGGAGAACCATTAAGTTGGATTGGAATAAACAGAAGATGCAAATCATTCTACAGATGTTCTGTATTAAATTGAGTTCAGGGCCTTGTGTGGAGCACTCTAGGACATAGTAGGACCATAGGCGAATCTAGGGGGTGGTCCGGGGGTGCACAGGACCACCCATTAGCCCATTTGTAGCTGAGGGATAGGGCTTTCCAACGAGCCCAGCCCCGTGTCTCTAGCCCCCTGGGAACCGGAGATACTGCCAGGCAAAGCTGGAACGTTTTCCCTATAGGATAACATGGGACCCGCTAATTCCGACCCCCACCCAGTTCAAGTGGCTGCCGGTTTCCCCTTCGGCATCACTGAAGCTCGAGGTTGATCTCAGTCGAATCCAAATCGCTGGACCTTCAATCTGATACTAGGCTGGATCCATATGGGTTAATTGGTTCCAGGGATATTGAGGTTAAACCATTTTTTTTTTTCATTTCTTAAATGCAATTTCATAACTGTTTATGTTCTTTGAGGGCAGATTTCTCTGGAACCAAACAGCCCATTTTCACGGGACCAAAATCATTCGAAGCCAACTCAAAAGTTCTTTAATATGATACTGGTCTCATGTAAATGGGTCAGTTGGTTCCGAAGATATAGCTGGTTGGTTAAAGAGGGGTAGGGAGAGGGGAGTGGTTGTCCCTCCCCCTCACACCAGAAAATGCAGGGACTAGGCTGGTGTATAAGGGGTCAGCCTGGGAATGTCCCTGCATGATCCTGGCACCATATTCCCGGGTAAATCCCTGCATTTTCTGTTGTGAAAGGGGTATTATTTCAAACAGCCGTGACCTGCAGTGCTTTAAATCTTCCCAGCTGTGAATGACTGTCACCCCTGCAGCTTCCGCTCCAATTCTTCTCCCTGCTTTCACCTCAGCCTACCCCCCCTTTAATCATGTGGTGCCGGCGCCCGGCGTGCTTCCCCGACGTCAAGCACAACAACAGCGTGCACAATATTTCAAATGTCCACTCGGCTAGAGGGGACACCAGGAAGGGAGTGGGAGCGTGCGCTGCGCTCTGCTCCTCTCCCCATAGAAGCAGCTGCACCGCTCTCCATCTCTCCCTGCAGCAGCAGCGAAGGCTCATAGAAAAATTTACAGTAAGTGGCACTTTTGGGAGCATTGCTTAAAGGGATGCTACAAGTGGCGGTATGTGGGGGCATTACGCATAATGTGTGGCTTAATGTGTAAGGGGCATTAAGGTGTGCAGCATCATGTGTAAGCGGCCTTATGTGTGCAGCATCATGTGTAAGGGGACATTATGTGTGCAGCATCATGTGTAATGGGTACTATGGTGCGCGGCATCATGTGTAATGGGTACTATGGTGTGCGGCATCATGTGTAATGGGTACTATGGTCTGCAGCATCATGTGTAATGGGTATCATGGTGTGCGGCATCATGTGTAATGGGTACTATGGTGCCATCAAGCAAGAACCCCCTAGCAATGAGCACGTTGGTAAGCAGCACTTATGTGGCAAATATGTAATGGGCATTACGGTTTGTTATATAGTATGTAATGGGCATCATGATGTGTGGCACAATGTGTAATGGGCATTATGCTGTGTGGCCTTATGTGTAATTGGCATTACGGCGTGTGGCTTTATGTGTAATGGGTATTACAGAGTTTGCTAAAATGTGTAATGGGCATTACTTTGTATGGTCTAAAGTGTAATACCACACCCCTTTGTGATGCCACGCCTCCTTCCCATGAAGCCACGCCCCCTTTTTGCCGCGCGGCTACCCGGCGCAAAGGTCCCCCTCCTGTTTTGTCTGGATCTGGGACCACCCATTACCATAATTCTAGATTCGCCTATGAGTAGGACCCATTGACACACTGTAGCTTTTGGTGCATGGTTTGGGCCTATGCCCTGGTGGAGTTGTCTCACAAGTCCCGGATCTATTAGGCAACACAGACGGTGTAATGGTTGGCACTGCGGTCATGGATATGATTCCCACCATGGCCTGTGCGAAGTTTGTATATTCTCCCTGTACTTGCATGGGTTTCCTGCGGGCCGTTTCCTCCCACAATCCAAAACACATACCAGTAGGCTAATTGGCTCCCAACAAATTAACTCTAAAATGTCTGTGTGTGCGTGTACATGTGGTAGGGAATATAGAGTGTAAGCTCCACTGGGGCAGGGACTGATGTGAATGTTCAAATATTATCTGTAAATTGCTGTGGAATATGTGCGTCCTATATAAGAAACTGGTAAAAAATAAGCAATATTGCAGCCTGCTGCAGGTTCTCCTAGGGCAGCAGTTCCCAACCCACGGTAAGCATACCCCTGGGGGTACGCCGACAAAGGGTTGGGGGTACTTGTAACTAATGCAGGTAATGGCAGCTGCAGGCTTTCCTCAGCGCCCCCCCCCCCCCCCCCCCCCCCCCCCCCTGCGCATGTGCTGTTTTACTGGGAGGACGCTGGGTCACGCGACTGCGGCGGGAGGAAATAGCCGTACCACGGAGGAGACAGAGGAGTAACGTCCCAGCTTCTTCCCTTCCCGCTATCTCCGCCGCACTGCTGCACCCCACGACCATCCCGGTAGCTGCACACCAACTGTCCCCGCAGCCACTGTACAAGGAGGAGTGGACAGCTGTAGAATCCCGCTACCTCCGTGGTCTGCTGCCACACCCATCAACTATCACTGCAGCCGCGCACCATCTTGGCAGCTACGGAAAATGGTTGAGCATAGCACAGCAGCAAAGGGGGTAGTTGGTACATGGCTCCTTTCTTTTACTGGTCCCCAGTATATATATATATATATATATATATATTCTTTGAGTTCCGCACTCACTGTCAACAGCAGTCGACACCGGGGTGCTCCTTTAAGGCAACAGTTTACTCCACTGTTCCACATATAATAGTTCCAAGGGCCACACAAGTCCTATTAAGGGCACTCACCAACTTAATTAGGTAAATCAGAAAAGTTTTATTTACATCACCATTTCCATACAAGTCATCTTCTTACTCGCAGGTAAGATACAGGTCGACGTTTCGGCCACGTATGGCCTTTCTCAAGACCACAGCTTAGGACAACCTTCCACTCCAAGATACCAGGGTATACTGACACTGCCTTCACTCCTGAGTTATATACCCCACCAATTGGACTTGTATGGAAATGGTGATGTAAATAAAACTTTTCTGATTTACCTAATTAAGGTGGTGAGTGCCCTTAATAGGACTTGTGTGGCCCTTGGAACTATTATATATATATATATATATATATATATATATATATATATATATATATATATATATATATATATATATATATATAGAGTACAATTGTGAGATGGCGCCCCTATTTTTGATCACCACAATTAGATCAATCAAGCGTTAGGTAATTTCACTCTAGCATACAGTAAAAAGTCCATAGCATTTCAAATGTTTATTAAAAAGTATTTTTTCCACACAGTGGTAGCAGTTATTCCAGATCTTTATAAATTTCATTGAGACATCTCAGAAACTTGGAAACAGCAGAAGATAACCAACGCGTTTCACCCCTTAACGGGATTTCATCGGGGTTAACTAAAAAGTTAATAACATACAATTGTAAACATTAAAATTGTTACCAAAGCAGAATTGAGTGTTTCTTAAAAAAAAATAAAAAATTAATTGGAGTTCGTTACAAGCTAGTACAATACTTGTTCAGCTACACAATTCATGATTTTATTTACATGATACAAAGAAAGACTTCAAGCGAGAAGATGAGAACAGAAGTGGAATGGCAACCAAATAATATATCATTTGAAATGACATCTAATTATTCAATGGATTACATACCATCACAAGGATAGGTTATAGGTACATTTTACAAAAAGAAACAATTCGTAACAGGATGGTTAATGGGTCCTTGCATACATGAAGTACCTATTCTTTTATTATCTATGTTAGTAGATCGGCTGAACGGAGAATGATCTTCCTCCAGATCTATAAAATGTATAATTAGCAATATTTAGTTTGGTAATGTGGAAATATATGAAAAAATACTTTGCTATCCATATTTGTTCTTTATTACTTTCAATGTCGCTAAAGATTATTCTTTCTGACGACAAATTTGCAGGTAACATCTCTTTAAGTGGGTATACCTATATACTGTATACCGTAAGTGGATCATAAATATAGTTTTATATACTAAGGTTGCTGTTGTTAACCATATGGAGTCCCACCCCTTGTAGATGGGAATACATACCTATAAAAGGTCAAAATGATGACGATCTCACCAATTGATCTGGGAAGACATAATGTGTTATATATAAGAACCAATGATAAATTCCTGGTGGATCCAGCTGTTTAAACAGACAAAAATACGTCTCTAGAATAATCCCCGATTCTGTACTGAATTATCACGTTTTAATTCAATTAAGGTATGTACACTCCTTACTCTGTACTTATTGTCCCAAAATTATGAGATGTTCCCCTTCTAATAGCAAATGTCCCCCCTATTCACCATCCAACAGGGGATTTGTGAGTAAGGCTGCCCCCACACTAGCACTTTAATTACCTGTGGCGCGACGCAAGGGTCTGTTCACTATATATATATATATATATATATATATATATATATATAAATATATATATATATATACAGATGGGTCAGGTCCCATCTTTGCAGGGGATGGCGCTGGCGTCGCCAGCCGCCATCCCCCGCCAGCGCCATGGCGATGGTGAGAAGGGGACGCACGCGCACGAGAGGGCGCGCACGTCCCCTTCCGACGGCGCTTCCATCAGTTCCCCGGGTCCCCGCCGGCTTGCCGGCGGTAACCCGGGGTCCCCGCCGCCTGCCCGCACCCCCCACTAACCCCCCCTAACCCTGTCCGTCTCCCTGAGGCGGAGACGGACAGGGTTTCCGTCGCGCTAGCGACGGAGACTGAGACGCGCGTGCGCGTGAGACGCACGCGCGTCTCAGTCTCCTCGCTGGCGAGGCTGCTGGCGGGTCGCCAGCGCGTACGTTCTGGCGACCCGCCAGCAAGGATGTAGGACATAACATACTGTATATATATAGAGTCCAGACCGACTGCACACAAGGGTTCTTCACTAATAACATCTCGTATCACGCCAGCATCAAAGCAACGTTTCAATGTTTAATACATTTTCCTCAAGCTCACAGACAACAATAAAAGACATAACTTATATAGCACACCTCACCCTCCTCGTGAACAGCGCTTCCGGGATCGGGACCACGCACCCGGCCGGGACGCATACAGATGACATCATCCTGTGACTCCGGTTACCCAGGAGACCAAGGCGCCGTCAAAACCAAAAATGCAATGTAAACATAGACACCTAAAACAGTAAACCCAGCAAGAATTGTGAATCGTTAAACTGATGCGGTACACATACATGCAAAAGACTATAAATAGCAAAAGACTGCATGAACGCATGACAAAGATATATATACAGTACACAGAAGATTGTTATCGATTAAAGAACAATCAAAAGCAATTTAACCCTAATTGATCATTCAAGCCCGATGGGGTTAATGTGTTGAGCAGCATAATCCATTGGCTCTCTCTTTTTAATAGCATGTTGCCCCTATTTCCACCTCTTTTAGGTGGTGGGATGTAGTCAATCATCCTGTAACGGATAGATGTTAGTGAGTGTCTACATTCAAAAAAATGCCTGGTGACAGGCTGATTACTGCCGCCAACCTCCAGGGCCAATTTAATAGCAGACCTGTGGGCTGTCATACGCTCTCGGAACGTCCGCTCCGTTTTGCCTACGTATGACAACCCACAGGGGCAAACAATCTGGTACACAAGGAACCTCATTTTACACGTGAGATGAAACCTGATATCAAATGTCCCAATCAACTGCCAGTTTTGTTTTGCTACCTTATTGATATTTTTACTTTGAGAGTTAAACACTGTTAGCCATGGTAACAATTTTTTTAAAGAAGGTTGTTTGATGGTCTTTTTAGGAGCTCACCTCTATTCAATTGCAATACTTTAATTTTAGCTTCCTCCAAAAGTTTTTGAGGATAACCTCTCCCTGAATTTTTGAGACATTAAATTAATTTGATCAATGGCTGTCTCTAAATTGGAAAAGAGGTGGAAATAGGGGCACCAAAAGAGAGAGCCAATGGATTATTTATTTATTTATTTATTTATTAACAGTTTCTTATATAGCGCAGCATATTCCGTTGCGCTTTACATAGGGGGCAGTGATACAACAAAACAGGGTATTTACAGACATTCAAAATGTAGGAGGGCCCTGCTCGCGGCTCAACACATTAACCCCATCGGGCTTGAATGATCAATTAGGGTTAAATTGCTTTTGATTGTTCTTTAATCGATAACAATCTTCTATGTACTGTATATATATCTTTGTCATGCGTTCATGCAGTCTTTTGCTATTTATAGTCTTTTGCATGTATGTGTACCGCATCAGTTTAACGATTCACAATTCTTGCTGGGTTTACTGTTTTAGGTGTCTATGTTTACATTGCGTTTTTGGTATTGACGGCGCCTTGGTCTCCTGGGTAACCGGAGTCACAGGATGATGTCATCTGTATGCGTCCCGGCCGGGTGCGTGGTACCGATCCCGGAAGCGCTGTTCACTAGGAGGGTGAGGTGTGCTATATAAGGTATGTCTTTTATTGTTGTCTGTGAGCTTGAGGAAAATGTATTAAACATTGAAACGTTGCTTTGATGCTGGGGTGATACGAGTTGTTATTAGTGAAGAACCCTTGTGTGCAGTCGGTCTGGACTCTGTATTTCCTGGTAACGCTGGGAGGATATGCACCGGGTGCAAGCTGTGCAAGCAAGCTAAGAGTACCGGTTAATTGGTCTATTATATATATATATATATATATAAATATATATATATATATATATATAGTAGGAGCCCATCTCACCTATCTTCCTATCTTCTCACCGTGGATCACCATGGCTATCCTATTGTTCTCAGCTGCAATACAATACATGGAACAATAGACTAGGGGATTAGCAGAGTAATCCAATTACTCACTTAATCCTATTATAGAGATAGATGGCAGTGGGTCCCACTGTATATATATATATATATATATATATATATATATATATATATATATATATATATATAGTGAGAGGGAGGCACTAAGTAAAAAACAAGACAGGGGCAATGTATTGAATTGTCCATGCATTGCCTCTGGCTTGTTTCTTACTGAGTGCCGCCGTCACACCCCGTATGTATATTTTGGAACTTGATTATGTTAACTTCATATGTTGGAAGTGATAATTATTTGGAGACTATCCAAGTCCCTAGAGACAGTTGAAATATGAATTGGTGTAAATCCACCAACTCTCAAATATTAAGGAGGTTTATTATATTTGTGCAAATGCATCATATTTTTATTGCAAATAGATTTTTATTGTTTTTAGGTGTAGCAAACACAGTATAATTCCATTGTAAATTTGGCAATTGAAGAGCAGTACATTAGCTTAATAGAATATGCAAAAACTGGTATGGGGGGGAGGGGGGGGGGAGAAAAGAAAGGAGAAGGGATGGGTATCGGAAGGGGGGAGGGGTATTCCGGTTCGTAAATTTAGTTATCAGTAGTTGATATTAAAAGTATAGTCGTGTACGCGGGTCTTCGGCCACTTTCGACAGGGAGGGTCAGCGGGAGAGTAAGCGTGAGGGGGGAGACGGGCGGTAACCCGGTCGTTAGAAAGGGGGGGAGGGGGCACCAAGAGGATTAGGGTGTTATTGCTTCTTTGTAGGTCTTGGTGTCCTTAAAGAGCAGCCAGCGGGACAATGTATTCCTGAACTGGGCGTGTCTGTCCTCAGCAGAGGATAGGATGTCTTCCAGTGGCGTAAATTGCGTAAGGCAGCCCCCGCCACCGCTTGGGGGAGCGGGGGCTGCGTGGGCGCCTGCTCCCGCCCGGTGCAATGAGCTCTTCAAGTTACATCAAAATGTGCTGCTGTGTCGCGCCGCCTGCCACTACCGCACAGGCAAGTCGGCAGCGGCATGGGCGCAGCCATGACAGTCTGACAGACTCACTGTCAGACTGTCATATTGCTTCTTGATGGGCGGGCGGCTGTCCAATGGGTTTTAGGTTAGGCGGGCGGGCTGCGGCTGCCGTCGAATGAGAGGACGGGGGCGGGGCCTGGCACGGAGTGACAGAAAAGCAGCAGTCTCTGTCTGCTTCATTCTAATATGCCTGCGTGTGACGTCATCACGTCAGACGTCACACGCTGGGGACAGAGGCCACGCTGGAGAGGAGCCTGTGCACTGAGGAAATCATCCAAGAGACCAGATGTAGCGTACCGGGTGTCCAAGCAGCTGTTACCAGGTAAGATGGCGTTCTCCTGCCAGCGGTGCGTGAAGTCCTGACCCTATGCAGAATCAGAATGTGTGATCCTATAACCCTCACCTTGCTGCAGCGGAACGTACAGTCTATTGTCACTACACATACAAAGTAGGTGGTTATTGTTGTTTGGAGCCAATTAACCTGTGCTGCGCTGGGTGCCCGCATCAAGTTGTAATATACAGCAATGGAGGGGGAGAAGCAGCACTCCAAGCGACTTGGCAATAAAGACTCTTAGACAGACATCTGTAGATAACGTTTCATTGCCCTTTATTTGGCAATTTTGTCAGGACATATATCCTATATATATATATATATATCACAAGGTAGCAAGTTAGCTTTCGAAGCATTAGCTTCATGCGGGCTTATTACTAGTGTGTAATATTACACCAGTAGTCTTGTCTTTTAAATAGTTGTTGGGTGGGCTCCTCCTCCTAATCCTCCCCTCCCCCTTACAGTTACATCATTATGTGCTGCTGTGTCACGCCGCCTGCCGCTACCGCACAGGCGAGCCGGCAGCGGCATGGGCGCAGCCATGACAGACTCACTGTCAGATTGTCATATTGCTTCTTGATGGGCGGACGGCTGTCCAACGGGCTGTGGCTGCCGTCGAATGAGGGGGCGGGGCCTGGCACGGAGTGACAGAAAAGCAGCAGTGACTGCTGGTTACTCTGTCTGCTTCATTCTCCAATGCCTGCGTGTGACGTCATCACGTCAGAAGTCACACGCTGGGGACAGAGGCCACGCTGGAGAGGAGCCGAGATTGGGAAGCTGAGCAGTGAGCATGCAGGCATTAGTTCCAGAATAATCCAGATTCTGAGCTGACGCTGGCAACATTCACGGGCCTCACACCATGGAGAGGCATGACTGCAGAATCACACCAGCACCCTGATCCTAGCAGCTGCATCTGGCGCTGAGGGGCTGCTGACTGAGTGTACATGCAGAGCTGCAAAGTATGTAAGCCAGGCAATCAATCTCCAGGTCAGGGTAACAATCTCCTTTCCCCAGAATACTACCTAAATAACCCCCACTTTTCCAGCCCAGTAGTTCCCCACCACCCCAGTGTCTATCAACTTGCTACCTTACCCCCTTCCCTCCCCAATCAGCCAACTTACCCTATCCCACTTCCCCGCCCCTCCACCTAACCCCCAGCCTGCACCAATCACTGCCCCTCAGACATGATTCAGCACAGTGCCTCCCCCCTTTTCTAAATGAGTGTTTGCGTTGTCCCACACATTGAAATATATAAATATAATATAGCAGTGGGGACGTCGGCAGTCAGAAAACTGATCCCGACATCCCAATGGAGGGAATCCTGTCCAGGGAGTGCCAGCACTTCATGGAGTTACACACATAGGGAGGCACTGTGCTGTATGTATGTGTGTATATATATATATATATATATATATAATTACTTTGGGGGGGGGGGAGCCAAATTTTTTTTGGCAGGGGGGAGCAAAATTTCTAGTTACGCCACTGATGTCTTCCATGTCCATGTAAAAGTCTATTTTTTTGAACCAGTCCTTTGTTGTCGGAGGAGAGGAGGAGCGCCACCTCACCGGGATAACCGATTTAGCAGCATTGTTCAGGTGGCATAACAGGGAGTTTTTGTATCTCGATATGGGGGCTGGCGAGAGGTGGAATAACCAGAATAGTTGGTCAGTAGGGATCTGGTCTCCCAGGATAATCGCAGACATTCTGAAAATCTCCGACCAAAAAGGTAGGATAAGAGGGCACTGCCACCATATGTGCAGTGGGTTTCCTGGGGCCCCGGAGCAGCGCCAGCAGATATTGGGAGCTCCAGTGCCCATTTTGGAGAGGGTGTCTGGACATCTGTACCAGCGAGATATTAATTTGTATTGTGTTTCGCGGACTCCCACATTGGTGGAACATGCGTGAGCCAGGCAGAAGATCTTTTCCCAGTTAGCGTCACCCATCTCCTTTCCCAGTTCGCGGTCCCAGGCTACCGTAAAGTGGGGGGGTTTGAGGCTGATATCTGCCAGGATAAGATTGTATAATGTGGAGATGGTGTGTTGTAGGGGGGTCTTATTGGCGCAAAGGAGTTCAAAGGGTGACGGGGGGCTGGTTAGCGTGTTGGAGGGACCGAGGGAGTGGAGATAGTGACGAACCTGTAGGTACCGCCAGTATTCCACATCTGGTAGGTTCCATTCAGCTTTAACTTCATCAAAAGACAGAAAATGTCCCGCGCTCACCAACTGTCCTACTCGGAAGAGTCCCCTATCTAACCAACGGCTGAAGGCCGACAGATCTGTACCAGGAGGAAAGCAGCTAAGTGCAAAAAAGGACCTATACGGGGAGGTCTTTGAGGAAATGGAGGGGAATTTCCTAAGGGATTTCCATGTTTGCATGGTGGGCCCTATAGTGGGGTGGCTTGAGTCAGGTAAGGAGGGGAGCCAAGGGGCTATGTATACCGGGGTGCGTAGTTCCTGCTGCTCGATCCGAACCCATTGTTTTGTCGTATCTCTTCTCGACCATTCAATGATCCTAGTTAGTAGTGAGGCCTGATAGTATCCCTGGATATATGGGAGTCTTAAGCCTCCCCTAGATGTTGATCTGTGTAGGAGATCTAATCTCAGACGCGGTCGTTTTCCTGCCCAGACAAAATCACATATTATGGCCTGTATATCTTTAAACTAATGTTGGGGGATCTTAATGGGGAGGGTCTGGAGAAGGTAAAGGATCCTGGGTAGGAAGTTCATCTTCAGGATCCCCAATCTACCAAACCATGAAAAAGGTCGAGCTTTCCACGAACACAAGTCGTGCCGCAGTTTCGTAAGGAGGGGGGTGAAGTTAGCTTCAAAGAGACGGGAGGGGCATCTAGTGATGACTACGCCTAGGTATTTTAATTGGGAGTCGTGCCAGGTGAAGGGAAACGCTGATTTGAGGCCGGAGATGATACTAGGGGGAGTGGAAATATTTAGTGCAATTGACTTTGTGTAATTAATTTTAAAGTTGGAAAGGGCCCCAAAGAGACGAAACTCCTCCATTAAGTTAGGGAGGGAGATGATCGGAGATGTGAGTGTTGCGAGTAGGTCATCAGCAAATAGGGCTAGTTTATATTCCTGGCCGAGGAGGTTGAAGCCAGAGATATCTGGGTTCGCTCTTATAGAGAGGGCTAGGGCCTCCATGCAGAGAATAAATATTAGTGGTGAGAGGGGGCAGCCCTGGCGAGTGCCGTTTCTAATATTAAAGGAAGTGGATAGGGAGCCGTTGACCTTGACCTTGGCTGATGGAGTACAATAAATGGAGAGAATGTGTTGGGAGAAAGGGGGGCCTAATCCCATGTGCTGGAGGATACCTGACAAGCTCCAGTCGATCCTGTCCATCTCTTTTTCGGCATCGGTAGAGAGCAGGATCACTGGAGCACCCGTCTTAGAAATGTGGTGGACTAGAGCCAGAATTTTGGAGGTGTTGTCTCGGGCCTCACGTCCCGGGACAAACCCCACTTGATCACTATGTATAATGCTCGGGAGAAGCAACTTCAGTCTATTTGCTAAGAGTTTGGCAAAGAGTTTCAGGTCAGAATTCAAAAGTGATATGGGGCGGTAACTGGGGCAGAGGGACGGGTCTTTGCCCTCTTTAGGGATAACTGTAATGATAGCTTCAAGGGACTGTTTGGAAAAGGGGGTCGAGTCTGAGATCGAGTTAAAGGCTTCCAGGAGCATGGGGAGCAGTTTGTCTTTGAAGGCCTTATAATAAACAATGGGAAAGCCATCTGGGCCGGGGCTCTTCCCAGAGGGGGGTGATTTTATAGCTTCCTCTAGTTCGAGGAGTGAAAATGGTTTTTCTAGTTCCTCTATATTGGCTGGACTAAGTTTCGGGAACCCTACCCTGGTTGAGATAATCACCTATCGCGCGTTGCTTCTCCCCAGCCTCAGGGAAGGATTCTGTAGGGGGGAGGTTATAGAGCGAGGAATAGTAGGAGCAGAAGGCTTCCGCTATCTTATACGTCTCGTGGAAAGTTCGGTCCGTCCCATCCCTGATAGAAGATATGAAGGAAATGGCTCTTTTTTCGCGGAGAGCTCGGGCCAGCATTTTACCAGGTTTGTTGCCCCATTTATAGTATTTGCTACGGCATTTTCTATAGGAGAATTTGATCTTATCTAAAAGGATCCTATTTAGTTCCGACCGAGTAGCAAGGAGTGTCGGGAGAGAGGGAGGACTTGTGGGAAGATTCAAGGATCTGTATGTCCCTGAGAAGTTTCTCTATCTGACCAGATCTCTGCTTCTTAAGAAAGGAGCTTAACTGGATGCATTTCCCCCTCAGAACGCATTTGTGCGCCTCCCAAATTGAGAGCTTGGAAACTTCAGGGGTCGAGTTATTGGTAATGTAATCCTTGATGGTCTCTTCTAATTGTGATCTGCAATACGTGTCATTTAGTAAGAATTCATTAAAGCACCAGAGTCGGTGACCTGGTAAAGTAGGTCTTAAGGAGAGGTCTAGTGAGATGGGGGCATGGTCTGACCAAGTCACTGGGCCGATTTTAGCCTCGTGTGCAAACTGGAGGTGGTTATGGTCTATCAGTAAGTAGTCTATTCTAGAGTAGGATTGGTGAGGGGGAGAGAAGTGAGTATAGTCTCTTTCCGAGGGGTGTAGGATACGCCAGATGTCGGACAGCTGGTGAGTATGGAGTAGCCGCCTTACTCTGCGTAGTGTCCTCTCAGGGCGGGTGGGCCCAGAGGAGGCGTCTAAACGGGGGTCAAGGGCCCAATTCAAGTCACCACCAATGACCAGAAGGCCGACACGCATGGACGATAAGTTATCCAGCATTTTCTCTAGGAAGGCCGGTTGGCCCTGGTTAGGAGCGTATATATTAACTATGGTAATGGCGGAGTCGGCTATAGTGCAGGTAATGAGGAGGCATCTCCCCTCCTCCAACTCGTGTGCATCAATATTGGATACTGGTAGGTGCTTAGCAAAAAGGACTGCTACTCCCTTAGACTTGGATTGGGAGAAGTTAGAGTAGTGGACAGTGGGGAAATAGTGGTTGCTAAGTTTGGGGGAGGTTTCGGACTGGCGGAAGTGGGTCTCCTGCACCAGGACTATGTTGGCCCTTTCAGCACGGAAAGACCGAAGGGCCAGTAACCTCTTTTATGGGACATTCAGCCCTCTAGCATTTATGGAAAGAATCCTGAGAGAGGTGGTCATGAGGGAGGAGGAGGACAAAGAAAGAGCTAGGGTACCGGAAGGGGGGAAAGGATGGGAGGGGGGTCAAGGGAAAAGGATAGTAGTGGAGGAGGAGGTGGAGACAAAAATAAACATAATCAATAACATTTCCAATACTGAAGATTAATAAACAATCTGAGAACAAAAACAAGGAGAGCCGCATCCGGACAAAAAAAAAGGACTACCAGAGCCCTTATGTCACGGAAAAGACGGTTGCGGCAGGGGGCACACTGGGGGTCAGTGCCTCCGTCCACCCAAGTGGGAGGAATAGTAGGAGCAAACAGTAGTATGTAACAATAAAATGTAGCAATAAACACAGTGCTTATTAACAGGTAATATAACATGGGGTAACACATTCAGATAAGTCGTAATACCGTATGGTCAACCTTCCAACGCGTCGGAATGGAAGAGAGACAGATATGGGCAAGGAGGGGGGTCCCAGCAGGTCACGGGGGATCTGAGAGGGGCCCGCATCCCTGGACTTTTTCTTGGGGGATTTAACCAGATCCCAATGGGGCCTTCTCGGTAGGCTCGTGTGGGAATGGCGGGGAGTGAGAAGGCCTGCCAGTCCGGTAGTTGTATCGGGTCCAGACCAAGTGTGGAGCAGAAGTCCGGGAGACCTGAGGGATCTTTAAGGGTGAGGGGTTGGCCGCTATGCGAGACCTGGAGGGACATCGGGAAACCCCAGCGGTATTTAATATTTTTGTGGCGAAGGGCCTCCGTGAGGGGCTTCAGTATCTTACGTTGCTGAAGAGTGCGCCAGGAAAGGTCTTGGAAAATTTGAATATTGGTTCCTCCAAACTCCAATGCTTCCAATGAGCGAATCTTGCGGAGGATTTCCTCCTTTTGGGAGAAGTAATGGACACGGCAGATGACATCTTTAGGGTGGTCCGTTGCCGCTCCTCTCGGACGTAAGGCCCTATGAGCCCGGTCAAATTCAATTGAGTCATTTGGGTCTAGGTTCAGTATTTCTCCAAAGATTTTGTTGAGAACGTCCATTAGGCCCGACGGGGGGATGTCTTCTGGTAGGCCGCGGACCCGCAAGTTGTTCCTACGTCCACGATTGTCCAGATCGTCTAATTTGCTTTGCGTTGCCCGCAAGTCTAGGGATTGTTGAGTTAGCGTTTCTTGCATGTGAAAGAGCTGGGAATGTACTTCGTCCCTGTCATCTTCTAGTGCGGCAACACATGTGCCTATATGGGTCACATCAGTCTGGACCAGCGATATTTGGGATTGAAGAGATTCGTGGATCCTCGTTTCAAGGGCCTGCATGTCCTGTTTAGAGGGCAATGATTTAACATGAGAGAGGATCTCTGATATTTCACCTCTTAACTGTGTTATGGCGTCCTGAGAGGGCCCTGGTGGGGGGGTTGCGGCCATGCTGGAAGAAGTGGAAGCGGCGTCGTCCGAGGGGGCTTCTGGGGAATCAGCGGATTGTGGAGTGGAAAGAAAGGAGCGTAAGCTCTGTTGGTAGGAGCTGGTGCGAGGCTTTTGAGGGGTTCGGCTTTGAGATCCCTTCCCTCTTTTGCCCATTTAAGAGAAGTGGCTAGGTGGCGGTTACATGTAGGTGAAGCACTGTGTGTCTTAGGGGACGGAGATAAAATCCCCCCGTTAGTGGGGCGGCATGACAGAGGGGGGGCTCACATCTGTCGGCTCCTGGGGGTCACAGTGTGAAAGCGCAAGCTGCTTATGAGCGTTTAGTGAACGTTAATTCTTCCTCACTTTTTTTTTTTTTTTTTCTTACCCTTTAAGCATGTATATTTGTATATTTTTAGTTATTTTTTATTATTATTATTTTTTTATGTGTTATTTTCCCCCTCAACAGGGGCAGCTTAGTGAGAGATCTTAAAAGGGGGCCAGAGGTGTCCAGTGAGCCAGGGGAGGGAGCACCTGGTGAGGGGAGTTGAGGGTGAGAGTGGTTGTGAGAACTGGTTGTGCTGGGAGGCCAGGGGGGATTTCTGCCTGGGTGCCGAGGGGCTGTGCGCTTTGGCTCTGGTAGTCCCCGACCCGCCGTGCAAGGCAAGGGTCAGGGAGCTGCAGTGGGGGAAGCGGAGATCCACTCACGCGTCAGAGTGCCGACCTCCGACCCCCCTCAGGCTGCCGCCGTGTCCTCCATTGGGGGCGATGGGGAGAGCCCGGTATATTACGCGGCAGTCTCAGTCACTGCCCGCTGTGAGTGCGGCGCTGCGGTCGTGCAGGCAGCCGCAGGACGGGTGCACGAAGGGAGCGCCGGGTCGCAGCGCGACCACCGCTGTGCAGCAGCAGCTCGGGAGTGTCACCGGCGGGCGGGGGGGGCGAAGTACCTGGCTGGAGAGTCTACAGCTGGCGGCAGGAGCTCTTCTGGAGCGTCAACCCCGCGGCATCTGGATTGCCTCCGGGGCGGCAGGGAAATAGAGGCCCCGGCCTCCGACCTCAGGTAGGCCGCAATCCGCAGGCGCCTTAAAAAAGGCACCCCGACTCCGCGGCTCGGTCAGTCTGGCGCCGGAGGGAACAGGGGTGGGTGAGGGGTAGCGTGGGGGGTCCTGTGGGCAAGTAGGAACCTGCAGGGGTCAGCCAGGGATGAGATCTAATGGAGCCCAGCAAAAGAGCAGCCTCTGCCGATGGCCGCCAAGCCACGCCCCCTCGCAAATGCATCATATTTTTAATAACACCGTCCATGTTGCCCCTGCCCCTAATATATGTGATATTTATGTTATCCTGGGTATGATTAATGTATATTGAATTAGTGCACAGTACACTGCAGTGTAGAAAGGAAATACAGTTGTGTGTGCATAGCATACAATTACTAACTATACATTATCAATACAATAAAACTTTTATTAGTGTGACTGAAATTTTTTTCTTTTTATACAACTGCGAGCCTGTTGAGCAGTGACAGCAACCTTGTGATCAAAATGGATAAGTGGTTGTAAATTGGAACTTTTAAGAGAGCTTCAACTAGCATTGAAAAGCAAGCTAGACCAGGGTGCAGCGACTGATAGGCCTGTTCTGGTAAAGTTAACACTATTCCAAAAACTCAAAACACCAGTGCTCCTTCAAAGAAGAGAAAATATTGTCATGAATACTTGGGCCTATGGGCGGCACCTGCTGGGGGCGGCAAGCAGTGGCATTATTTTGTTTTCTTTTAAAAATCCTGTTTCGGTTTGACTGCTGTTGAAGACCAGGGACAGATACAGGGGGTCTAGATCCACCCCTGGTAGAGAGACAGACCCGGTGGCTAGCGGAGAAGAGATCCCGGAGCCGCTGATGTCCCTGAGACCTGAGAGACCAGCGAAGATGGCGATGGCCGCAGCTGCAGCTTCCAGGTGGCTGGTGGAAGAGAGACACCCAGCGGCTGGTGGAGGAGGGATCCTGGGACCCGCCGACATCCCCGGGAGATAAGTAAAGATGGTTGCAGGCCGCAGGTGTAGCTTCCAGACTGTTCAATACACTGAAGATGCTGGGAGCCGCTGACAGAGAGGGGGACCTGAGGCCGGGCGGCTGCAGTCAACACTCCCGCAGTTGAAGACAGCAGTGGATGTGGGGATAGGTGCCGCTGAAGATGCTGGGACCCGCTGGAGGATGGGGGCAGTCCGCAGAAGGGGAGGCTTGCCGACAGCCATCTATTGAGCCTAAGTAAGCCCAATGTGTGCGGCTACCCCACCTCTCACTCCCTCCCTTTCTCCCTATCTCCCTTCCTATAATCTGTAGGTGTGTGGGGGGGGTGGGGGTGGGGCAAATAATGGGAAGCCTAAGGGCGGCCAGTCACTTAAATATGGTCCTGCTCACAAGATTGTTTGAATTGAGACCTGAAGTTCAAATTTTTTTTGAAGACCACTCTTGAGTTCAGCTGTAATTTTCATGAAAGTGAATGGCTTCAACAACTTGCGTACGTATCGGATATCTTTTTAGAAATAAATAAACTTAATTTAGGATTATATAACAGTTTCATAACTATCTTTAAGGTTTCTGACAAAATTGACTCTAAATATTGTATCCAAGATATTGGATTTTTGGGAATCTTGTATCAAAAAAGTTTTTTTAAACACTTCACAGTTTCTTATATGAAAATGAGCTGAAATTGTCAAATGAAGTAAAAAGTAGTATAATAGTTCACTTAAAAGAACTTATGGTTTTCCAAAGATAAATACTGCAGAAAATTGGATTTCAAATCCATTCAAGGAATTGTTCTTTCAACAAGCTGAAAAATTATCAGTTTCTGAAAAAGAAAAATTGATTGAACTTTTGACTGATTCATCTTTAGAATCTGATTTAAAAAAAGAAATATCATTGACTTCTGGTCAGCAATGAAAGAAGAGTACCAAGAACTCAGTAACAAAGCAATACAATATGTATTGCCTTTTACAAACGCAGAACTTGTCGAAAGAGCATTCTCCTCTTATGCGTACATTAATAGTAAATATCGCAGAAAGCTTGACGTAACTCCTGATTTGACATTATGGGGGACATTTACCAAAATGGATTCATAGAAAAAAGGTGTATTCGTAGGCAGAAATACACCTTTTTTTTTTTTACGAATTTGTATTTTCGGGATTTACAATCCCAAAAATACAACAATTCGTAGTCCTAAAGATGGAACATTCGTATTTGTATTTACAAATACGAATGTCTACACCATCGATAGGATACGACAGAAATCACCATTCAAAAGAATGGTGGTTTCTGATTTACTAAGCAGCCGTATGGATAATACGGCTGCTAAGTGGTGTAAAACACCCACGCAAATACGACAGGAAAATAGAACACCATTTTCCTGTCGTATTTGCTTTAAGCCTGCACGGATCAGTCAGATCCGTGCAGGCTTCAGTGTAAAAAAAATAGAAAAAAAATTAAATATAAAAAAAAAAACGGCGTGGGGTCCCCCCCACAGCCGTAACCAGCACCAGGCTGACGGAGCCTGGAGCCGGTAATTAAAAATCAGGGAACCCGACAAATAGGGGTTCCCCGATTTTTAACAACCAGCCCCAGGCTCCTGCTCTGGGGCTGGTTCCCAAAATACGGGGGACAAAATGAGTAGGGGTCCCCCGTATTTTAAAAACCAGCCCCAGGCAAAACCAGCCAGCAGGGTAATGCCACAGCCGGGGGGAGACTTTTTATACAAGTCCCCCCGGCCAAAGCATTCATCCCTGTGACCGGTCAGCCTGGCCAGGGGCCCTGGGGGAGTGGGGACCCCCCCAATGAAGTGGTCCCCCCCCTCCAGGACTTACCTGACCAGGCTGAAGCCTGGTACTGTCCCCGATGCCCCTGGGCGGTGGGCATCGGGCTGATTATGGTGTAAAAAAAAAAGATGAAACTATTGTTTTTTACTGTGGCACTACAAGTGCCAGCAAGCCTCCCCAGCAAGCTGGGACTTGGAGAACCACAAGTCCCAGCCTGCTGGGCATTAAAGGGCCCGCTGGCACTTGTAGTTCCACAGTTAAAAAAATAGTACAATAAACACACTGACACAATAATAAAAGTTTAATACACACATTACATACATACAGATACTTACCTTTCTTGATCCCGTAGGTAGCCCTGGTCCTGATGTCCTGTGTCGTCCTCCAGGTCCATGTCGGCTGTCTGCGTCGTCCTCCAGGTCCATGTCGACAGTCCGTGTCGTCCTCCAGGTCCATGGCGGTGTCCGGGTCCGAAGAAATCCATGTTGGAGCTGTGGAAGGAAATCCTACTCACCTGGTCCTGCGCTGAAGAAGTCTTCTCTTGATCCGACGTAATCCAGGTAATGTTGAAGCTGTCGCCGGTCCCCGCTGTCTCCGCTGTCTCTGCATCGCGCTGAGGAGAGATGCTGAGATGGATTTCCTTCCACAGCTCCAACATGGATTTCTTCGGACCCGGACACCGCCATGGACCTGGAGGACGACACGGACCGTCGACATGGACCTGGAGGACGACGCAGACAGCCGACATGGACCTGGAGGACGACACAGGACATCAGGACCAGGGCTACCTACGGGATCAAGAAAGGTAAGTATCAGTATGTATGTAATGTGTGTATTAAACTTTTATTTTCATTGTGTCAGTGTGTTTATTGTACTATTTTTTTAACTGTGGAACTACAAGTGCCAGCGGGCCCTTTAATGCCCAGCAGGCTGGGACTTGTGGTTCTTCAAGTCCCAGCTTGCTGGGGAGGCTTGCTGGCACTTGTAGTGCCACAGTAAAAAACAATAGTTTCATCTTTTTTTTTACACCATAATCAGCCCGATGCCCACCGCCCAGGGGCATCGGGGACAGTACCAGGCTTCAGCCTGGTCAGGTAAGTCCTGGAGGGGGGGACCCCTTCATTGGGGGGGGTCCCCACTCCCCCAGGGCCCCTGGCCAGGCTGACCGGTCACAGGGATGAATGCTTTGGCCGGGGGGACTTGTATAAAAAGTCTCCCCCCCGGCTGTGGCATTACCCTGCTGGCTGGTTTTGCCTGGGGCTGGTTCTTAAAATACGGGGGACCCCTACTCATTTTGTCCCCCGTATTTTGGGAACCAGCCCCAGAGCAGGAGCCTGGGGCTGGTTGTTAAAAATCGGGGAACCCCTATTTGTCGGGTTCCCTGATTTTTAATTACCGGCTCCAGGCTCCGTCAGCCTGGTGCTGGTTTCGGCTGTGGGGGGGACCCCACGCCGTTTTTTTTTCCATTTATTTTTATTTTTTTTACACCTTGCAGCCTGCACGGATCTGACTAATCCGTGCAGACTGCTACAAATAATTCGTATTAGCGGCCGTATATACGGCCGCTAATACGAATTCCTACGACATCGGTGGGTTACAAAGCAGTCGTATCTGACTGCTTTGTAAATGACCCTCCGGAACACGACTTTGCATACGACTGAAACAGTCGTATGCAGTCGTAGGGAAAATACTAATACGAAAAACTCGGTTTTTCATATTAGTAAATTTCCCCCTATATCTGTCTTCATTTGATCCTGATTTTAAAAAACTCAGCTCTATGAAACAAGCTCAAGGATCACATTAAAATGATTAAGAGCCATGTTTCAAGACATGTATATCAAGGTAAAAATTGCTTTAATACTGTTTTTATTTGTTTTTAAGCAATTTGTTTAAGGCTGCTATAAAGAAAAAAAATTATAATAAAATGTAAAATCAAAACTAAAAGTCTATAAATACCAATAAAGAGTTGTTTGGTTATTAAGCTACCTGATAGTGTGTACACATGGGGCGATATGGCTTCCGATGTTGCCGATATAGTGAACATCGGAAGCCATATTGCATGCAGATCGCATGCTTTTTTAGGGCTTGCGAGCCTGATGCGCTGCCGATGCGTGCTCCCATGTGAGCGCGAATTGGCAGTGAAATAGAGAGGGCAGCCAAGACCATATAGTGCAGATCTGCACTATATAGTCTAAATTGTGGCACTCCATGCATGCCATGCGATGCGAGTCCCGAAGTGATCTGATAGTATCGGGACTCACATCTCACGGCATATCCTGCCGTGTGTACACACCATAAGAATATTACTTACCAAACAAAACAAATGTTGTTTCGTGTGGAGGAATGGGTGGGGAAGATTTGACACAAGGAGGTACTCATAAATGAAAAACCTAATCAAGAGGTACAGGAGAGAAAAAAAGGTTGGGAACCGCTGTCCTAGGGGTAGAACTGAGGGGTAGATGTATGAAGCAGTGATAAGGGAGGAAAAGTGAGCCAGAGGAGAAGTGGCCCATGACAACCAATCAGCTGCTATGTATAATTTTCTATTATGCAAATTATAGATGTTACTTCAGTGCTGATTGGTTGCCATGGGCCACTTCTCCTCTTACACAGCACCTGGTGTTGAGGCCCATTTATCATAGTAAAGTTTTCAGGGGTTCGCTCCAAATTTTAACCCTTTGAGTGCTTTTAGTGAATTTGTCAAATTTGGTGTGAAAAAGCAAAGTTTTTTTTTCATCATAATGACCTGTAATGTTTCCCTTATATAGGAAATATAATATTTTCTTACACACCATTTTTTAGTTGAATTTATATAACAAATGTGAGCGATGCTGGCATTTTTAGCAGATCTTTGTACATCTCTCACAGAGATGTTGGCCCTCAATGGGGTTGAGCAACACCTGAATGTAAGAAGGAGGGATTACAGCAGGTATCTCCAATAGAGCTTTCTATGAGGAATGCGATGCTACCAGATGTATCACTATCAGGAATGCGGAAGCCCGTTGTAACCTACAGATCGGGGAATGTAGTTCCGGCAGGGTTCCTCAGGAGCCCTCGGCTGTAAACGGCCGCTGTGCAACGTGGTCTGGCCGACCCTGCATGCTTAGCACCCCTGGCAGTCATTACAGCATATTGCATGGAGTGGACCCAGGTGCTGGAAACATCCAGTCAATAACATCGCATATTGAAATGTGATGCTGGGCAGTAAGATCTAGATCAGATCACATTCAATACGTGATCCATAAAAAGGGGCCCCTAATCATTTAAAGCTTGATTTTATTGGACCATAGTGATATACTGTAATACTCCTGTTTTTCTAAACCTATGGACCCTGTAGTGCTGAAGTCAAACACTTGGTGGTGCTGTAGAGTGCAAGGAGGCAGTCAGGCAAGTGAAAAGAGACTTGGGGGGTGATTCAGATTGGCTCAGTAAGTAGCGTAAATGTACTGCTTACCGAGTGGGGAAACGCCACCTGCTGGGCGAAAGAACCCCCCTTCCCAGAGCAAATGGCCATATTTGGATGCGGCAGTACAAATCATTTGATGGTCGCGGACCTTCAAATGATTTTTACCCCGCTCGAAGATAAAACAGGCGCTGACATCATCCGGCAGCCCTGTGCAGGCTTCGCCACGACTTTGTTTTCATGAGGACGCCCATTTTTTTTCTGGGCACACCCACTGTTTTTTTGTGGCCATGACCAGAAAACAATGAGTGTCCCCTTGCGCCAGCCCCCGGGATACGGTCGTATTGTCGACACCACTTAGGTCGACAGTCATTAGGTCGACACCGTTGGGTCGACAGGTGCCTAGGTCGACATGGGTGAAGGTCGACAGGTGTCAATGTCGACATGGAACCAGGTCGACATGGGTCTAGGTTGACACAGCGTTAGGTTGACATGGGTTAGGTTAACAGGTCAACATCGTTTTTTTTTACTGTTTTTTGAGCCGACATGTGCCAACAGGCGGTATTTCATGCCCTACCATCCACGAGGGGCTGCGGTTGACTTCCAACTGTGTCGACATTCGGGTCAAAAAAACAGTTAAAAAAACGGTACTTATATGTTAGTTGGGCGCCCACTAAGCTATTTGCTTAGTTTTCCGCGTCCCCTCACGGGGCTCGCTACGCTCGCCACACTTCCGGCTCAGTGGCTATGGATATTGGGGGTATGTGCGTACTAACTATAGTGGGCGCCCAACTAACATATAAGTACCAAAAAAATCATGTCGACCTTCCAACCTGTCGACCTAACCCATGTCGACCTAACGCTGTGTCCACCTAGACCCATGTCGACCTTGTCCCATGTTGACCTTGACACCTGTCGACCTTCACCCATGTCGACCTAGACACTTGTCGACCTTGCCACCTGTCGACCCAACGGTGTCAATCTAATGACTGTCGACCTAAGTGGTGTTGACAATACGATCCACACCCCCTGCCCGCCCACTGTCCGCCTCCTCTGTGCATTCCCACAGCGGCCCTGCACATGCGTATTTTCACCAATACGCATGTGCAGAGCCACACTATTGGTCGCGGTTGGCCAAGCTGAATCACCCCTTGTTGTGCACAAGTGGAGTTGGAGATGATGAGGAGTCAGTGAGGCACTAACAGTATTTACAAAATATATATTGTCAAGGGGCTCAGACCATCGCATCACACGGTGGGCCCTTCATGCCCCAGTCCGGCCCTGCACATACAGTGGGCACAGCAAGACAAGCAGTGGTGACAGGAGGGGGAGTCCAACCTGCTTCAAATTACCTGTGCCCCCCGAATGCTTAATCCAGCCCCAGATATAATGTACTGTTCTAGATGATGTGACATATGTATCATACTTTGTCTATTTATTTATGGTGCTCTGATTTTTTCAAAAAGTTTAACGCTTTCTCTGCATTACAATAACATAAATGTCTAGCTTTAAATATTCTTTAATCTTCATGATGAAGTATTTGTTTGGAGATATAATGACCAATTTAAGGGACCTCTCGCAGGCGGACATATTTATTTGAAAAACAATAGAAAATCTTTAATTGTACATAGATTCATTATGAATTTTGACTTATGAATAAAAAATTAATTATTATTGTTTTTTGTATTTTTATCTGTTCTAGGCTAGTAAGGATGTCTACAGAGCTTACTATCTAGATCCTTTCCCTTATTTGTATGAAGGTGGCAATACACTACCGCGACTATCTATAGTTGATGTCACAGGTGATTTTCCCTTGAACTTCACAGCAGCTTCCCTGGAGTCCTGTACTTAAGATTATTTACACAATTACTAATTTTCGCTTACAATTTACTCACTATGAGCCAGATGTAGCAATCTTCAAAGAGTGAAAAATGACAGGTAGGAGCTGATTGGCTGGTTGTTTATCATTCTCCACTGTATCACTTTGGAAGCGTAAAACATATGGCCCTATATATCTTAAGCTATGGGCGGTATTCAATGAGCTGAATCGTTGGTCACAGCGATTCAGTTTTTTCATTCGCCAGCCAATCGCCGGTTTTTTGCTGCCAATCGCCATGCATGGGGAATCGTGGGGAGTCGCCGAGTCACCCTATTCAACGTGGCTGAGAATCGCCGGCCCTAACGGCGATTCTCAGCCAACCCTGCGTTTCCCTAAACAGCTTCATTAATGTCGTCAGTGTTTAAAAAATTGCAGTGAAATGCAAGAAAAATGCAAATTACCCTGAATAAACGCTTCCAATACAGCAGACGGCAAAATCTGGGTAATCTGCACAAAGGCCAAACGAAGGAGTGAGGTGGGGAGGAGAATCATGGGTAAGTGAGGTGCACCATGGGTAAGAACAGTGCTTTGTGGGAGAAAAAAAAATACCTCAAAAAATTAAATATATATTTGTATAGCACTTCTACGACCATCACATCACACAAGGGCAGCAAATAATAATACATTACACTTGCACAGTTAAATAGAACACTTAAAACCAATTATTTGACATGTTCCTATAAAAGTTCACCAGAAAAAGATGACGAGGGACACTCGGTGAGGAACGGCGATATGTAACAAGAAAAAGGAATCGCCAACTTCTCATTGAATACACTTTTGGCGATTCCCCTCGACTACCGTCGATTCCCCATGCAAAATCCTATAGACGAAAAACGGCGATTTGTAGAGAATAACATTTGGCGATTGGTGCTTCATTCACCGGTCCTCATCGGCGATTATAGGTCATTGAATAGGGTGATTCGCATTAGGAGCTCCAAAAATCACCGTCAGACACGAAAAAAACACAGAATCGCCATAAAACTTGGCGATTCTGGCTCATTGAATACCGCCCTATGTCTTATGCTGTAGATCGCATAAGATGGATTCAGTATGAAATCCCGGCGGTCGGGATCCCGGCGTTCAAAATCCCGACGCCGGTATCCTGACCGCCGAAATCCCGACAAGGGGGGGACGTGGATCGCCCCCCCCCCCTTGCGGGCTCGCTGCGCTCGCCACGCTAATTTATTCTCCCTCCAGGGGTGTTGTGGACACCCACGGAGGGAGAAAGTGTCGGGATTTCGTCTGTCGGGATTCCGGCGTCGGGATTCTGAACGCCGGGATCCCGACCGCCGGAATTTTAACTGCATCCCCATAAGATATGTGTACAGCACAGCACACACATTCGAGACTCACCAGTTTTCTGAAGATTCCTTCTAAATTGAAATAATGGGCTGGTCAGTCAGGTGATTAATTCTTCATGGTTTTTTGTGTCAACGTCGACACCTGAGCTCGTGGATCTCCAATTAGTATATTGGGCCCCCTTGCACTGCTCACTTCACTCACTATGCTTCACCGTTCACAATCAGAGTTCACGTGAATGGTTAAGTATGAAAAAGTTTAAGAAAATTAAAGTATCAACAAAAAAAACTCATGTTTTCCATTTGCTTGTGTCAACCATTTGACCATGTCGACCATGGGCCAAATTCGGAGGCCGTTAGGACTTTTTTTTTTTTTAAATGAGCAATCATTTAAAAGGTGAAAGTATACCCGAGTTTGACAACCTGCACGGCCTCCGAACTCAAAGGCTATTCTTACAATTAGCCACATATATATGTTGACCATATGCTGTTGACCTAAAGTGCTACGACTTAGACATTGGGGGTTATTCTAGTTCACTCGCAAAGGCACAGTCACTCTCTTATGGACAAAACCATGTGCATTGCAGGTGGGGCAGATGTAATGTGCAGAGAGAGTTAGATTTGGTTGGGGGATGTACTTCAAACTGATATCTATATTGCAGTGTAAAAATAAATCAGCCAGTATTTACCCTGCACAGCAACAATACAACACCCAAATGTAACTCTCTCTGCACATGTTACATCTGCCCCACCTGCAGTGCAGTATGGTTTTGTCCACAAGAGCGTGATTGTGCCTTTGCGAGTGAACTAGAATAACCCACATTGTCTGTCAGCCATCCGGCTATAGTAATTGCCCTATTTACACAGTGTGCAGTTATGTGTCATGTACAGAACAGAGAATAATGTCTTGACAGTTAATTTAAAGAAAATGCAAAAGTCAAATTTTCCATATAAAATGTAATAAAATACAAACACAAACATCAAAATACACATTGAAATGAAATACATCTGTTGTTTTTTCCACTATTCCAAAATTAAATGGGAATCTTCTTTCCTGCAGTAGTCCAAGGGGAAATCTTTTTTAAGGAATGCAAAATGTCTCATACTGTATTATAGCCCAATATGTTTTCTTCAGAAAATAATTCACATACAATGTACTGTAGATCAGGTGTGGCCAAACAGGTCCTCGAGATCTACCAATGGTCCACATTTCCCAGGTCAACTAGCTGGTTCACATCTGTAGTCATTACTAACTGTCACATTTCCCAGATCACCTAGCCGGTGCACAACTGTAGTCATTACTAAATGTCACATTTCTCAGGTCACCTAGCTGGTGCACAGCTGTAGTCATTACTAACTGTCACATTTCCCAGGTCACCTAGCTGGTGCACATCTGTAGTCATTACTAAATGTCACATTTCCCAGATCACCTAGCTGGTGCACACTTGTAGTCATTACTAACTGTCACATTCCCAAGATCACCTAGCTGGTGCACAGCCGTAGTCATTACTAACTGTCACATTTCCCAGACTCCCCAGCCGGTGCACAGCTGTTGTTATTACTAACTGTCACATTTCCCAGATCAGCTAGCTGGTGCACAGCTGTAGTCATTACTAACTGTCACATTTCCCAGCTCACCTAGCTTGTGCACAGTTGCAGTCATTACTAACTGTCACATTTCCCAGATCACCTAGCTGGTGCATCTCCACTCCCCTCCTTCCAACCCCTGTCCTCATTTTACCCCACCACTGCCTCTGAAGTCCACTCTATCCTTCAATCCGCTTCTCCCTCCACCTGCTTGCTCGATCCTATCCCCTCCAATATTATCCATCGTCTCAGTCCGTCAGTCTGCTCTCACCTGGCTCACCTCTTTAATCTTTCCCTATCCTCTGGGATCTTCCCTTCCTCCTTCAAACATGCTCTTGTCTCCCCAATTCTCAAAAAAACTAATCTGGACCCCAACTCTCCATCCAACTACAGGCCCATCTCCCTCCTCCCTTTTGCCTCCAAGCTCCTAGAACATCTGACCTATAATCGTCTCCTAAGCCACCTTACTGCCAACTCCATTCCCCCATTCTACGACAGCTGTCATCCTATGGCAAAGCAGATAACTGCGGCAGTGAAAGCTATGTTGGTGTTAGATGTGCATCCGGTATCCGCCATAAATGGAGTGGGATTTAGACGATTGATAGAGGTATTGTGTCCCGGGTACCAAATCCAGTGGCGTAACTACTGTAAGGCAGCCCCAGCTTCCGCTTGGGGGAGCAAGCCACAGTGGGGTCTATGTGGGCACCAGCACCCGCTGGATGCACTGACATTCTGCTACCTTCCACTGCCCACTGGATGAGCACCAGAGTCATCTGCAGCGCGTGCGGCCATGGAGATGACAAATCCCCCCACTGATTCAATTGACTGTACACAGAGCCAGCTATTGGCTACTGTGTACAGAATGGGCGGGATGATGGGTGTGCTGGGGCGGCCTGGGATGCGTCGGAGCCAGGGGAAGCAGCAGTGTCTGCTGGTCTCTTCCTCTCTCTTGCTTCAGCTTCTCCGTTATGGCAACACATATTACGCCACTGACCAAATCCCATCTAGATTCCACTTCACTAGGCAGGCGATACCCAGGATGTACAGAAAAAGTGTCCTCAGTGCCCTGAAAAATGCAGTTGTGCCCACTTAACCACGGACATGTGGACAAGTGGTACAGGGCAAACTAAGGACTATATGACTGTGGCAGCCCATTGGGTAGATGCATCACCTTCCACAGCAGCAGCACCAATAGCATAATCTCCGAAGCGCCAACTCGTTCAAGACAGGCAACACTGTTATCTTCTAGAGGGGCTAGGAAAAAGTTAGCAAGTATGGACTAAGTCATGGGACATATCCTATGATGCACAGTGGCGCATGCAGAAGGTGTGATGGCATGACATTGTGGCAGGTGTGGATGTCTCTCCTACACTCCTAGAATCCATTGACATGGTCAAATGGTCAATGCAAGCAATAGATTAACATGACATTGACTATGGTCAACACAGGAAAAACAAGCTTTTTTAGGATTCTTCAAATTATATCACATGAAAAATCGTAACAAAGAAATAGTCACCCCCCAAAAAAAGTTTTTTATGTTATTTGGGTGTCACTTTGTATGTTGACTTATTGACTTTCTATACTTTGGCGGTAGTAAATGTAACTGTATAATGGTCGCTAATATAGACGTTGATGCTATTGAAGCTTTATCCAAAAGCAGCTACTGGCTCCAGCATCCCCAGAAAATGGGCTGACGCCCCCTCCCATCTGCAGTCATTGTAACGCCCAATTAGCGCAGCTTTCAGTGGAATAACACACGTACTGTATACACCTCTCCCTTATGAAATACGGCTGCTTTGTGCCAGAGGCTTCTCACATGAAAGAGTTTTCAGAAGCTTTCTGGATGCTTTGTAGAATACATTTTGGAGCGGGCAGACAGCGCTACAGGGATTTCCTGAATAAATGATATCACGCAACCTTACATCTGGACAGTGCACACAAGTCGGGGAATTAAACCGTTATCATTATTTTTTCATCAAAAACAATAGGCGCAGGTTCTGCTTTATCAAGGGAAACAATTGGAAAGTTTTTCGAGCCGGCAGATTTGTTGGCAAGACAAACTCATTCTGGCACAAACTTTGTTGTCATGAGTGGGAAAGTCATAAATAAACTGGTACACCAGCGTCTGCGGAGGACACAATCAAAGGACTGTGCAGATCGGCAAAGTTTAAAAGTAAATAACACAATAGGTTTATAGAGCTAGTAAATGGCAGCATGTACTATGGACACTATAATGTGTTCTATGTTATAGGTTACTAATAGGGAAAGTATTATATAAAAACACAGCAAAATCACACTATCACATGCCTTCCGTCTGACCCATTTTCAGCTGCACAGACCCAATCTGAGAATTCCATCCAGCCGTCTGGGGATGCGTTGTCCCCGGCAACTGAAGATATATATCCCACTAATGCTCGTTTAACATACTGGGCCAGATTCTCCAAGCTTCAAAAGTGATAAAATCCAGAGTGATAAACAGCCAGCCAATCAGCTCCTACCTGCCATGCCACAGACTGTGTTTGAAAAATGTCAGATAGGAGCTGATTGGCTGGCTGTTTATCACTCTCAATTTTATCACTTTTGAAGCTTAGAGAATCTGGCCCACAGTAACACACAAAGAAATGTGCTTAATGCATGGTGTTGTGAGTGCCGACTTTGAGATCCTTTTACCATAAAAATATGGTAAAAGGATTTCAAACTCGGCACCGCCGAACCGGAAGTGACAATGGCACACTTCCATTCACGGGTGACCGCTAGCGCTCATTCCAGCTATAAACACCAGCCCCAGGTGGATGCCAGTCACTGCACCCAGGAAGAAGAGCACCCAGATGCTCGAAACGCGTTGGTAGTGACTGGCATTCACAACCTGACTAAGGATCCAGCCCAGTGCTAAGGTATTTGGAGCCAAAAGCAGGGTGCGCATTCTGGACTGCATCCTGCACTATTCCATCCTTGCTGGCTCTAAATACCCTTAGGGGTAAGAAGACCGACCTATTTTATATATGTTTTTATAAAAATCGTATTTTTATTTTTTTATATTTATGCATCAATAAACCTTGTCGAATTTGTAACTCCTGGCGCCCCTCTCAATTGTCACATCCACTTTCCACAATTCTGTCAAACCTTAAGGTCTGAGGGTGACCTTAGTGACATTTGGTAGGCAGTCGGAATAGGAGCGCAGGACCGAGATCCTCCAAAAAAATCACAAATCACAGTGTCAGTTACATATCATGTCCTCAGTAGTGCTGCTCCAGATATCTCCAGTAGTGCTAGTTACATATCATGACCTCAGTAGTGCCAGTTACATATCATGTCCTCAGTAGTGCCAGTTATAGATGTCCTCAGTAGTGCCAGTTACAGATGTCCCAGTACTGCCAGGTACATATCATGTCCTCAGTAGTGCTGTTACAGTTGTCCCCAGTTGTGCCATTGACAGATGTCCTCAGTAGTGCCAGTTACAGATGTCCTCAGTAGTGCCAGTTACAGATGTCCTCAGTAGTGACAGTTACAGATGTCTCGAGAAGTGACAGGTACATATCATGTCATCAGTAGTTATGTTACAGTTGTCCCCAGCGGTGCCAGTTACAGATGTCCTCAGTAGTGCCAGGTACATATAATGTCTCTAGTAATGCTGTTACAGATGTCCCCAGTAGTGCCAGATACAGATGTCCTCAGTAATGCCAGTTACATATCATGTCCCCAGTAGTGCCAGTGACAAATCATTTCCTCAGTAGTGCTGTTACAGATGTCCCTAGTAGTGCCAGATTCATGTCATGTCCCCAGTAGTGCTGTTACAGACGACCTCAGTAGTGCCAGTTACAGATGTCCTCAGTAGTGCCAGTTACAGATGTCCTCAGTAGTGCCAATTACATATCATGTCCCAGTAGTGCCAGTTACATATCATGTTCCCAGTAGTGCCAGGTACATATCATGTCTCCAGTAGTGCCAGTCACATATCATGCTCCCGGTAGTGCTGTTACAGATGTCCCCAGTAGTGCCAGTCACATATCATGTCCCCAGTAGTGCCAGTTACATATCATGTCCCCAGTAGTGCCAGGTACATATCATGTCCCCAGTAGTGCCAGTCACATATCATGTCCTCAGTAGTGCTGTTACAGATGACCCCAGGTGCCAGTCACATATCATGTCCCCAGTAGTGCTATTACAGATATCCCCAGTAGTGCCAGTCACGTATCATGTTCCCAGTAGTGCTATTACAGATATCCCCAGTAGTGCTTTTAGCAAGAAAACATTTTTTTTTTTTTTCACTTTCTGGAATGTATGGATTTCAGAAAAATTTGGATAATGGATATTTGGATAAGGGATACTCAACCTGTATAAGTATATGGATATTGTATAAGTTAGTATAATATATGTGGAGGGTGAAGCTGATAGAATAATAGTTATTAGAAATATTGATGTTTGTAGCACTGAAAAAGAATATTTTTTTTAGCATACAGAAACACAGAAAGAAATGTGCTTAATACATGGTGCTGTGAGTCAGCAATAATGTGCTTGTGCTAATACTTGTGCTGGGGTCTAATCTGCAGAATACAGAACACTACTCCACCCACTGTAGCTGTACTGAGCACATTGCACACTTCTCACGAACGTCTGATGGTATCAAGGGCCCCTTAGTAAATACAGCTCAAGAAGTTACTCACAGCTAAGACGGAGGTTGGACTATTGGCCCTATTCAGACCTGGTAGCTGGGCTGCGTATGTTCAGAGCCCATTGCTTTTCGGCAGCACTCCTAGAAAACACTGGGGTTCCACCTACAAATTTCCCCCGTCTGTCAATCAACTTGTGAACAGATATCTATCCATCGCTGGCTTTGTTGGCAAGGACGGCTTGTGCATGCGCACTGTGGACCGTGGTCATGAGACGTTGTTCGATAATCGCTCGGGCTGCAAATCCACAGCGAATGGGTCTGAATCGGGCCTTAGCAGACAGGCTTTTTTGAATTCTAGAAACTTTTAACCAACCATAATGGACTTGTCCAAAGCGCTGTCAATCAAAGGCAAATGATAATTGGTGTCTTTAAGCGATGCTATCTGTTTATTTGTTATCAATTAGACCACAGGCAGCTGCACCATCGCTAACTGTTTATTTCTGTTCTAGTTCTTGGCCGTGATTTCTGTTCTAATCTTTTACCATTCTATTCAGCCCTTATTTCCCAGAAGTATTAACCTTTGACTATTTTATCCTGTCCTGTTTCCTGTTCCTGCTTCTCCTGTCCTGTGTAATAAACTACACTCACTATTATATTGGGTAGACCTGATTGTTTGCAGCCCATAGAAATTGTGAGAAATTTGCTGATTTCTCATTTTTTTTAAATAATATTTTTTATATTGGGCTCAATCTGGGGCAGAGGTAGCGTGTTGCTGGGTACGTAGCTGTGCCCTCCTCTATGAAACGCCCTACTCAAGTGTATACCAACCATGCCTACATACTCTGCACCCCCTCCTCCTTACATACTATTCTGCTACCATAGGTTACTTGCCAGCCTGGGATTTGGCAGCCTGTGCTAACCCCTCCCACACACCCCAAAGACCATGCCCAGACCCCTCTGGCCAGCTGCTTGTGGCTACTAGAGTCTTCTACCCCAGACTGGCCATAGTTTTGTAGGGACTGGTGAGCTTATATGTGCCTGTACTGGTGTTTATAGTGCAGATAGATACATAGGCAGAACTCTAGGAGGCAATGAAGTCATCTGCCACCGGGCTTCTGCTCCCAAGTGGGCACCTCTCCTCCCCTGCAAGTTTAAATCACTTAATTGAAAGCCATTGATATCGCTTCTGTGGCTGAGTTCTGAAATATATACAGTACTAGGTGATTCATCGCGCCCTACGGGCGCTCTTCACACCGTCGTAAGGGGCTGCGCCCCCTTAATTTGTGAACGTTTGTATGAGAAATATGGTTAGAATTGTATGAAAGATGCCCTGTATTGCAACTTAGGTGTCCGCGAATCGCGGGAGGGGGGTCGCGGAGGGTGCCGCGAATTGCAGGAGGGGGGGTCGCGGGGGGCGCCGCGAATTGCAGGAGGGGGGTTGTGGGGGGGTGGATGCTGCGAATCGCGGGAGGGGAGGGATTGCAGAGAATCGCGGGAGGGGGGTTACGGGGGCGGGGGTTGCAGCGAATCATGGTAGGGGGGTCGCGGGGGGTGTGCCGTGAATCACGGGAGGGGGGGTCACGGGGTGGGGTGCCGAGAATCGCGGGGGAGGTGTGTGTGTGTGTGCCGTGAATCGCGGGAGTGGGGGTTGTGGGGGGGGGGGGTGACGCAAATCGCCACAAGAAAAAAATCAACACAGAAAGGTCAACACATGTAAATGTTGACATAAGTGTGGCACTTCATTGGTATCCATGTCGACACATGAGAATGAATATGAAAATATTCAAAAAATGAAAAGAAAAACTTCAAAAACTCATGTCAACCTTTTTCATTGTCGACCATAGCCATGTCAGTGTTTTCCCATGTGCAATTTTAATTCTGGAGCTGCCGCGAATCACGGGGGGGTGCCGCGAATTGCGGGAGGGGGGGTCGCGGGGGTGGGTGCCGCGAATCGCTGGAGGGCGGGGGTTCACAGGGGTTCCGGTGGGGGGTTGCCGCGAATTGCGGGAGGTGTGGGGTCACGGGGGTTGCCGCGAATCGCGGGAGGGGGGGTTGCGGGGGGGGTGTGACGTGAAACGCCACAAGAAAAAATCAACACAGAAAGGTCAACACATGTAAATGTTGACATAAGTGTGCCACTTCATTGGTGTCCATGTCGACACATGACAATGAATATGAAAATATTCAAAAAATGAAAAAAAAAACTTCAAAAACTCATGTCAACCTTTTTCATTGTCGACCATAGCCATGTCAGTGTTTTCCATGTGCAATTTAATTCTGGAGCTGCCGCGAATCACGGGGGGGTGCCGCGAATTGCGGGAGGGGGGGTCGCGGGGGTGGGTGCCGCGAATCGCTGGAGGGCGGGGTTCACAGGGGTTCCGGTGGGGGGTTGCCGCGAATTGCGGGAGGTGTGGGGTCACGGGGGTTGCCGCGAATCGCGGGAGGGGGGGTGCGGGGGTGTGTGACGTGAAACGCCACAAGAAAAAATCAACACAGAAGGTCAACACATGTAAATGTTGACATAAGTGTGCCACTTCATTGGTGTCCATGTCGACACATGACAATGAATATGAAAAAATTAAAAAAATTAAAAATAAATCTTCAAAAACTCATGTCAACCTTTTTCATTGTCGACCATAGCCATGTCAGTGTTTTGCATGTGCCATTTAATCCTGGGGCTGCTGCGAATTGCGGGGGGGGGGGGGGGGGGTGCCGCGAATCGCGGGAGGGGGGTCGCAGGGGGGGGGGTGCCGCTCCGAATTGCGGGAGGGGTCATGGGGGGGTTCTTTTGCAGCGAATCGCGGGAGGGGGGGTCGCGGGGGGTGGTTTTTGCTGCGAACCGCGGTAGGGGGGTCGCGGGGGAGCGGGGGGGGCGCGGGGGGGGAGGTTTTGCCGCAAATCGGCGGGAGGGGGGCGCTCACCTGGTGGCTGTGGAGTAGCAGTGGTGGGCAACATGGGAAGGCAGTGGGTGTCTGGCACTGTCTGTGGGCTCACTGGGCTGGTTCTCTGTCACATACCTCCCAACATGACCCTCTCCAGGAGGGACACAATGCTCTGTTTCTAGACTTCCCATAATGTATGATTGCCATCACCTGTTTTAACAGGTTAATTTCTCAGAAAGGTGTTCAGCACAGATGAAGGCAATCACACATTAAGAGGAAAGTCCAGGAACAGAGCGTTATAGACACAGACACCCACTTTGAGTGACAGATGTAGCCAAATATATAGGAGATGTGTTCTCACTATATTTATACTTCCTAATCTCAGATTAACTTATTACACCACAAAGACAGCCCACTAATGAAAACAACTACTTTTTTGTTTTCTGTGACATATAAAGAACTCTCAATACAACTGCAGTAAAGCTACATTTATTTAAATGACTGCAAAGCAAAATTTGTTTATATCAGTCTGTTTCTACCCAGTTTGTTTTATCACTGTTGTTTCCAATTGTAAAGCGCAACAGAATAAGCTGCGCTATATAAGAAACTATAGACCAGTAGTCAATTGTAGAGCAAAGAAAAAAATAATTAGTTCATATGTAAAACTTAATATTACTATTATGCCCAGTCTAGCAGCAATTACATTATCCGGTGATCGTAACTTCCCCTTGGGAGTGATATATCGGGTTCTAACAGTCATTTTTCAAACATAACCCATAACATGGAAGTTAGGAGCTGATTGGCAGATACTTCAGGGTTGCCTACCTTCACAGAATAGCCAGGAGGGTCTCGGAAATTGGGTCACCCTCTCGGCCCCCCGGAATGTGGCCATTCTACCTCGACACACCCGCCCCCCCCCCCCCCCCCCCTCGACAGGAGGGTCCGTGGGAGCAAATGATGCGAATTGCCTCTTTGTAGGCATGCCCCCCGACTATGCAATGCCTGAAATACCGGCATTGCACGGCGGGTGGGGGGCGTGGCCACAAAGATGCAATCATGCTGACCACCACTCTGGATGATTTGCCGGCCGCCCCGCCCCCACCCCACCCCATCAGCGGCCCAGCCCCCCCCCCCCCCCCCCCGCGCCTCACTGAACTGCTGCCTTCTCCTAGAGGGGGCAGCCAGAAAGTAGGCAACCCTGTGATACTTTATCACTCTCCATTTTATCACTTTTCAAGCTTAGTATATCTGGCCCAAAAATGTGGTATTCTAAGTACCCTTGTCCCTTGTCATATAATAACATTTTAAAAATAGAAACAATTACAGTATATTGTTACTGCTTTTTAGTTTATCCTATGCAATCTACACATTATCCTCGGCCTTATTTAGTATGGTATTCACCTTAATGTATGGCTCTGTATTGTGTGTAACAGTCTCTCCAGATCCTCAGTTCTCTATTGCTATATATATGATTATGCAAGAAGTAATTAACTTTGTCTGAGTTATTATTTTAGGAATTTTCCTATAACTGAGGAATGTTATAGCCCAGGACGCTTTCTTCTGTTTGACTGCCGGTGTAAGCCCGGTATACAGTATATGGCTCCTTTACCTTGGTAGGATGTGTTGCGTATTATCTTTGTAAGACTCTTTTTGTATTTCTTTTTGGATTTTTGGTGTGTTATACATTATTTTAAAAGACTAGTATCTACTGCTAAACATATATACTGCACTAAGGGTAATAGCGGGTACACACTGTGAGATGCACTATATTTCTATTCCACTTACAGAAGCAAAATCGAATAGAAATCGAATAGAAATCGAATGCATATCAAATGCTTTTATTAGCATTCGATGCAGATTCGATCCCAATGTGCGCTCCGTGTAGTGGAAATTGAATCCAAAAAAAGTCTTGGCAGGCAAAACTATCAAGTGGATATCTAATAGTAGATAGTGCCAATCTAATAGAGGGTATATGAGACTGAGATGTTCACTATTTTTCTATTCAATTTTACTTATAGAAGCAAAATGTAACCGATATTGAATGCTTTTAGCAGAATTTGATGCAAAGTCGATCCCAAAGCACATTCACATTTAGTGGAAATCGAAAAGAAAATAGTTTTGCCAGGCAAGACTATATAGTAGAAATTGGATGGCGAATCAAATACCAGATCTAACCTTAATAGTAGATAGTGCCAATCTAATGTGTTCACCACTGCATTCAATTCGATCCAAATTCGATTTCAATCTCCTGCCTGAAAGATCAGGGACACTATGAGATCAAATTGGAATCGAATGCACATCGAATAGTAAATCGAATGGGAAATAGTGGAAATCGAATGGAGTGGAAAAAAACCCGTCAGAACAGGTCGAATAGGCCAAATCTAATTGAAATTAAATCAAAAACGGAATCGAACTGTGTGTACTCACTATATATATGAGATCACTGTGAATTAGGGATGTACAGATACTGAATTACCTGGATTGACCAGATCTCAAAACAGGATCATATTGGCTATCCAGCTGTCACATGTTTTGGAGCCAATAAGATCATACTTACCTACTTTGGAAAACTACAGTAGTTTCAGGGAGATTATAGTTGGAAATAGAATTTTGCACAGTGCCCCACTGAGGGGGTGTGTCATGCTCCACCCAAATGGCGTGTGCAGTTCCATATATGGAGAGATTGTGAAAAGAGATTGTGGACGTGGTACCTAGAAGCGTGGCTGTGTACTGCTACATCTGAGAGGAAGCTTTTAAAATGACTTATATCCTAATGTAGATGAGCCCAAAGCAGTTAGTAAGAGCTACTATACTTGGTAAAGTGCTGGGAAATGGTGCTGATGATTGAATGTAAATGTATCTGTAATGTGTAATGTGGACTAGGTGACATGAGGGGGAGATTGCTAGACTAATGAGGGAGAGAGGGAGATTGCTGCCTATGTCAGGGAGTCTCTGCAGAATGCAGGAGGGGAGGTAACTATGGTGTAACAGTGTAATGTGGGCTAGGTGACATGAGGGAGATTGTTAGACTAATGAGGGAGAGAGGGAGATTGCTGCTATGTCAGGGAGTCTCCTGCAGAATGCAGGAGGTAGGTAACTATGGTGTAACAGTGTAATGTGGGCTAGGTGACATGAAGGAGATTGCTAGACTTATGAGGGAGAGAGGGAGATTGCTGCTATGTCAGGGAGTCTCCTGCAGAATGCAGGAGGGGAGGTAACTATGGTGTAACAGTGTAATGTGGGCTAGGTGACATGAGGGAGATTGTTAGACTAATGAGGGAGAGAGGGAGATTGCTGCTATGTCAGGGAGTCTCCTGCAGAATGCAGGAGGTAGGTAACTATGTGTAACAGTGTAATGTGGGCTAGGTGACATGAGGGAGATTGCTAGACTAATGAGGGAGAGAGGGAGATTGCTGCTATGTCAGGGAGTAGCTGCAGAATGCAGGAGGGGAGGTAACTATGGTGTAACAGTGTAATGTGGGCTAGGTGACATAAGGGAGATTGTTAGACTAATGAGGGAGAGAGGGAGATTGCTGATATGTCAGGAGTCTCCTGCAGAATGCAGGAGGTAGGTAACTATGGTGTAACAGTGTAATGTGGGCTAGGTGACATGAGGGAGATTGCTAGACTAATGAGGGAGAGAGGGAGATTACTGCTATGTCAGGGAGTCTCCTTCAGAA